>NC_136262.1:115318311-115763311 GCF_964187855.1 Myxine glutinosa
GAGGAATCCAGGTGTGATATGGAAAAATTGGGGGAGGACATTCGGCGCAGGTTGAGCAAGGTCGCATTGGTACGCGACGAGGTGACGCGATGTGAGGAACGCGTGGAGAGTGAGGTAGATCAGAGAGTAGCCAAATTGACGGGGGCTATAGAAATCGCGACGCGGGGTGTAAAAGAACTGACGATCGGCGAATTGGAAAATAAAATTTTAGGGGCGCCGACAGTCGAGGTAGAAAAAGAAATAATTCGAATTGAAATAATGGGGGCCGAAGAGACGGCAGAATCAGAAAATATATCGCGGGAGAAAGAAATGGAATGCACCCAAAGTCTGTATTTGCATCGTGATGTCGGGCTTGCTAACCAAATGGAAAGTTTGCAGGTGCTGCCGGGGAAGGAGGACCCCAAGGTGAGTAGGAATAATGGCGTGAATGGGTTTTTGGCGCGCTTGGGAGAGAAACGAAAACCGGGCGGTCGTGGGAGGTCCATTGTGCGGTGTACGAGGGCGACTGGCGCGCATGTGAGAGAAAAGTGTGCACCGGAGCGTGAGTGTGAGCGAGAAAAGTGTATGACGGAATGGGTGCGGGAAGAGTGTGTAAGAGAGTGTGCAGGAGTGCACACCAGAGCATGTTGCAGGGTGTGCAACAAGAGAGTGCACACCCGGGGGTGTTACCGAGTGTGTAACGGAAGAGTGTGCGCCAGGGTGTGCGATGATTGGGTGTGCAACAGGAGTGCACACCCGTGGGTGTTACAGACTGTGTGCTGGGAGAGTGTGTTACAGAGAGTGTGCAGGAGTGCACACCAGAGCGTGGTGTAGAGTGTGTGCAGGAGTGCACACCCAGGGGTGTTACAGAGTGTGCGGTAGAAGAGTGCGTACTGAAGTTTGTGAAAGGCGTGAGTGCACCTAGGTGTGCAGGTGCGAGTATGGTGTGTGAGGGAAAATGCACACCAGAGGACGTGGAAGGAGTGTGCGGTAACAGAATGTATGGGAGGCGCTGGGTGTGTGAGTGCGGAGTGGGTCGCAAATGGTGAGAACGCGGCTCAAGCATCGACACCGACCGGGGTAGCGTTTAGCGCGACGGATAGCCGACGTGAGCCTTCGGTGAGTTGTGTGAGGCAGGGACCTGCGGGGATCGATGCTGCGGCGGTTTCACAAGGATCGCCGTGCCGGACCCCGCCCTGTATGGTTGGTGCCGCTCCGTGGCGGGAAAGGCAATCAGCAAGGTTCAAGGGGAGGTAGGAGATTTCGGAGCCGCGCACCTTTGCGGGTGCGATGCTCCGACCGTGGGCGGTTGGGCCATCGTGCGTGGGACCGCGAGGCCCAGCACAGAGATGGGCCCCTAAACCTCGGCCCATCCATGCCTCCTCCCCTGGATCGAAAATGCCGGATGGACACCCCATACAGTAGACTGACCAACCGCATGGATCGCTTGGCCTCTCGAGGTCGAGCCGTGATGACGATGTATATCCACATGGAGAGGCTCAAGTATAGTGGACGGATGAAGATAGTGTACCCTGCGTGGAGGAATGGTAGTTTGACCATTCCTCACACGATCAGGGCCCATGAGCATTAGATTAGGGGGATGGCAGTGATAAGCACATGGGGTGCCGGCCATGGTTACCTCCATGGGGCAGTGGGGCACCGAAGCTAGCCGAGGGAGGGCTTGGATAATGTTAGGAAATTAGAAGACTGAAGAGACTGAGATTTAAGTAGTGACATTGTACCTATAGTGGGGACGTCGAGAGATGAGCTGGATGATAATGACGAAGGGAGTGCATAGTTTAATGGGATGACGGGGAAGCACGAGTTTTAGGGGAAAAGCAGTTCGATAGATGATGCTGTGTGCTTGGTGAGGAATTGTGTTGTTGAGAATAAAAGGAATTGTGTTTTGGTGTATGGAAGGTAGTGTGAATTGACTTGCATGGTGTGCAAGACGAGGTGTGTAAGCACAAGAGGTATGTGAGCACAAAAGGTGTGCGAGATAAAAGGTGTGCGAATTTGGTGTGCGAGAAAAGTGGGGCGCGAAATAAATGGTGTGCGAGAATATTTGGTGTGGAATGCTTGGTGTGGAATAAAAGGTGTGGAATGCATGGTGTGAAGGAGTGAATGGGGGGAGATGGAACCCATTCACGGACGCCCAGGGTGGGTAGTGTAAAGTCAGGTAGAGGGCTCAGGTAAATTTGTATGGATATTGACACATGTGGTGCAGGTAGTGGCAAAGTAGTGCTTTGGAGGGTGCATGAGTCAGTGACATGGCTGGGCGTGTGGTTTAATTGGTGCGTATGGTTATTGGGGCACTCTGCCACTGGTAGTTTGTCGGCCAGGTGAGGCCGCAGGTAGGCTCTGGGAGCCAGTTAGGGTAATTGTGAGTTGTTCAGTGGGGCCGGAGGATCCAAGAGAAGGACCCGGGTTGCCCAATGCCAAGGTGGGCATCAGGGGGTAAAGAGCCAGGAGGGGCCTTCCCCAGTTTAGGTAGTCGCAGGAGCAGGTAAGCTCGGGTGGCGACTTCAGTGGCTGAGGTGCGCAGGTAGTTGGACTTGCTAGTGGAACCACACGACCCAGCCCCGAAATTGTGCAAGGGCACAGTGAGAAAAATTGGGGAGTGAGACCCAAATTCAGATGGCACCGCAGAGTGGACAATGGGAATTCGGTTCTTAGAACCACATAGTTTAAAAGAGGCCGATTGGCAGGGTACGACCCCGGGTAGTTTAAGAGTAAATGTTATTAGTGCAGTTAGGATGAGAGAAATCCCTTCGCGCCATCCACCGCCAATCACCAAGGAGGACGAAACTCCACACCAGGACCAAGTGAACTGTTTGAGTGTAAGACACATCATGACGTAATGAGACATTGTGGTTGTTCCATTCCTTCCTTCCTGGGAGGGATTGGGAGACGAATTCGGAGTAGAGGGGGATATGGGAGACAAGACGTAGAGACGAATTGTAAATACAAGGAAGGGCTAGAGTAGTGTAAGCGACGATGGGGGGGTACGAACGGATAGGGACGATCCTGCTCTGCTCGCTCTTCCGCGTCCCTTGTGCTGCATTACCTTGTTTGCTGTGTACCTTTGTGCCCTTTCCGCTTTGCTGGTCGTGCTTTGTCTCTTCCCCCACCCCAGGACCATTTTGGAGGTGGAACTGTGCAGCACCATCGACCTGTGCAGCACCCCTGCTGCACTTTGCTACACCTGTGCAGCCGAACTGCGCAGCACTTTGCTGCCGTGTCCTTTTGTTATAACTTTGCTGCACATTACACTTATGGACCACAAGTTTTGTGGCCTTACACCTCTGCTGGCAGTACCTTGCTGCAGCATCACCTTGCATCTTCGGACCACTTGTTTTGAGTGGCATGAATGTCACGCAGTCGGACCACATAGGGTTGGCCCTGCCTGGCAGAGAAATACAATAAACAAATTATTTGTGTGTTTTTATTATGGTGTGCTCGGGACGAGAAGATTTGTAAGTTTAATTAGCCCTGAGGAGCAGGAATAGCCTGTATGCCGGTCCGGGGGCTAGCCGGTTTGATATATGCACACAGAAGATGCAAGAAGCAAGAAGCAAGCAGCAAATGTAAATTGATGAGTGTGTTTTGTGTATTTTGCTGTGCTTTCTCTCCCCTCCAATCTTCTTTCCAAAAAGGACGGGTCCTGGGTCACAGAGTTGTAAATAAGAGTAAGTTTCTGTGCTTGTATATAAAATGCTGCCCACCGGCTATATGTGAAGTTTGACAAATTCCGGATTCGGTTAATTGTGGGCGTGATTCTGTTAAGATTAGCTACTCAACGCAATAGGTGGGACATATTTAGTGTTTTAAAACTGTCGCACCCACGGGTTAGAATAAATGTTAGAGGGAACCACATCTCTATGTCACATGTAAAAGTAAAAGTAATTTTCCAGATCATTCTCAAAACCGGTCGTTCCATTTTTGTTAGGTTCGACTCGGGGACGAGTCTGGCGAGGGAGAGGGGTAGTGTTGCAGTTTTGAGTTTTGTACAATAAAGGTTAAATTTTCCCCTCATAGTTAGTCACACAACAACACGTAGCCCCGCGATAGTTCAGTTATTTCATTGTATGTGTGAGAATAGTCCTTTTCATGTGTTAGTTTTGCGTTGAGTAGAATAATGAGAGTAGGTCCTTTTCATACTTCCGTTGCCTTATGCCTCTTTGTGCTGCCTTTGGCTTTTTGGCACGAATTAACACGAGGCAGGCCGAGCAGGTCGGGTCGGGACCGAATGAGGATGGCGAAGAAGCTGACAGTAAGTGCAAGCCACCAATGAGGGCTCAAAGGGAGTGGCTGCGGCAATGCGTCACAGGGCGTGGTTGGAACATTCGAGAGAGGTCAGGACGTGTCCATATAACCCGTCGCGCAAAGCCCCCGGGAGGAGTTGGCATTTGAGGAGCGCAGTTGACGCAGCAGTTCGGGGTGAGCAGGAGTTGAGTGCGGAGAGGTTCGAGTATTGATGAGAGTTACGAGATCGGAGAAAGACGCGCATGAACCGGGTGAAAGCGCTCATATTAAAGTGGACGCTCGGTTGAGCTTAAGGGCCGAGCCTCGAATGGGTTACATGAGTGATAGCGCGCTGGTGACTCAACGCGCTGAGAGACGCGTACATTCCTTCCCGCCTTCCTGCCTCATCTGCTGCCTTTTGTTCGAGAGGCGCGCTGCGAGGATCCTTTTCTACCACGTGCTGGCCATCTTCGCGGGATGTGCTGGGACCATGGAGAGCACGCCGGGCCGCCGTTCCTGGACGGCCAAGGCAACGTATGGACACCATTCTGCCTGCAATTTCCCTGTGTGAGTGTGATCAGGCCCGTGTCTGGGTTATTATAAGACTGACTAAGTTCTGCTCTGTCTGCTTTCTTCCAAATTGTACATACTTGTGTAAATAGTAATTAAATCTTATTCCCTTATTCGACCGCCTTGTGTTTTCCTTCAGTGACTAAGCGTGGTACGAATAGAACCGCTCTAATCAGGGTCCAATATTAACGGTGACTGCATGGACCACATGGTACGCAATCCGCTCGGTGTACTCAAATTACACGTGGCTCGTGCGAGGCTTGCTTCCCCGCTTCCGTGGCGGCACAGGTATTTAGGTATGAGCGAGACTTGGTCCCGAAACCCTACCTTGCGTTTGCCCGGAAGAGGCGTTTCAAGTCTCGGTTACGCCAGCCCAGAAAGACAAAGGGGCTTAATCCCCCCTTGGTAAGGGTAGGAAGGGCGGCGGAAAACCGTAACAATATACAGACTTGGCATTTAATATGGAATAATTATTTTTTCTTGACTTGGGTTTACTTTCTGAACTCAGTATATCAATCTGGTGAGTTTCTTTTACGCTTTGGTGATGTCTTTGTTGAAAGAACCATGTCACCGATTGTCTTTCGCAGCAAGAAATCAATAACAGGATTATATCACAGGTGGCGTGACAAAATGTAAGGAAAGGTACATTTGACGATTGGCCTCACAATCGGGTATACAAGGGTTGTTGCGTTCTGTATTAGTGGAAAACAACTGCTGCACGTCTACAAAAGTTATTGCCGCTTCCTCTGGAGATGGTCCGTCAACTTGACAATGCTGTTTGTCATGAAGTGGTGGCTTTACGAAATTCTGGCATGAAACAGCATGCTATTGCTCAGCAGTATGGCATCACTCAAGGTCAGGTGTCAAAGATCCTGAAACGAAATGCTCAGAGGGGTGTCCCTACTCCAATACCGAGGCCAGGACGTCCACGCAGAACCACAAGGAGAGATGATCGCCAGCTGCACCGGTTAGTCTGCAATGGCCGTACCAAGTCAGCTAATCGGCTTAGGGCTGAGTGGCAGCAACTGACAAATGTGCCTGTATCCAGAAGGCTAGTCAACCAACGACTGGTTCAAGCAGGCTATCGTGCCAGGCGTCCCCTAAGAAAGCCACGCCTGACCAGACAACACAGCCAGCGCCGATTGCAGTGGGCCAGAGAGCACCGTCAATGGCAGCCAGGAAACTGGAATCACGTGACCTTCAGTGACTAGTCTAGATTTCTGGTCTATCGTCAAGATGGCCGCGTCCGAGTGCGTAGACAAGTGCATGAAGCCCACAACGAAGATTGTATAGTGCCAAGACTCCAAACTGGAGGTGGTGGGGTGACCGTTTGGGCTGCTTTTCATACAGGGGGCAAAACTGACCTGGTTGTTCTGAATGGAAACCTGAACCAGTTCAAGTACAGGGTCATTCTCGAAGAAACATTGCTTCCATTTGCTCGTTCAGCCTTTCGAGGAAACTTTGTCTTCCAAGATGACAATGCACGGCCTCATCGTGCTCGCATGATCCAACACTTTCTTGCTGACCGTGGTGTAGAGCATATGGAGTGGCCTGCCATGTCCCCGGATATGAATCCGATAGAGAACTTGTGGGCAGAATTAACGCATCAAATCGACCACTTGGACCAGCAGCCTACCTCTGTGCGTGAATTGCAGCAGACGATTGTCACTGCATTGCAAGCGATTCCTGTCCAAACCTTGGCAAATCTCGTGAACAGTATGCCCCGACGTGTACGTGCTCTCCTGAATGCTCGTGAGGGTTACACGAAGTACTGAACTGTAATTTTACTGTCCGTAATCCCAGTCATAATTTAGCATTTGTTTTTGTTGAATTTTTTTTTGGCTAATGTGCAAAATAAAGAGATACTTCTGGAAAACGTACAGAAGTTTAACACAGTACTGTCCGTGAATTGAGTTCGATATCAGTTTACATCACTTTCAAGGATCAATTTATTTGCTTCGAAATGTCAAATGTGGTTTTTGTTTCTTTTAAAGGTCACATTAACAAAATCTCGAATAATTTCAACATAATTCCAATGAACTTTTGGTTCTAAGGCATCTTGAAAAGTAAGTTCACCCCCACAAAAAAATATTCCATATTAAATGCCAAGTCTGTATTTAAATGCAGGGTGTTCCAAAAAGACCCGGACAACTTTAATTAATACAAGTCAGGAGACGACGATGGTTCACGAGCGAGCGGCATTCAATGACAAAGGACGGACTATAACCGAAACAGGCCCGGACAGGCCAGGCCTGGAAATGTCAAAACGGAGGTTATTGACCTTGAAATGAGATAGAAAATAATGTATAATCAGTTATGAGGTTAGTTAGCTACACAATACCGAAAATTCAGTTCAATTTCGACAACTTTGAAAATTTGACCTTTGTGACCTTGAAATGTCAAAACGAAGGTTACTGACCTTTAAATGAGATAGAAAATAATGTATAATCAGTTATGAGGTTAGTTAGCTTCACAATACTGAAAATTCGGTTTGATTCCGACAACTTTGAAAGTTTGACCTTTGTGACCTTGAAATGTTAAAACGAAGGTTACTGACCTTATAATGATAGGAAATAATGTATAATCAATCAGTTATGAGGTTAGTTAGCTACACAATACCAAAAATTCGGTTTGATTCCAACAACTTTGAAAATTTGACCTTTGTGACCTTGAAATGTCAAAACGAAGGTTACTGACCTTGAAATGAGATAGAAAATAATGTATAATCAGTTATGAGGTTAGTTAGCTACACAATACCAAAAATTTGGTTTGATTCCGACAACTTTGAAAATTTGACCTTTGTGACCTTGAAATGTCAAAATGAAGGTTACTGACCTTGAAATGAGATAGAAAATAATGTATCATCATTTATGAGGTTAGTTAGCTACACAATACCGAAAATCCGGTGAAAAAATAAAAAATAAAAATATAAACGAAAAATCGAGCTCCGTGGGGCTCGACACATGACATTGGCCGAACCAAATACCAAAACCCCTGTCAGATTCCACCAAACACCTCGGAGAAAGATGTAGCTTGAACTCGATTACCCCCTAAAAATACATCTTTTTCGGGCGTGGCTCCGCCCACAATGGGCGCAATACGCCCACTCAAGGCAGGACACAACTAGATCATGATATCAACCTCTCACCCAAGTTTCATCAAGATCGGATGATATCATCGGGTTGTTATGCTGCGGACAGACAGACACACACACAGACAGACGCACACACAGACAAACCCATGACGAATATAGTGGTCACTTGATAACTCGAGAACCAATATTTAGAAACACAAATGATACAACGGTCGGTACCCTTTGGTTTATATCACACAGAAACTCATAAAGTTGTGCGCACACCATCAATACACCTGTCGCGTATGTATTCACCTGTCGCGTATATTGAACTGTCGCATATGTATTCATTGACCACATGGGGGTTACAGAGCCCCAGATCCTCATATTGTGCCGGTTGACCTTCCTGATACATGAAACATGACCAATGTCAAGTAATCTTCGTCATCTTCGATGCGATTGAGCATACCTTCCATACCTTGTACAGAAATTAGACTGAACTTGCGTGTCAGATCGCGTCTCGATGAACCATTTGATGCACCGAGCTTTGCCGGCAGTCGCCATTTTCTTTTACATTAAATCACCAGACCTGAAAATGAAGAAAGCTTTATGAGTTTCTGTATCATATAAAACAAAGGATACTAAATAGTTTATGTATTAAATAAGTTTTATCATTTTGGTAGTTGTCCAGGTCTTTTTGGAACACATTGTACTTTTTCAATTCTCAAAGAAGTTCTGTCACTCAAGCTTTTGGGTCTCACTATCTGCCATGATCTTTCCTGGGAAAACCACATTTCCAAGGTTGCCTCCAAAGCCAATCGCTGACTGGGCATCCTCCGTCGTGCATCCAAGTCCTTCCTTGGTACTATTGAGCTCCTCACAACATACAAGGCTTTCATTCGCAGCTCAACGGAATAATGCTCTCCCTTCTGGGCTCGTGCTCCTGCCTCACACCGAGCTCGGCTTCACGCTGTTGATTCCAAAGCTTTCAGAATCATTGGAATCCCCCGCGATGAATCTGATTCTGAAGGCTGTGGAAGTGTAAAATTTATGAAGCAAGTAATTTCTATGAGCTACAACCTGCTCACCTTGTGTGCAAGTTTTTTGTGATTTCCCTTCATAACTATAAGTTGAGATTTCCTTCAGTAGGCGAATTATCTCCGACACTCTGACCAAATTTGTTTGCTCGAGAAAAGTAAATTCTTAGTAGAGGCAATGGTAGACCACATATTGTCATGGTAAAATCATTTTTATGACTGAGGGTAATATGATTACAGATAGGGTGTTTTTTGAAATATAGTGTTGGATTGGGTCTTCCCAAAATGATAAATAAAATGAAATGTTTTATTGAGTTATATAAGTAAGTTGCAGAAGGATATTGTTTTTCAATGTAAAATAATACAATTGACAACAAATAATAAAATAATACAACTGATGCCACCATGTCTGACCAGGTCGTCTGAAGTAATTAGCATTCACTGAACTGCTTTCCAAATCCCATTGTGTGTGGTAAAACTAGTGAATAATCGACTCAGTACGAGGTCGAAGTAACATTGTTTTGATAAGTAAAATGTAAAAAACCACCTTTAGAGGCCATTTTTCCCCGCAAGCGGGGGTTGGCCTTTTTCGGGAACTGTGGTTGTTGTTGTTTTTCGGTCCCCTTTTTGAAGCAATGTTTTACGGCCGGATGCCCTTCCTGACGCCAACCCTTTTTGCCGCCTTTAACGACAAGCAGGGAATTACCAGTGAACTGGTACTCAATTTGCCGACCTCGGAAGGATGAACAGGCTGAGTCAACCCCCCCTGGCGTTAATTCAGCGATTGACCGGGATTCGAACCCAGGATCCTAGGTATCCTAAGCCGGCACCCTAGCCACTAGCCCAACACCAGGGACTCAACAACACCAGGATAAGTAAAATGTAAAATACATGGTAATTATTTTGCAGAGTTGGACAAAGAGTTCCCTGATACAATAGAAGTGGATGAGTTACTCTGCGCTGGCCGATGGGGGATGGACCCAGTGCACTTTCTTTCTACTTCCACTTACAAGTTAATCTAATAGATAGTTTTATGGAATTGTCAACGTTCTCAGTAAATCTTTCAAAAGAACGATAATTAAACACTGAATCAAATAAAACTTATAGCTTATTAGTTTGATAAAAGTTAGTCCAAAGTGTAAAATCCTACAAACTTATTCCAAATCCATGTACATGCAGTCTGGTGGGCTAGCTATCTCGCTCTCTGATCCAATATCTTCTCAGTAAAAAAATCTTTTGTAAGGGTATATACAGTATATAGGTTTATACCTCTTATATATGATTTTGACTTATGAGGGAAAAGATGAGTTTGCAGGTTGACAAAGGATGTGGTTGTCATTGCTACTGAGTGACCTATTGATTAAATAAGGACTTTCTTATTTAATTGCATGCCTGTTTTGAAGTTTTAACATGACTTATTAAAACTCATGTTACTCGTGTGTTAATTTACAATATTGAATGATAATAATCCTTGCATCAACTGGCAGAATACTCAGGTCCTGTGGAAACAATGATGTTAACAATAAATGAATTACAGATAAAACCACAGAATGGTAAATCATTTGGTATAGTTTTAATAATAAAGGCACTGTAATTATTTAATTATGACTAAGGGTAATATGGTTAAAGATATGGTGCTTTGAAATAAAGCAAGTAATCTTTGTCCTCGTCGTGTCGAAAATAAGTAAAAGATATATCCACTTATTTCTTATTCATGCTTCACTGAGAATGACCTTCAAATGTTCTTGAAATCTCCAAGCAGGATTAGAAGGATGATGGCTCCGAAATGTCTGGCAGGAGACAATGGGAAAACAGAAAGCCTTTTTTCAGCTCTTTCACGAGCCTCGAGTCAGTATACAAAAAAAAAAAAAAGCCTCATTAAAGAATTTGAAATGCAGACCTGCTCTCGGCGGGGAGTACTCCCATCCCAATATTTCACTCGACCAATCACATTGTATCCGTCGATCCTTGCTCCCTCCCACCCACACTTTGCCTAACCAATCCTACTGCTCTCCTCCCCTCTCTTCACTCCACCCTCTCCACTTGCTCCTCCCTTCTCAAACTTGTATAAAAGATCAGGACTGACGTCAAAATATTAGGATTATCACTGGGTTTGTAACATGTTGGTTTGTTGTACTTAGGATGTTTCACTTGGCTGGTCGATTCTGCATGTTTACACTGTATGTTGACTGTATACTGTGCATGCTGCTGTATCCTTATGATGTTTCCTTTGATGTACATCTCTACTGTACCAGGATTTTCACTTGGGACTTTCTGTGAATCTTGCAATGTGCTTTTGTGAATTGTAGTATGCTCTCCTTGGTTTGATAAAGGTTATTGTTTCTTGCTGTGTATTTCCTTGTAGACAGAAAGTGTTGTCCTCCTCGGGAATTTAAATTTGTGATTCTTCTGACAAAAGTTATGGACATTGAATTTCTTGATTCATCTATTACATACTACTATCTAAAAAATATCCCTATCAGGGCCTTTCAATATCACCGTAGGCAGGTAGGTGGTCTTCGTCTTCTACCGACTCCTCTCCAGCCTTGCTCCCCACCCCCTGCTCTATGCCCCCAACAATTCTGCAAGACAAGGTCTTAATCAACCCTTTTCTGGTGAAACTGCCAAAATCAAGAATCACTGCTCACCTTCACTCTCATTCCTCTTTTTTCTTAACTCTGGAACAAACTCCCACCCACGATTCAATCCCACTCTTCCATCCACGTCTTCTTTTTTTTGTATACAAGATCGAGGCTCGTGAAAGAGCTAACGTCAATCACAAAAAAGGACAAACAGACACACAAAACGTACACTAAACGGAGCGGGAGACAAGATGGGGAGAGAGAGGGAAGCACGCAAGTACAACAGTAGGGAACAGGAACATCAGGAGATATGGGGGAAGGAGAGGGCTTGGGGGGAAGAGGCATGGCAAGTTGGGGGGAGGGGGGGGGGGGTAGGAATAAAACACATGGACACTGCTAGAACTTCCAGGAAAGAAAGTCGGTATTTCAAAAAAAGTGGCTCTGGGGTGAATTAACAGGGGTAGAAGAGCTCAAGGTTTTGGATGGGGAAGACAAGAGATGGTGGTGAACAGCTGTTTTAAAGACCTGGAGGGAGGAGTGGGATTGAAGAGAGTGAGGAACTTTCTTCGAGGGGGGAGAAAAGAGGAATGAAGGTGAGCAGAGTCTTAATTTTGGAAATTACACCAGAAGAGGGTTACTGGCAGATCTTGTGCGACCTGCAGGAATATTTGGGGGACAGAGCACAGATAGAGCTGGGGGAGCTAGGCCTGATAGGAGTCGGTAGCAGACAGAAAGACCACCAACCTGCCTGCGGTGAGTCAGTGAAAGGCCCTCGGAGTTAGTTTCATTGCGGGAGATTCCAATGATTCTGAAAGCTTTGGTTTCAACAGCGTGAAGCCGAACTAGGTGTGAGGCAGGAGCACCAGCCCAGAGGGGAGAACAGTATTCCATTGAGCTGCGGATGAAAGCCTTGTATGTGGTGAGGAGCTCAGGTGTGCCAAGGAAGGACTTCACACGACGGAGGATGCCCAGTCAGCGATTGGCTTTGGAGGCCAGCTTGGAAATGTGGTTTTCCCAGGAAAGATCATGGCAGATAGTGAGACCCAAAAGCTTGAGTGACAGAACTTCTTGGAGAGGATTGTTCAGAAAGTAGATGGGAGGGTTGTCCAGTCGGTCTTTTTGGAGAGACATAGTAAGAGTATGAGATATGTCTGGATTGAAACACATGTTCCACTTGTTTGACCAGTCAGTGATTTTGTCCAGGTCTGCAGAGAGTGAGGAGGCTGCAGACTGCCGATCTGAGGGATGAAAAATGGAGCGGCTGAGAGTGAAATCAGCAAAGAGATAGAGAGGATTTTTAAGAGAGTCGGAGAGATCATTAATGAAGACCAGAAAAAGCACAGGGCCCAGAACACTGCGTTGGGGAAATGAACAGGAAGGGGAGATGAGAGAATTCCATTGAGGGCCACACGTTGACTACGATTAGAGAGGAAGTCCGCAAGCCATGCGTGGAGATTTCCATGGATACCATCGGAAGAGAATTTGGTGGGCAGAGCAGGGTGCCAGACTGTATCGAAGGCACGTGATAAGTCAAGGGAGACAGCTCTAATTTCCGGTTTGAAATTGAGGACCTCCATCCATTGTTGAGGCAGCAGAAGTAGCATGGCCAGAGTGGAGTGACCTGGTCTGAAATCAAATTGATGGTCAGAGATCAAGCCATTGGAGAAGAGGAAAGATTTGATATCCGAAGCAATGATGGATTCCATGACTTTGTACCTTTTTTGTGTAAAGCAGTGATGTTGGCTGATTTCCAAGCTGATGGCAGATGACCTTGAGCAAAAGAGAGCGTGAAGAGAACAGAGAGAGGGAGTCAAAGAGCGGCAGAGCAGGATTTTAGGACCCGTGGGCTGATGCCGTCTGGTCCAGTTGCAGAATCAGAGTAGAGGATTGACAGAAACTTCTCCACCTTGTTAGGAGAAAAGGACACAGAGTCCAGGTACAACTGGGTACAGAGAGGGATGGGTTTGGGACAAGATTTTGAAGCAAACACAAGAGTTGAGGCATTCGGCTTTTCACCTCGCGGAGATAGCTGTTTGAGCCAGACAGGTTGTTTGAGCCGGCAGCCAGATTTGAGGTAATGGAGGGGATTGGAGGGGGAACAAACACCAGAAACAGATTTGACCAGACACCACCAGGATTTGGAGACAAATTCTCCTCCTATGGTATCCATGGAAATCTCCACGCATGGCTTGCGGACTTCCTCTCTAATCGTAGTCAACGTGTGGCCCTGAATGGAATCCTCTCATCTCCCCTTCCTGTTCAGGCTGGAGTTCCCCAAGGCAGGGAGTTTAGTCTTTACTACAACTAAACCATCTCACATCTTCCCCAACCAAAACCATGATCTTTTCTACCCCTATTAATCCACCCAAAACCACCTTAAATTCCTTGTTTTTCTTTCCTGAAAGTCCCTGTAGTGTCCATCTTGTTTATCCCACCCCAGCCCTCTCCTTGCCACAGATCTCCTGATGTCCCTGTTCTCTACTGTTGTTGTGCTTTCCTCTCTCATCCCCTGATCTCTTTGTCATATGTTGTGCGTTAGCTCTTCTCTGAGCCTCGACAAAGTATACAAAATAAATAAATAAAAGAAGCTCTGACAAGGACCATTTATTGGTACTCTGCACCTCTGGATTTATTACACGACCACTGTGTTCATGCTCCCCCACCTGTAATCCTCCCGGTCTGTTGCGTGAAAATTACACAGGCTCAACTATGGATGTTAATTACTCAGTTTTTATTTATTTTACTTTGCATTCCCACATCATGAAAACGAACTTTGCGTGTAAGTGACCTGCCTCTGTGCTAACAACATTTTCGATTCTGACTTACCATTTCAATACATATTGTTTTTGAATTATATATATATATATTTATATGTGCACATTATTAAGGAAGCACTGGTGATGATCAAGCTGAGGAACTCACAGGAGTGCTTGTCTCATGAAGAGCCAACCAATTGTAAAACATAGGGGCAATACCCCTGGTGCTCACCTGGTGGAATAAACAGTATACTGCACCGACTAAAAGTATTTTAAACCAATTTCAATGGTCGCTAGAAGACAGGGCAGCATGGAGAATCATACCAACAATCATAAGACTTTAAACAAAGAAACCCCCCCCCCCCTATTTTGGGGTGGCCCTATATATTTAAAAAAACAACCTACAATGCCTTGAACAAACTTTCATACATCACGGGTAGTGAAGGTTGTGGTCAGGTTTCATCAAAATTGTGTGTGTAGTTTCAGAAAAGAAAGCAAATACATATTTTGGGGGGATCAAACCTGGACCCACTTTGAACCCGAGTATTTTTTAATGCCGTGAACAAACTTTAGTCACAACAGAACAAATATCATTTGTGCCAAATTTGGTCGCAATCCCATCAGCGGTTTTGGAGAAGAAGTTTCAAGTGTTGACGGACAGATGGACTGACGACGCGCCATCGCATAAGCTCACCTGAACTTTGTTCCACGTGAACTAAAAACAGTGAGAATTGCTTTGCAACACCTGTCTCCTTACAATGTGATAGTTCAAGTCAAAAAAGGGCAGAACTGAAAAATGGACGAAACACCTTGAAAACTCGAACTTGTGCTGTAACTTGTCATACTAAAGCCTTGTACCACGTTTCAGCTGAATATGTTAAATTGTGAGCAGGAATGGCAGGTGAGCAGGAATAAGAAAGATCATGGCAAAATGGAGACCTGAGATGTTGAAGAGCTGCATACTTGGACACAGGAAGGTGATATGCCAACAAAAGTACATCAGTCCTCATACAAAGGTCACGGTATTTACATTCATTTCTTGTCATCAAAGTTGACCCAAACTTTCAGTGCACTGATAAATGTTCCTGCTTTTGGCCCATACTCAGTGCAGTTAACCCACTTTCAGATAATACACCTAAACTGAAACGTGGAAAAAATGAGCAACACAATCAAACTGACCTTTGCATGAAAAAGTTCAAGCTAATGTTTGTTCACCGTCCACATCTTGTGCGACCATCGGCCAGGGAGCGTTTTTGCCTTAAGTGTTTCACAAAATGGCCGTCCAGGTCTGACGTTCAAAGTAAGGTGTTTTTTGGTTGGAATTTGCAATTTGTTCAGGATGAAGCAACTTGCCTACTCTGCGAGGGGGTCTAACATGGACCGATGGCAAACGCCTGTGTACACGGCACCCACTTCAACCTCCATCTGGGGACGGCACACACATCGCCACGGTCCCAAATATGAAACACCAGGATGAGAGTTTAGAGCTGGACATGGATTCAAACCCAGGCTCGACGATTCAGAGGCAAGAAAACGTAGAGGGACCTCCACAATACCCTGACAGCTCCTTGCTCATTATAATCCATGGATTAATCAGGATGGACTGTGAAAAGTATGGATGGACTGAAGGAAGAAGTTGTTTCTTGGGTTTGTTGATCTGGAGAAAGCATTCGATCGGGTTCCACGGGCATTGAGGAGGTTATGAGTGGAGGAATGGTTGATCAGAGTAGTGATGGCAATATACGAGAGAGCGCGCACAGCTGTAAGGACGAAGAACGGGAACAGTGGTGAGTTTGAGGTAAAGGTGGGAGTGCATCAGCGGTTAGTACTAAGTCCACTACGATTTGTAGCTGTGATGGAGGTGCTGGCTCAGAATGTAAAGGAGGGTTTACCGTGGGAGTTGTTGTATGCAGATGATCTGCAGATGATGCAAACAGATGATCTGATGTTGATTGCGGAAAGTATGGATGGACTGAAGGAGAAGATGAACAAGTGGAAGGAATGTATGGAAACAAAGGGTCTGAAGGTGAATATCGGAAAAACTAAGGTGATGGCAAGTGGTAAAGCATGTGGTGAGGTGGAAAGAACTGGGAAGTGGCCGTGTGCTGTGTGCAGGAAGGGTGTCGGAGTGAACTCCATTCAATGTACACTGAGTGGGTTCATCAAAAATGTAGTGGTTTGAGAGGGTCATTAACCAGTGTGGCAGCTACATTCAAGTGTAAGGTGTGCACAGAGGGAGCTGCAGATGGAGGAAATGTTGAGTTGGATCTTGGAGACGGTGTGAAGCTGGAAGGTGTGAAAACATTTTGCTACCTAGGAGACATGCTGAATGAAGAAGGTGGATCAGACTCGGCAACGGTTGCTAGAGTGAGATGTGCATGGAAGAAGTTTCGGGAACTGAGTGGCGTGCTGATGAGGAGAGTGTCGTTGAAGCTGAAGGGAAAGGTGTATGTTGCATGTGGGAGAAGTGTTATGATTTATGGGAGCTAGACATGGGTAATGAACGTAGAGCAGCAACGAAGGCTGGAAATGCGAATAGTTCGGTGGATGTGCGGAGTATCGTTGAGAGAGAGGAAGACAAATGATGAATTGCGAAAGATGATGGGAATAGAGCCTGTGATGGACGCTGTGAAGAGAACCGTTTGAGATGGTTTGGTCATGTGTTGATTGAGGAAGGATGAAAGTGACTGGTTGAGAAGAGTGATGGAAATGAATGTAGAACGAAGTAGAGGACGGGGAAAACCGAGAAAGACTTGGCAAAACGTGGTGGAAGAAGAAATGCAGGCAAGGGGGTTAACAAGGGGAGATGCAGAAAATAGGGCAAAATGGAGATCATCATGGGGACCGCAAGGCTAACCCCCGCTCTAGCAGGGAAAATGGCCTTAAAATGCCTGTTGTTACCCTCGCCAGAGGAGAGGGTATTGCATTTGAGTCCGTTTGTTTGTTTGTCCACACAGAATAAATATGATTTTCTCTGCAACCGTTGGTCCCATTGACAGGAAATTTTCACCATCGGTGCAACTCAACCTGTATAATTTTTTTATAATAATTACGACGTCATAGGTCACGTGGTTCGGCCACCATCTTGGAAAAATCGAAAAACTTTGCACCTCTATATCTCCGAAAGTGCTGAAAAGAAAAAATTGAGACATGGCTCATTGCAAAGAACTCTCCATGGGGAATAACATCTGTTGATGTCATAGGTGCCTCCATTATGTCATAATTCAAGTACAAAACTTCATCCAATCAAGATGAAATTTCTTGAGCGCCATGTCGGCATAAACTGGTGGGGGGAAAAAATTAAAATGACGTCATCGGTCACGTGGTTCGGCCGCCATCTTTAAAAAACCGAAAATCTTTGCACCTCCATATCTCCGAAAGTGCTGAATAGAAAACATTGAGACGGCTCATTGTGAAGAACTCTACATGGGGCAAAAAATTTGTTGATATCATAGGTGCCTCCATTATGACGTCATAATTCAACAAGTACAAAACTTCATCCGATCAAGATCAAATTTCTTCTTGAGCATAATCTAGGAATAAATTAGTTTAGGAAAAAAATGATGACGTTATCCGTCACGTGGTTCGGCCGCCATATTTGTTTTAACACAAAGCCTTAAAAACCACTGAAAATACATCCTGGCGAGGGTTTGCAATCTGACTGCTCTTTTTCTTGTTGTTGTTGTTGTTGTTGTTGTTGTGAATCAGGATATTCCACTATTCCAAGCAAATATTTGTGCTTAATCGCTTCCACACTTTGGGCTTGTTCGGTTAAAAGACAGGGTGGGCACAATGATAGATTATTTAAATCTGTCCACCCTTCAAAGGAAAAGATCCAAAACGGGGGCGGATAAAGACAACGAACAAAACAACAAATTAAAAGGAATAAAACGAACATCCATTTGTTATACCGTATAAACATTTATTTAACATTCATCCATATCCAAAACGAGTACAAATTATTGTCAGGCATGACAATGCAGTCGAAAAATAGAAAGTCCGGTCATGGTAGGATTTTAACTATGTATATTATGTACAAAAGGCTGGCCAATCGGCACAAACACTGGAGAAAACAAATGGACAAGAAACAAATCCCTTCAAAAGAACAATCAAAATTGCCTGCCACGGCTGTTAACCAGGGCAGCCTTGCCCTACGCTCTCGGGGTGGTCTCTTATGGTGATAGCTTAAGGTTCATCTTCAAAATAAAATCGAATAACTATGATGTCACACGATTCCCACTCTGCACCACCGGTTTCGCCAATTGAACTTTTATTATTCAAGGAGTCGTCCTTGAATCCGGTCTAAAATGACCCCCTGATCAGGGAATCAGCCAGCGGTGGAACGCGGGACGGTTTTGGACTGTGTCGTCCTGTGATAACCGTCGGAACAGACACAAAATGCCAGTTGTGGTAGGCAATGTCCACCGAGATAGGCCCGGAAGTATCCAAACTGAAAATTAAAATTCGGAAGGAGCAGCAGTGAACACAAGAATGGATTTTTGATCGCACGCGGTCAGGAATCGTGCAAAGCCGACAAACTCCCTGCGTTTATCCAATAAACCGAGGCTCGGGCCTGCTTAAAGTGCTCCAAAAACACAGGGGGAAGGAACAAAAGGCATCCGTTTCAGTTTCGTTAAAAATAAATTAAAGGGATTCTCTGACTTTCGTGGGTCGTGGAGTGGGGTCACATAGTCAAACGTGGGGCACTGCACCAAGCACCGTCGGCAACTCAGACGGGTCACGAGGTGCAATTAGTCCGGCCATCGTGTGCATGGGATGGCTCGACCAGGAACCACAAACAAAAAATAAGGAAGCTTTATTCATTTCCAAACTTCCAATAAATAATATCACAGGCCTCAAACAAACCCCATCTCTCGATCGCACGCTCTTCGTTTTGGTTCACCGACGGTGCCGACCGCCTTCGTGCTTCCGCGATCGCTCACGCGAACGTGACCGCTCTTCTCTCTTTGCCCGACCATTGTCGCTGCTTCTCTCCTTATCCCTGTCTCGCCGCTCACATTCGTGATCCCCGTTCCCCGGTTTCGCTCTTCGCCCACCTGGAGGCGAGCGCGAGCGCGAGGCCGAGTGTCGACTCCTGGCGTGCCCTCGCTCGCCGACCGCGAGTTCTTCGTACGCTCGCGGCTTGCGCTTGGGAGAAGAGGTGGCCGAACGGTGGTGGTGGTGGTGGTGGTGGTTGGCGTTGGCACCCATTGGATGTTGCACTTGGCGGTAATGGTGGTGGTGGTGGTGCGGGCGACGGCGCTTGCGCTGCGGAGGAGAATCAGATCGCGACCGTGAACGCGAACTGAAAGAGGGGGAGCGGCTGCGTTGTTGTTTCTTCTCACTGCAAGAGAGTGGATGGGCAGCAGAGATGCGAAGGAACGTTAACTAGGCCAGCGGCCATGGAAAGTTGACAGCTAGATCAGTGGTTCCCAAACTAGTTTGTTCACAACCCAAAATTTGAAAAAGACATTCGCCGCGCGACCCAAATGCTACCGGCACCTGCGATAAAAATGGTCTAGTCAGAGGAAATGCTTTCGACGTGAAAATCCCTCATCAAAAACCGGGATTTTTTTCCCAAGTTCAGGTCATGGCCCTGGGTTTGGGAACCTCTGAGCTACATAGTAATTGCCTCTCTAAAATGAAGTGATTTTTTATTTATTCAAATGTTCGTTTGAAATGACAAAGCTACCTTACCTTTGATGATAAGTCGATTTTTTACGTTTATTCCAAGCCTGACTTTGTCCAGATTGTGCAAGCGACCTTTCATCAATAGGTAAACATTCCAAGGCCTTTGAACGTCCAAGGCACAAAGTCGACATCGAAGCCGTTTTAAAGGACTGCCCACAATGGTAAGGCGCCACAAAGGTACGATTATCGGACACAGAGACTGCCATGGGACACCACATGCTTGGCGTACTATTAAGGGATAGCGTGTGGGGAATGCAATACGACATTTCCATCCTGAAAGGCACCGACCGTCACACAGCACAAGGCCAAATCAGCTGCACCTCATTGGGCTGGAACAAAAACGACTGCATTCCAACTGAATAAGCCGACACGATGGGGAGGGGCAGGTGGACCAACTACATATAATCGAGCGATTGCATCGAAAACAAAAGTCGTGCTTCAGTGAACATGCAATGGCCAATAATTCAATGAAACAAAGCAACTTTAGTCCCATCTGTGGATATTGACATGGTTATGGTGGTTTGTGCACCACGTGAAGGAGCAACTGTGTATGGGGGGCATATTTGCAGTGGCTTATATGACTAGACTCACTGTCTCCGTGGAGAATGGGAACGGCTGTGGGAGCTGGTTCGACCTCCGACCTCCTCCTTTCGTTGCCTGTGGGTGAGCAATTTGGGGTGCAATGGTTGAACACTGGAATACCACAATGTAAGTGTTTCTCCAAAATCAGTGCTCGTAGTTAAAACCCAAATTATTCGGCATTCCTTACCCGTTGTGGGGGGTGACCCGCAAGCTTTCACCTTCAGCATCCTCTTCCAGCTTCTTCTTTGCTGCTTTTAAAGCTAGAGCAGATGCCAGGGAGGGGCCAGAAGCTCCCTCTTTAACCTCTTTTGGAGATGCTGGGTGAAGAAGAAGAGGGTGTGAGGGTTTTGGATGTCAATTGCACACAATGTATGACAAGCTTGGAGAACATCCCACCAACCTCTCCCTTAGACACATCCTGCTAGTAACAAATCCTTTCTCATCCCATACATCATTCAGAGACGAAAGGAAGAGTAGGGACAAGATAGATTGGGGGAATGACAATTGCGGACAACACGCCACGAACACTTACAGGGTTTTGAGCAAGGAGAGAATCCCATGGGTGTTCCCAAAGCAGGTGTACCGTCCATCAAGACTTCACGTGCCTTCAGCTTGGCCTCCTGTAGTGCCATTCGGCACCTCTCCACCTTGCTCTCCAACGCATCAACATTTACCTGACCATCCACAAAAACCACGAAGCAATCAAAATCGATTATCTTTTATTTTTTGAAAAAGTTTGTTTTGGCATTATAGTGAAAATTTGTAGCAGTTTATAGTTATCCATTCTCAATCCTAAACGGTTGCACTGCTTCCCCCCTTTAAATCCACAAAATAGGTGATTACATGAGCATTTACCTTTGGGCGGTTGTACAACCGAAGGATGCACAAACAGATTTCGTGGATACTTTCCTCAGCCGTTCCGAAGACCAGGAACCAGGGCGGCCGGTTGGGGAGTGGGATCTGTGGATGCATGAGGGGAATTATTTTGTCAATTCCACTGTTGTTGGTACTTGATTAATTTTATAAACAATTGTGCAGGAGAATGTACAAGAGTTTTAATTACAAGCAGGTTTTGAGAGGTGATGCACTGATGCACACAGAGTGCTGCTCACGATAGATACGAGTTTAATCAACGACCAATGACGCTCATGCAGAGGCACTAATATTACTGGAGGAATGAGACACAAAGCCAAATACTGATTATAAACAGAGGCCATTGTCACAATTTCAGTGGCGCATTTTTCGGTGATACTACAATCCGTTAACATAACCGACACGCATCTTCAGCATACAACAGAGATGAGAGACGAGCAGAGGAAGGAGGGCTCTGGAAAGCGTTAACCACACGAGAGGTCAAGACGCCCAACGTCTGCCGCGGGTATCCAGAGGTTATCGGAACAAGAGAAGCCTCCCAGAAATGACGCACAACCGAACGACCACATCGGAACCAAAGACAACCAATCCTGGAAACGTTTAGAATTCCCCTCATACAACATTTCCAAAGCAAATAACGATATGGGTCGGATACGCAATTGTTTAGGGAAATTCCATTCGTGCCTCCGTACCTCGAGTGTGCGTGCGGCAAGGAAGATGCAGGCACAAGCGATGGTTTCCGGGCTAAATCGCACAAAGACGTTACTCCTCAAACAATCATTCATGTAGTTCCTAAATGCACAAAGAGGAAGAGGAAGAAATGTGGGATATTAATTATTGGGGATGACTGCTTCCAAAATCAAGCGGACATTTTAAACCCTTCCCCTTTGACCGTACTTGTTTAATCTTCAAGAACAAAACTCGGGAATACCAGCTTTTTCCCATCCCAATCTCAGGACTGTGACCCCGTCCCTTCCCACAAGCATGAACCTCCCAATATGAATGGGACACGACAAAACAAAAACAAGACAATAGAAACCGGAGGAGTGAGGTTGCGGTGGGGGCACACAAAGCACACACAAGCGACACGAAAACCCTTTTTTGACTCCGAGCTACTTTGATTCCTCAAGCGCATGCCATTTGGCATATTATGAAATAGCCAATTCAGGTGGATTTCTGCAATTTACCCAAATTGGTCTTTAGAACTATACATGTAACCATGCAAGAGAATTTTTCTACATTCCACGCAGTTTCAACAACAGGAAATGGTGCAACGTGACATGGTCGTTTCCTTCATCTCAACTTCAGTATGAAGACGGAACAGAAGATCGCCATAAACAATACCTTCAACTACAAAAGTTTACCACACCGTAAGTCATCTTTAATGACGTCCAAGCACATGCCGCTTGTTTCTTAGTTCACTCAAGTGGGCCTGTGAATGCATCCATTACCACCCTCAGGTTAATTTGGAGAATGCAGACCCTCTGCGGTTAAGGACACAATCACCACTAAACATAACGAACCGAAGCTTACAATACACTCCGTGGTCAAAGATAGTCCAAAAATTCCAAGCAGCCCATTGGCTAGCAAAAGAACACCCTCTGCAAATAATTAATGGAGGAAGAATGTGTAGTGGGCAAGAGAAAGGCTGGTGAGGGTAACACAGTAGTATTTCCATGAGCATTCAACTGTTCAGTGCCACTGGAAAGCAACCTCATCATTAACTTGATGAAGAGTTCAAATAGAAGATCGTGTTACAAGCCGCCGAGAAGCAGCCCTTCCATTAAACAAGACCCAGAAGCCACATGTAGAAACACCGTTGGTATAATGGCCCAAGTCTTCTTGCAAACGATCCTTTGTATTTGAACATTCCTTCCTCTTCGGGTAACGCAGTGATCCGTTCGCAGCGGAACATCACAACTGTAATTTCTACATTGGTAAGACTGGCATTTTAGCAGCTATCGAGCCTTCCTCGTGAAGTGCCATCTGGTCTGGATTTTACCCTCGTGGAGCTCACTCACCAAAACACACTTTGCAAATGTGCCGCAAGGTCACAGTCCTCAGCACACGTTAAGGGAGGCCTTTGTCTTGTGGTGGATTGAAATAGGATGCTTTGATGGTTCAGGTTCGGAGTAGCCTTTAAAAGACTTATTTGTAAAAGTCTCACCTCAATAAAGTGAAATCCTCAGTGCTGTGCCCGAACTCAAACTCGAAGAGTTGCCCTTCCAAGCCCAGTCCGAGGCAAGCCGGGTTTGCCCGTCAACTCAAGAGAAATTTTCCTGTCGCATGAAATGAGGTACTGTAAAAGTGGAACTTTTCACCTTCAACGAAGAAGCGCAAATTTAACAACATGCGGATATATTTGGCTTTTAAATTTAAAAAAAAAAGAGATCGGAGTACCAGAACGCACAAATAATCTGCATGCCGTACGCATAGTCACACCACAGTGAAGTAACACGCTTGGCCAGCATGTATCTATGCTGTCTATGCTATCGTGTCTATGCCATCTTGGCCATATATCTATGCTGTTCGCAAATACAGTAATGTACTTCAGCGCCCACAATCCAACGCAAAATATACTTAGTTATTTGAAGCCGATTTCAAAAGGGAACGAACTTCGATGTTTCCCGAAACCTGCAAGTTTGGTTAAAGTGGGGCTTGATGGCCCCCTCTTCCCCTACTAGCTCGCCGTGACGCCATTGTCGAGGCCGGAGATTGGAACGAATAAAAATATCCAATACTTCCGGAGACTATTAATTTACGAATATTTTCCTTCTGTTCATGTGTCACTGTACTTTTCCCTGACGTATTTTGCAATCCGTATTTCATTGGTTCCGCACGATTTACGCCAGGTTCATAAAAGTTAATTTATAATAAATGTTCGTTTTGATGCCCGTTTCTCTTCATTCTGGTTACACTGCACATTATTCGCTCCCTATGTAAATGTTCGCTGGCGTTGCACACGGTTAACATCGTTGAGATTGCCACGCATCTTGTGACCATCTTCATGCCGCTCAGCGGGAAAATTCCCACTCTACAGAGACGTGGGTTTGTAAAATCTGCGAGAGCTGCATGGTGCATAATCGCTCTCCTGGATTTCCTTTTGCTCAAGTAAACTGTGCGGTGCTTACGTAGGCCACGTCACCGCTTCGCCGTTGTACTTCGGCACACGTAAATGTCGGCATTCTCCAACTCCGCGGGGAAATTAGTTTGCAAATCAAAAGTATCCACAGTAAATAGCTGACTGCTCGTGCAGCAAAAGTGGAAAAGTGGCGAGCGTGACCAAACGCAAACAACTAAAAAAAATTTTTTTGCAAACGTATCCAATCTTACAAATTTTGCCAAAAACACCAAACCAGAGTCCCAGCACGATGCCAAGATGAAAATGCCCACCACAATCCACGTGCAGCTAACCTTTAAAATCTAAAAAATTTCACATTCGAGGTTGAGGTCTGCAAAGTAAAATAATTTCTGGACTGTAGTTTGTATTTTACAAACTGATTTTTTTTTTTTTAAATACACAGCAACGTAACCGACTTCCTCTTATATCCTCCCACAACCACGTCCTCCCTTCCCCCACCCCAACCCCCAATCAATTCGTAGTCACTTCTTCGATCTTGAAATGGCAGATGAAAGGTGACCAGCCGGAGACACCACACTCTGTAAGAAAGGCTGTGACAGGGTCAGTGCAAGGGGCATTAGTGCCCCCCCCCCCCCAAACTTTCAACCTCAAACTCAGCCAACCCATCTTTCCAACATCCCTTCCCCACCCATTCCAGCCCAACAACATCCCCATTAAAAAAAAAAAAAAATTCCCCAAAAATGGTAAACCTCCCTCTGACATTACCCTTCTGCTGGCCCGGCAAACAATTTATTACCCAGGACTCATCCCCAAGCTAGAATACAAATTTAATACCAATGAACATTTCACTTGCTAAGATTAATCATCCCCAACAATGAGGTATAAAATTTTCCGAGTCACTTTACAAAGCATCTATATAAATCCTCGACCACAAACCCCATCTCAAGCAATTACTAATCACGGCTTATGCATCATTCAGCAACCCAAACTCGTATCTTTAAATCTCCCTCAAGCTAACAAGAAGCTCATAAAAAGACCTCGAGGCTCAAACTTCAAAGAAAAATCATTTCAACAACTAGAACCTCATCCCCCAGAAATGATGACCATCATGCAAGACCATCCCTCAAAAAACCTCCCAATTCCCTCGGCAGTGATGTCACGGTCATGTCACCACCTCATTGGGCAGCCGCCAGCCACTTCATCAGGAGCGGAGAGGGCGGCAGCCAAACGGCAGCTCCCCAAGCGGTCACGTGCTGGCCGCCCGGCGGTGGCAGGCCGCGCAGGGCAGAGCTCAGAGTCTGCCTAGAGGACTTACTCGCTCACCCTTCAGGCCGAGACCCAAGGAGGAGACAAAGAGACGAAGTCAAAAAAGGGGTTTCGTGAGTTAAACGACGAACATGCAGTGCACAAAAGGACGAAGTTTCGAACCACAGACAATCATGAATCAACGCAGTAACAACTCGACACTACGTGTGTGTACAGAATACAACAGAAATACATAAAATGAAGATCAAAGACAAAACAGAAACAGGCTATACAGGAATACTGATTGCTGATAATCCTAACTCCCATTTAGCCCTCATCATGCTACCAATGAAAACACAAGGACAGATTTATACTGGACAGATTTCAGTCCCAACTGTGCCCTGTTTGAGTGTCGAATTCTCCCTGCCGTTGGACGGGAACGGTGAAATACGAGCAACAAACCAAGCTTACCAGGCGGTTTGAACTAATGGTCGGTTCTTCTCGCACTCAAGCATTTGAAGATACATGAAGATGATCTGCGGAGACACACGCGCCATCCCACGTCGTGCTGGGTTAGATGGTACAGCGGGAGCTAAATATTTTTAAACAACGTCCATAAAATCATTTCGGCAAGCCACCTTATGTGGGTGCTTGACGTGCACACAGAAGCCCAGCTCCTTGAGCACACGCCTCTCTGCCTTGATCAATTGGTTCTTGGTGTTGATGTAATTTTGATCCAATACCAGGGGACTCGGTGGCCTGAAAAGAATTACAAGAGGGAAAAGGGAGAGTCACAATAGACATGTAATAAGACAAAGGGAAGGGGATTTGTGGAGTGGAGTAGGGGGTTTTGGAGGTATTAAAACAATTAAAAGGCAAATGAATGGGAGGAGGCACAAGGTGGGTAAGACCCAAAGCACAATCGAATGTTAGGGTGGCAACGGCGAAATAACAACAGGTTGTTGGATAACAAGTAAGGTGCAAAGAAAAGGGACGAACAAACTCCTGACATTTTGACGTGCAACAAAAAGAGTGAAGGTGTGAAATTAAAAGTCAAAACAAAATGGAGCGAGCAACGCAAGGTGTTGAAGAATGTGTTTTGGAAGCGATGGAGTGAACAGGGATGGGTATGACATTTGGATGTAGTCAGAGACAAATAAAGGTGTGCGAACAGGGCGTGGAGACAGCAGTGAGGGGAGTGAGTGAGTGATACAGAGCAGCTTTGTATGAGTTCACTACCACCATACCCCACCATTTATGTTGAACTTTGATAACTATTATGTCGTTTCAGCACCTTGAATCTATAGGCAAAATATGCTATATAAATAAAAATATTATTATTATTATTATTTACGTACTCACCCTTGAGTTTGTTAAAGTCAAGATGTCGCAATGCAAGATTAGGAGGGAAATAAATAAATAATAATAACATGCTGTCGAGTTAATTTTCCAAATGAATATAAAGAACATCAAACTGCTCTCAACACAAAATCACAAGACACACCAAAGATGAAGATACCACCTCCATCATGATAAACGCAAAGAGAACGTGTCTTCTCTTCTACACCAAAATCAAGCAACACTTTTGCCGAGACAAAACCTGCCCATCAAAACCAAGCTAATAAAGCACACAAGACTGCAGTTTACCCTGGGGCCAATACAACACGCCATCATGGTATATTGGCAAAGGCACAAACACAGGCACACTCAGAAATTTAGGATTTTGATCAATTGCCAGAACACAATGGCTTACTCTTTTCAAAAGGTATTGTAGTATCTGTAAACCCACAAGCACACTGCACAGACAGCATGATGTCCCCTCTGAAGGGCAATGCACTGATTGATGCAACACTTGCTGCAAAACAACATACGTTTATAATTGGGCCTGGAGTGCAATCAAAACTAGACAAGTACTTGTCCTGGAGTTTGCTTGAACTGGATATGATGATGCAACCTCTGAGCTGTCCTGAAAAATCACCATGAAAGTAAGAAGACCATTTAAATGGGTGTTGGTGATATTCGACGGTGCTATTCCTTTTCACACCATAACCACCCAGGATACACATGTTGTCAGTGTCTAAGACTTGCAAATAAGGATCACCCATGAAACTGTCAAACATAATCTTGAGATTTTTTTTCCCACATTTAATGGTGCATGCTGATCTGATGTCCCTGTGTGGTACAAATCACAGCGACGGAGGAAGGGAGAGAGTAATGGAGAGACAGAGTGAGAGTGATGGAGAGACAGAGACAGAGACGGAGGCAATCCATGGGGACTGATTGGCACTCTGATAGTCACTGCACCACCCTGCTGAATCTGGGCAACAGGGAATAATGGGAAAGATTTGGCCCCCCCCCCCCCCACAACACTTGCATTGGGGTGTACAACCACCACGAAGAGGCGTCCCCAATAGTTGTGTGACACTTTATAACCTTGCTTCCCAATCATTGCGGCGGTGCGTGCACCCCCCACCCTCCCACGAACAGACGGAGGTACCCCCCCCCACCCCCCAACGAGAAAGCAGTTGTGCGTTTCCCCCTCTACCGCCCCCCCACCCCCACGAGCAGGCGGTGGTGTGCACCCGATCCCTCCCCCCCCCCCCCCAACCACCTCCACGAGCAGGCTGTGGTGTGCTCGCGCCCCCACCCCTCATGAGCAAGGCTGTGGTGCGCTCGCACCTCCCACGAGCAGACGGTGGTGAGGTCTCCACAAGCAGGTGGTGGTGCACACCCCAACAAACAAGCAGTGGCATCCCCACCAACAACGGAATACCAAAGCCTGACAGGGATAACATCCCCAACTTCCTTGGGTTTCATCCCGGCCAACCAGGGTGAACTTTCATAATATTCAGATGGGCCATATGAAGAGACAGCCTCATCCTGTGTGAACATCAGGTTGGAGCCCAGGATTGACTTCCGTGTTCCTGATACAACAACAACATGCATTTTAAGGCCATTTTCCCTGCTGGTCCCCATGACAATCTTCTCCATTTTGCCCTATTTTCTGCATCTCTCCTTGTTAACCCCCTTGCCCGCATTTCTTCTTCCACCATCTTGTGTTCCTGATGAAGTAAGGAAATGCTAAACCACCTGCTAGTTGGGTGCAGGCCCCTTCTTTGGAACAATGGCTGCAGGATTGATCTTCATGATTCTATTTTTAGTTTCCTCCCCTCCAGGAAAATCTGTTTCTTTTTCGGCCAAGGCAGATCCCAGAGAGGTGCAGCAGGGGGTGTAGGCAGGCCTTATTATGCCACGCTCTCCCTCAAGTGGCACCACGAAAGCCGAGTTCTCTTGCACTGCGATATGACAAGAGCCACTCGGGACCAGGGGCTTCACACGATGTCCAGAGAATCAGACATGGGCTGGTTATGAAGACAACTATGACTCATTTTGCAAAGCATCTGCTCAAATAGGGCACTCCTGGTATGCAACATGCTTTCCGCTTCATATCTGAAGATTACAAAAAATTTTGCCTTTGCTGTTCCAGTCCAAGAACTGAGAACTAGAATACTGCATTGGGTCAGAACTGTCTCGAGGCTTTCACTCAAAGTGAAGGAGGAATGGTGGAGGGGTTCTCAGTTTTGGCTAGAGCCGGCTTGAGTCCCACTGTATACAAGGGATGTCTGGAATTCCTCTACATGGAGGCTCAGCGACTGCAAGTCACCTAAGACAGGGAACTTAGTACTTGAACACGAACAGCGGATCCTCTGCCCCAATTCAGTGACTGAGATACACCATGCCGCTCTTTTTTCATACATTAATTTTTTCAGCGGAACCAGCAGTGGTGCTTTCAG
Organism: Myxine glutinosa; assembly: GCF_964187855.1. Lineage (NCBI taxonomy): Eukaryota > Metazoa > Chordata > Myxini > Myxiniformes > Myxinidae > Myxine > Myxine glutinosa. The sequence continues at coordinate 115,347,821 of NC_136262.1, forward strand.
ATAAGCCTGGCTGGAGAAGTCAGGACTGGACCTCTGCCAAGGGGTGGGAACGTCAGTGACGAACTACCAGGAGTGTTTGGGGAAGTCAAACCTGCAGGAAGGCAACTCCATGCTTTCCATCAGTCCTGAGAGCTAAAAGTTTGTTTTGCCACTACTGACGCCAAGGGACTGAGCGGCAGCCCTGACTAGACTCAACAGATGCATACCTGCATGTTCTCATGCATGCCGAGTCCCTTAATCTGCTGGGGTTCACTGTGGGGGATTGGACCTTCAGATCTACCGCCCTACCTTTTGGCCTCAATTCTGCCCCCTGAGTTTTCACGACAACAGTGCAGGTGTCGGCAGCGACACTCCAACAAGGCATCATTTTTTGCTAACCCAACAACTACTAACCCAATACTGGTGGCAGGGTCAGAGCAGCTCCTCGGAAACCACTTGCAGACGACCATCACACTGGTCAGATCTCTTGGCCTCTATCAATTGGGAGGAATCTAGTTAAGACTCCTTCCCAATTCCTTTTTCCTAGGGGCGGACCAAGACGTCCCAGCTCAGCTGGCATGTTCATCAACTCATTGGAAAGAACATCCAGTCGAGGTCAACTTAACTAACCTCTGCAGATAGCTCCAGCAAAGGTCTGGCTCGAGGTCCTAGGCCGACTCGCCAGTTTATTGGATCCGATACCAGATTGTAGGCTCCATATGTGGTGAAAGGGAAGTCTGTACTTATGAAGGACAACAACTGTATGGTTGCAGTGTATATCAACAAATGGAGGGGGCTTCTCCCGGCGGCGGAAGGCCCGCGTCGCCTCCCGGCGGCGGAAGGCCCGCGTCGCCTCCCGGCGGCGGAAGGCCCGCGTCGCCTCCCGGCGGCGGAAGGCCCGCGTCGCCTCCCGGCGACGGAAGGCCCGCGTCGCCTCCCGGCGACGGAAGGCCCGCGTCGCCTCCCGGCGACGGAAGGCCCGCGTCGCCTCCCGGCGACGGAAGGCCCGCGGCGCCTCCCGGCGACGGAAGGCCCGCGCCGTCTCCCGGCGACGGAAGGCCCGCGCCGTCTCCCGGCGACGGAAGGCCCGCGCCGTCTCCCGGCGACGGAAGGCCCGCGCCGTCTCCCGGCGACGGAAGGCCCGCGCCGTCTACCGGCGACGGAAGGCCCGCGTCGTCTCCCGGCGACGGAAGGCCCGCGCCGTCTCCCGGCGACGGAAGGCCCGCGCCGTCTCCCGGCGACGGAAGGCCCGCGTCGTCTCCCGGCGACGGAAGGCCCGCGTCGTCTCCCGGCGACGGAAGGCCCGCGTCGTCTCCCGGCGACGGAAGGCCCGCGCCGTCTCCTGGCGACGGAAGGCCCGCGTTACGGAAGGAGCTCTGCCACCCCTTTCCCATGTACTGTTCTTGGACAAAGGATATGGGTGCTTGGGCAATCAAAGTATTTACCATCTCTTGGCCACCCTTGGTAGAGTATGCCTTCTTGCGACTTCCATGAACTCTTGCAAAATTAGAGCAGGAGGGAACAAAGGTATTTTTGGCAGCTCCCAACACCTATGGCTCAGGGAGCTCATGTGCCCCTGAGTGGGAATACTGAGGTCTCTGCCACTCAGGGAGGACCTCTCCCAACCCTGGTAGTTGCTCTCACTGCTGCCTTGAGGAAAATGCACACCGATAGCTTCTGTCATGGGTACAGCTCATTCTAATGAAGTTTTAGGTCGAAGTCGCAAATGGCCGTCTTTACCGCCCCCCTCTAGTACATTTTTATAAACTTGTGACCATAATACAAGGTGGTTCACACTCGATCGATATCGGGTTATTTAGAATTTTCGAGGGTCAGCTAACGCATACACTCTGCGCCACGCCAATTTCCCTGAAATTTGCTGTCCCACATTACTTTCACATGCAGAAGGTTATCGTCACAAGAAAAACTTTCAATTGTCAATAAAGTTAAGAAGCACCAATGTTCTGTCAATCTCAGGTAACAAAACCTTTTCACTTTTGAGAAAGGTTGTAGCCATGGACATTAAATTAACTCCTCCTCCAAACATTCTTCCGAGTGTGGGGAGACCACTCGTGATTTTCAACTGTTCACGTGGAATTGTGCAAGTGCTTTACTATCGACACCTGCCAAAGGGAGGGGGCATTAAGAGTGTGAAACTATGCCAATTCTGGCGGGGGGGAGGGGGGCAATCTTCTAACTCCTAGAGGGAACAGCCATTGACTAGTATACAAAAGGGTCTAGTCTCTGCAGCACTACACTGAGATTAACAATTAATCTCATGATCCTCAAGACCTTAAATAAGGAAATTAGGGCATTTAGTGCATTGCCTTGATGCACTCCAGAGTTTAAGCAACAATCTTCTTAACCCTGGATCTTAATTGTGTGAACCAACTTGTTACATTGTGGGCACAAAAGCTTATTAAAATGTACCCGATTTGATGGACCACACACTTTACAGAGCATTGGTGCGACCAAAGCAGTTTCTTGGCATGGGTTGGTTCTACTGGGTGGTTTGCCATGGCCTTCATGGCGTTTGCCACGCAAGCAAGCAGCACGCACCATTTAAAAAAAATCTTTGGTATGATTCAACCGGGGTTTTTGGACCTCCAGAAGATCTCATCTCATCTCAGCTCTCTCTTTCTAATTTGTTGCTCCGGATGAAAGCACCACGGAAAGATGTGAATGCCATTTTCCCACCATCATGGCATCCATGCCTCTCCCTCAGAGGCACACCATCTACTCTCCTGCCCCCAACCGTGCCACACCACCCTGCAAGACCACGGTCATCCTGGAAGACCAGCACCTGCCTGCACAAGTCCTTACCATCTCCCTTTGTATTTAATCTGAGTCCGGTCGTCTGGCACCCGAGTTGAGGTATAGTTTATTTGCACTTAAGTTTGAGTGTTTCCCTTCTCCCTAATTTTTGTCGGTCGACCGCTTGGTCTGTCCTATCTTATCTATTCACATCTCGTCCATCTTTATCCCCAAATACATTTAAAATAAAAAGATGAATTTGCAAAAAAAATATCTCCTCGCCTTCCTGCACCAACAACCATAAAATTTGGTTTAGTTATTGGCTGATCGTAAACGGTAATGAACACAGTACAATGTAAATTCAAACATAGTTTCAGTCATTTTTTGAGGTCTTTAGACATCCAGCATAGAGTCTGCATGCATTAGCCAGACAAAAGAGGCAGTTCCAAAAATTCTTCACAATCTCAATACTTGAACAAGGAAGTAGTAAATGGTCATGAGCTGGAGGTACACCACCTCATCGGTGGTCCCAATGACAGTCTCAATACGATGCCATTGCAAGACCAGTTGAGTGGTTAAGACGCATCTACTTCCAACTAGCAAGTTTACAGACACATTGCGATTAGCCATTTACAGCTCTTGTAGAGCAGACATCAAAGCCGCACGAACTTACAGGTAGTTGTGCACACCACACAGTAGCACGTACCTTACAGAATTGTTTATTTTAGACTCGGCGTATTAACGATCGTGTTGGCTGAGCGGCTGGGGTGCCAGCTTAGGATCCTAGGATCCTGGGTTCGAATCCCGGTCGATCGCTGAATTAACGCCAGGGGGGTTGACTCAGCCTGTCATCCTTCCGAGGTCGGCTAATTGAGTACCAGTTCACTGGTAATTCCCTGCTTGTCGTAAAAGGCGACAAACAGGGTTGGCGGCAAGAAGGGCATCCAGCCATAAAACATTGCTTCAAAAAAGGGACCAACAAACAACAACCACAGTGCCCGAAAAAGGCCACCCCCGCTATGCGGGGAAAAATGGCCTCTAAAGGGTTTTTTTTTTTTTTTTTACAAAAACAAAAGTATTTTTCTGCAAGTTTGCTTCAACAGTATTTAGCCTTTTGGTTTCCTGGAGGCATACGAAACACGTTATGTGAACCAAACGACTTGTATTTGATTGTTCAAGGAAAATAATACACATCTTATGATAAAATTAAGCAAAGGATACCCAGCTAATATATTTATTACACACCCCCAAAGCAAAGTTGGGGCGGGGGTAAACCAGCACGGCTAAACAAGTCAGTGATTGGGCATTTTTCATAATTTTCATGAAGCCTATGTTTGTGTTTGATTTACCACCAATGTTGAATATAGCTGAATGATGATGAGACAAATATAGCTGAGAGGAAGACAAATGATGAATTGCGAAAGATGATGGGAATATTGCCTGTGATTGATGCTGTGAAGAGGAACAGGCTGAGATGGTTTGGTCATGTGTTGAGGAAGGATGAAAGTGACTGGTTGAGAAGAGTGATGGAAATTGATGTAGAAGGAAGTAGAGGACGGGGAAGACCGAGAAAGACTTGGCTAAAGATGGTGGAAGAAGAAATGCGGGCAAGGGGGTTAACAAGGAGAGATGCAGAAAATAGGGCAAAATGGAGAAGATTGTCATGGGGACCGCAAGGCTAACCCCCGCTCTAGCAGGGAAAATGGCCTTAAAATGCATGTTGTTGTTGAATATAGCTGAGAGGGGCATGCGCTTTCAGTTTATTTATTCCTCCGTGACAGTAAACTCTTGCCACATCACCATTTCTCTCGTAGCAATCTCTGCTCTACTTCACTGCAGTGAAATTCCCTGTTTTAGTGCCATTGCAACCATGCATTTCCAATCGTAGGATTTTTTGAGAATTATTTCAATTCGGTTTCAACCGAGAATGAAACATTCCCAAACACCTTCTTCCTCAATGTAAAAAATTCGGACAAAATGCCATTTTGCCACCAAATTATCCGAGGTCTGTGTGAATCACAAACGATTGATTTTAATTTAATTACACCACAATGGGTTTTAATAGAAATTTGCATAATATTTGGAAGCATCCCAGTGTAATCCAAAATAATCCGATGAATCAACTCTCGGAATCTAACCTCAAAGCTCAACTCAATCAAATTACGCTGCAAAGTTCTCACTTTCTCTTTTCAAAACATATTCCTTTGGCTTCTGCTCCAGAGAACTTACTGCTTGTGTACCTCCGCCATTAGCGAGGTAACAAAATACTCAAGCCACTACATTGCATGATTATTGTGTTGCCATTCGCAACTCAAGGGTGGGCCGTTATGTTTGTTTCTTCCCCTGCCCTGCCAAACTCTAGAACTTTTTATCTTCTCGTGTCTTTCCAAACACGTGTGATTTTCCTCTATTAAAAAAGCACATTTTTTACTTCCTCAAAAACTCAAGACTATTCCCTCGTTCTTCACTTTTCTATCAATGCAGTTCTTTTATTTAAGGCCTGGCCTTTACGAGGACGATATAGTCCGTGGCCACAGGCTTCAACATAAAAATAAATTTTAAAAATCGCCATCACACGTTGACATTATCATTACCGAATCGCCATTACTCGGTGTGTACCCCGGTTTAGAATAGGTACACCGTATCGTAAGAGGCAACTAAAAGGGTTGGCGTCAGGAAGGGCATCCGGCCATTTAAAAAAAAACATTGCCTCAAAAAGAAACCATGAAAATTACAACTACATAAGGGGAGGGTACAGCACGAAGTACCCCGTGGGGGACCCCACTCCCTCTGGTCAAAAGTCAAGGTGGGGAACCCGATCGAAGCTAGGGTGGAAATCACTCCATTTATGACGACGAAACGTCTGATGCCTGACGTGGAGATCGGTTTCTGAGGTTTGGGACATGGAATGTCGGGACAATGACAGGGAGATCAGGAGAAGTGGTGGACATATGTTGTGTGCAGGAGACGAGATGCAAGGGAAGTGGTGTGAGAATGGTGAAGGGTAGGCAGGGACAGAAATACAAGTTTGTGTGGCAAGGGTGCCCGGAGGGCATGAATTGTGTTGGTGTCATGTTTTCTGAGGAGTTTGTAGACAGTGTGGTGAGTGTGACTAGAGTGAGTGAAATGTTGATGATGGTGAAAATGATGATTGGAAAGCTCTTGGTGAACGTCATCTCGGGATATGCTCTGCAGGTTGGTCGGAGCGATGAAGAGGACAAGATATGGTGTGCGATAGACAAGCTGATGGAAAACGTGAAATTTGAGGAAGTTGTTGTGGTAGGAGGAGACCTAAATGGACATGTGGGAAGGAGTATGGATGGTTTTGACGGAGTTCATGGGGGTTACGGATATGGTGTGAGAAATGGAGAAGGTGAAAGGATTTTGGAGTTTGCTGATGGATCTGATTTGTTGATTTGTAATACTCAGTTCCAGAAAGAGGATAATAAGCTTGTTACATACACGTCAGGTGGGTCGATGACAACCGTTGACTACCTGCTGGTGCGAAGGTGAGATAGGGGGCACCTCCGGGAAACTAAGGTGATCCCGGGGGAGGAGGCTGTTTCACAGCACCACTTGGTTGTCTGCGACATAAGGGTGAAAGGTGCGAGGAGAGCTCGGCGGGTGAAGTACCAACCGAGAATGAAGGTGTGGAGGTTGAAAGAGGTGACAGTGAGGGAAGCATTAAAAGAGAGGCTGAGTATGGTAGAGGATGATGTGGTTGAGCTTGAAAGTGGTTGGATGTCAATGAAAGATAGTCTGTTGGGAGCCGTTGGTGAGGTATGTGGATAGACAAAAGGACCGAGGCACTCGGAAACATGGTGGTGGGATGATGAAGTTGGAAAGAAGATCGACGAGAAGACGAAGAAGTTCAAGGAGTGGCAGAAGGCGAGGGGTATGGGGGCAGAAAAGGCAGAGCATGAAAGTTATAAGGCAGCCAAGAAGGCTGCAAAGAAAGAGGTAGCAAAGGCGCAGGAGGCATGTAGGAAAATGTTCGGAGAACGCTTGGATTTTGAAGAGGGTCAGAGAGCGGTATTCAGGATTGCAAAGCAGATAGCGAAAGAGAGGTGTGATGTGATGGGGGTGAGTTGCTTGAAGGATGAAGTGGGACAAATCGTTGTGGACCCAGATGGAATTAAAGGAAGATGGAAGAGATACATGGAAATACTGTTGAATGCAGAGAATGAATGGGATGGCAACATAGAGAGTAACCCAGTTTTAGGACCGGCAGAGAAGATAACCGAGAAGGAAGTTGAGGAAGCGATAAAAGCAATGAAGAGTAGAAAAGTGGGAGGGCCGATGGGAGTTGTGGGAGATATGTTGAAGGCAGCGGGAAATTGGGGTGTGAAGCGAATGACAGAGATCTGCAATCTGGTGGTGAAAGAAGGCCGCATTCCAGTGGATTGGGAACTGAGTACCCTCATCCCTCTATACAAGGGGAAAGGTGACCCTCTGGACTGTGGCTCGTCGAGCGATAAAGTTATTGGAGCATGGAATGAAGGTATTGGAAAGGGTGGAGAGGAGGATAAGGAAGAAAGTGAAGATTGAGGAAATGCAGTTTGGATTTATGCCAGGAAGAGGAACGACAGACGCGCTTTTTATTGTGAGGCAGTTGCAGGAGAAGTACATGGAGAAGAGGAAGAAGTTGTTTCTTGGGTTTGTTGATCTGGAGAAAGCATTCGATAGGGTTCCATGCGAAGTATTGACATGGGCATTGAGGAAGTTAGGAGTGGAGGAATGGTTGATCATAGTCGTGATGGCAATGTACAAAAGAGCGCGCACAGCTGTAAGGAAGAAGTACGGGAACAGTGGTGAGTTTGAGGTGAAGGTGGGAGTGCATCAGGGGTCGGTACTAAGTCCACTACTATTTGTAGCTGTGATCGAGGTGCTGGCTCGGAACGCAAAGGAGGGTTTCCCGTGGGAGTTGTTGTATGCAGATGATCTGGTGTTGATTGCAGAAAGTATGGATGGATTGAAGGAGAAGATGAACAAGTGGAAGGAATGTATGGAGACAAAAGGTCTGAAGGTGAATATTGGAAAAACGAAGGTGATGGCAAGTGGTAAAGCATGTGGTGAGGTGGAAAGAACTGGGAAGTGGCCGTGTGCTGTGTGCAAGAAGGGTGTCGGAGTGAATTCCATTCAATGTACAATGTGCGCTGATTGGGTTCATCAAAAATGTCGTGGTTTGAGAGGGTCATTAACCAGTGTGGCAGCTACATTCAAGTGTAAGGTGTGCACAGAGGGAGCTGCAGATGGAGGAAATGTTGTTTGATCTTGGAGGCGGCGTGAAGCTGAAGGTGTGAAAACATTTTGTTACCTCGGAGACATGCTGAATGGAGAAGGTGGATCAGACTCGGCAACGGTTGCTCGAGTGAGATGTGCATGGAAGAATTTTCGGGAACTGAGTGGCGTGCTGATGAGGGGAGTGTCATTGAAGCTGAAGGGAAAGGTGCATGCTGCATGTGTGAGAAGTGTTATGATTTATGGGAGGGAGACATGGGTAATGAACGTAGAGCAGCAACGAAGGCTGGAAAGGGTGGAAATGCGAATGGTTCGGTGTATGTGTGGAGTACCGTTGAGAGAGAGGAAGACAAATGATGAATTGCGAAAGATGATGGGAATAGAGCCTGTGATGGATGCTGTGGAGAGAAACCGTTTGAGATGGTTTGGTCATGTGTTGAGGAAGGATGAAAGTGACTGGTTGAGAAGAGTGATGGAAATGAATGTAGAAGGAAGTAGAGGACGGGGAAGACCGAGAAAAACTTGGCTGAAGATGGTCGAATAAGAAATGCGGGCAAGGGGGACAACAATGGGAGATGCAGAAAATAGGGCAAAATGGAGAAGATTGTCATGGGGACCGCAAGGCTAACCCCCGCTCTTGCAGGGAAAATGGACTTAAAATGCCTGTTGTTGTATCACACGTTGACAATGCCACTTCCAAATAGTATGCATATTTAAATTAAAACAAATCACAATCGATGGTTTGTTTTCCTTTGTAAATCCAATCTAAAGGTGTACTTTGAAAACTCGTCACAAATGTGTGACAACAACAAAAAACACCAAACATTACAATTTTGGGGGAAAATAAAAACAAATAAATCTGAATCATTAATGTCACAGCCAGACACACACACAGCCAGAGACACACACACAGCCAGACAGACACACACAGCCAGACAGACACACACACACACACACACACACACAGCCAGACACACACACACACACACACACACACACACAGCCAGACACACACACACACACAGCCAGACACACACACACACACACAGCCAGACACACACACACACACACAGCCAGACACACACACACATACAGCCAGACACACACACACACACACACACACACACACACACACACACAGCCAGGCACACACACACACACACACACACACACACAGCCAGACACACACACACACAGCCAGACACACACACACACACACACAGCCAGACACACACACAGCTAGACACACACACACACAGCCAGACACACACACACACACACAGCCAGACACACACACACAGCCAGACACACACACACAGCCAGACACACACACACAGCCAGACACACACACACAGCCAGACACACACACACAGCCAGACACACACACACAGCCAGACACACACACACAGCCAGACACACACACACAGCCAGACACACACACACAGCCAGACACACACACACAGCCAGACACACACACACACACAGCCAGACACACACACACAGCCAGACACACACACACACAGCCAGACACACACACACACACAGCCAGACACACACACACACACAGCCAGACACACACACACACACAGCCAGACACACACACACACACAGCCAGACACACACACACACACAGCCAGACACACACACACACACAGCCAGACACACACACACACACAGCCAGACACACACACACACACAGCCAGACACACACACAGCCAGACACACACACACACACAGCCAGACACACACACACACACACAGCCAGACACACAGCCAGACACACAGAGCCAGACACACAGACACACACACACAGCCAGACACACACACACAGCCAGACACACACACACACACACACACACAGCCAGACACACACACACACACACAGCCAGACACACACACACACACACAGCCAGACACACACACACACACACAGCCAGACACACACACACACACAGCTAGACACACACACACAGCCAGACACACACACACAGCCAGACACACACACACACAGCCAGACACACACACACACACAGCCAGACACACACACACAGCCAGACACACACACACAGCCAGACACACACACACAGCCAGACACACACACACAGCCAGACACACACACACAGCCAGACACACACACACAGCCAGACACACACACACAGCCACACACACACACACACACACAGCCACACACACACACACACAGCCACACACACACACACACAGCCAGACACACACACACACACACAGCCAGACACACACACACACACAGCCAGACACACACACACACAGCCAGACACACACACACACACAGCCAGACACACACATACAGCCAGACACACACACACACACAGCCAGACACACACACACACACACACACACACACACACACAGCCAGACACACACACACACACACACACACACAGCCAGACACACACACACACACACAGCCAGACACACACACACACACAGCCAGACACACACACACACACAGCCAGACACACACACACACAGCCAGACACACACACACACACACAGCCAGACACACACACACACACACAGCCAGACACACACACACACACACAGCCAGACACACACACACACACAGCCAGACACACACACACACACAGCCAGACACACACACACAGCCAGACACACACACACAGCCAGACACACACACACAGCCAGACACACACACACAGCCAGACACACACACACACAGCCAGACACACACACACACAGCCAGACACACACACACACAGCCAGACACACACACACAGCCAGACACACACACACACACACAGCCAGACACACACACACAGCCAGACACACACACACACACACACACAGCCAGACACACACACACACAGCCAGACACACACACACACAGCCAGACACACACACACAGCCAGACACACACACACAGCCAGACACACACACACAGCCAGACACACACACACAGCCAGACACACACACACACAGCCAGACACACACACACACACACACACACACACACACACACACACACACACACACACACACACAGCCAGCCACACACACAGCCAGACACACACACACACACAGCCAGCCACACACACACACAGCCAGCCACACACACACAGCCAGCCACACACACACACACACAGCCAGCCACACACACACACACACACACACACACACAGCCAGCCAGCCAGACACACACACAGCCAGCCAGACACACACACAGCCAGCCAGACACACACACAGCCAGCCAGACACACACAGCCAGACACACATGCACGCACACACACAGCCAGACACACACGCACACACAGCCAGCCACACACACACAGCCAGCCAGACACACACACAGCCAGCCACACACGCACACACACAGCCAGACAGACACACACACACAGCCAGACACACGCACACACACACACAGCCAGACACACGCACACACACAGCCAGACACACACGCACACACACAGCCAGACACACACGCACACACACAGCCAGCCACACACACACACACACACAGCCAGCCACACACACACACACACAGCCAGCCACACACACAGCCAGACACACACGCACACACACAGCCAGACACACACGCACACACACACACAGCCAGACACACACGCACACACACACACAGCCAGACACACACGCACACACACACACAGCCAGACACACACACACACACAGTCTCTCACACACAGTCTCTCACACACACACGGCCAGACACACACGGCCAGACACACACACGGCCAGACACACACACGGCCAGACACACACACGGCCAGACACACACACGGCCAGACACACACACAGCCAGACACACACATACACACACGGCCAGACACACACGGTCAGACACACACGGCCAGACACACACGGCCAGAGGGACACACACACACACACGGCCAGAGGGACACACACACACACGGCCAGAGGGACACACACACACACGGCCAGAGGGACACACACACACACGGCCAATGGGACACACACACACACGGCCAGAGGGACACACACACACACGGCCAGAGGGACACACACACACACGGCCAGAGGGACACACACACACACGGCCAGAGGGACACACACACACACGGCCAGAGGGACACACACACACACGGCCAGAGGGACACACACACACACGGCCAGAGGGACACACACACACACGGCCAGAGGGACACACACACACACGGCCAGAGGGACACACACACACACGGCCAGAGGGACACACACACACACGGCCAGAGGGACACACACACACACGGCCAGAGGGACACACACACACACGGCCAGAGGGACACACACACACACGGCCAGAGGGACACACACACACGGCCAGAGGGACACACACACACGGCCAGAGGGACACACACACACGGCCAGAGGGACACACACACACGGCCAGAGGGACACACACACACGGCCAGAGGGACACACACACACGGCCAGAGGGACACACACACACGGCCAGAGGGACACACACACACGGCCAGAGGGACACACACACACGGCCAGAGGGACACACACACACGGCCAGAGGGACACACACACACGGCCAGAGGGACACACACACACGGCCAGAGGGACACACACACACGGCCAGAGGGACACACACACACGGCCAGAGGGACACACACACACACGGCCAGAGGGACACACACACACGGCCAGAGGGACACACACACACGGCCAGAGGGACACACACACACGGCCAGAGGGACACACACACACGGCCAGAGGGACACAAACACACACGGCCAGAGGGACACAAACACACACACACGGCCAGAGGGACACAAACACACACACACACGGCCAGAGGGACACAAACACACACACACGGCCAGAGGGACACAAACACACACACACGGCCAGAGGGACACAAACACACACACACGGCCAGAGGGACACAAACACACACACACGGCCAGAGGGACACAAACACACACACGGCCAGAGGGACACACACACACACACGGCCAGGACGACACACACACACACACGGCCAGGACGACACACACACGGCCAGAGACACACACACACGGCCAGAGACACACACACACGGCCAGAGACACACACACACGGCCAGAGACACACACACACGGCCAGAGACACACACACACGGCCAGAGACACACACACACGGCCAGAGACACACACACACACGGCCAGAGACACACACACACGGCCAGAGACACACACACACGGCCAGAGACACACACACACGGCCAGAGACACACACACGGCCAGAGACACACACACGGCCAGAGACACACACACACGGCCAGAGACACACACACACGGCCAGACACACACACGGCCAGAGACACACACACACGGCCAGAGACACACACACACGGCCAGAGACACACACACACACACACACACACACGACCAGAGACACAGACACACACACACACACGGCCAGAGACACACACACACACACACACACACACACACACACACACACACACACACACACACACACACACACACACGGCCAGAGACACACACACACACACACGGCCAGAGACACACACACACACACGGCCAGAGACACACACACACACGGCCAGAGACACACACACACACGGCCAGAGACACACACACACACACACACACACACACACGGCCAGAGACACACACACACACACACACACACACACACACACACACAGGGCCAGAGACACACACACAGGGCCAGAGACACACACACACAGGGCCAGAGACACACACACACAGGGCCAGAGACACACACACACAGGGCCAGAGACACACACACACAGGGCCAGAGACACACACACACAGGGCCAGAGACACACACACAGGGCCAGAGACACACACACAGGGCCAGAGACACACACACAGGGCCAGAGACACACACACAGGGCCAGAGACACACACACACACACACACACACACACACACACACAGGGCCAGAGACACACACACAGGGCCAGGGACACACACACAGGGCCAGGGACACACACACAGGGCCAGGGACACACACACAGGGCCAGGGACACACACACAGGGCCAGGGACACACACACAGGGCCAGAGACACACACACAGGGCCAGAGACACACACACAGGGCCAGAGACACACACACAGGGCCAGAGACACACACACAGGGCCAGAGACACACACACAGGGCCAGAGACACACACACAGGGCCAGAGACACACACACAGGGCCAGAGACACACACACAGGGCCAGAGACACACACACAGGGCCAGAGACACACACACAGGGCCAGAGACACACACACAGGGCCAGAGACACACACACAGGGCCAGAGACACACACACATGGCCAGAGACACACACACATGGCCAGAGACACACACACAGGGCCAGAGACACACACACAGGGCCAGAGACACACACACAGGGCCAGAGACACACACACAGGGCCAGAGACACACACAGACACACACACACACACACAGGGCCAGAGACACACACACAGGGCCAGAGACACACACACACACACACACACACACACACACACACACACACACACACACACACAGCCAGAGACACACACACAGCCAGAGACACACACACAGCCAGAGACACACACACAGCCAGAGACACACACACAGCCAGAGACACACACACAGCCAGAGACACACACACAGCCAGAGACACACACACAGCCAGAGACACACACACAGCCAGAGACACACACACAGCCAGAGACACACACACAGCCAGAGACACACACACAGCCAGAGACACACACACAGCCAGAGACACACACACAGCCAGAGACACACACACACAGCCAGAGACACACACACAGCCAGAGACACACACACAGCCAGAGACACACAAACCGTTAAAAAAAAACACAGAAACCCCCTGAAAAGCAACAGCACTCCCCAACCCAGAATCGTGCACAGAACGCCCAACACAACCGCCCTCCCCCACCCAAGAAAACACTCGTGAATATGTAAATAAATATCGAAAAAAATCTTAACTATGTACCAAATTGGATATAGTTACAGTTACACGTGTACAATGTCTGCCTCAAACAATCATGTGTATTCGTAGACAGGAACACCCTAAAAGGTCTTCAGGAAAGGTGTGTGCACTGGTAACCATAACATGTCCACAACAGAAACAGAAAACATTTGTTTCAAATTTGGATTCTCAAATTATGCCCCCAGATCAGGTAACATCTCCATTTGTTTTAAAAAGATGGCACGATGAACATGATTTTTGACGAGGTGTTCACTTTTCCGATTATTAAAGCGAGTTTATAAAGAAATAAAAATAGTTTTCTTTTGAAGTTTACACCACTATAATCGTTTCTCTAACAGAAAGATTGATCATTTTGTTTTCAAAAGTCCAATTATTAAACTTGTTCAAAAACGACCAGGTGAATGAAAAACTACCTTGATTGGAATGTTTGATCAAAATTGTTCTGTCGTTCATGGGATTTGAACCTGGGATCAAACTATGAAGCGTTTTGCGAATATATCAATACACGAAACAGACGAGCCCAGCTTTAACGAAGAGTCTACAACGTCCTACCAAAAACGATTAAATCACCGTTCCTAGGCCAGATGATCCATGTAACAGAACATTACTTGTGCACCTTCCATGTCATACTGACGAGATGAAATTTTTTGGACGACAAGTACTTCACCTATTCTATTGCAATGGTGAGATGTCTCGAGGTCAACTTCAAGAATCTCAATTAAACTACAAAATAAACGACAGTGAAGTCTCACCAGGCTTCCCACCTAAAGCAAAGTTGTAATATGGCAACAGGTTGCTCCAGACGTGAACCAATATCAAATATTGGTCAAAAATTATTTTCCCCATGTTGAACCCTGCGACCTTAAGTCCACACCCCCATGGAACATGAACCAGAAGTCAAAAACAAAAAATCGTAAGATATTCCATGCAATCGGAACATATTTCATGTGTCCCACAATGTTGAATGCATACACAGTTTCATTTTAAAATCTACCGCAAATTGCATTTTTGGTATTTGACCTTTTGACCACGCCCAAGAGGGCAGAGCCAAAAGTGATACTGCTCTTGAACCTTCGTGTCATGTGGCGACCATAGCTACCAAGTTTGGTGAATTTCTGTCCGAACCTTGAGATAGAGTGACGGACGGATTGTCAGATGGTGCAGAATACAATGCACCGAGTGTACCAAAATGAGTGCAGCTTGTGCTTCATGAGATGGTTCTGAATCTGTCCAATGCATCTAATTGCTACATTGGCAGAACGGCCAACATTCTTAATTTGTTCTTTCATGGTTAGATGATTATCCATGACTGTACCAAGGTTTCTTGCATGTACAATGGGAGACATGTGAATATAGCCAACAACCACGGTCAGTGGATGAGGCACTGCTCGCAACTTTGATGATAAATGAATGATTTCTGTCTTAGCCAAAGCTTATCAGCGATGCGTGCATCGAGTCCATCCAGTGAGACTTCATATTCAGAAGGTTCAAACAGAATATATAGCTGCATATCATCTGCATAGACCATTCATTGTATGTCATGAGCAGTTATGACATCAGCAATTGGGGCACTGTGCATCGTGAAAACAATCGGTCCTATAACCGACGCTTGGGCGAAACTACAGTTGTCGTGGTAATATGTTATCTGTCTTGAGCTCCTTGATTCTAATGACACGTGTTCTATTCACCAAATAAGAGGAAAGCCACTGTAGAACCTTAACAGTGAAACCAAAACGCTTGGATCATCTCTGCAGCAATGTCCCATGGTCTATTGTATCAAACGCTGCACTGAAGTCGAGAAGTACAAGGACAGCTTGGACAGCTTCTTCGTGGCAGTCTAGGGCGAACAGCAATTTAGGGCCAACGTAATTTTAGCAATTACGCAAACAGTCACGCTGCACTTTGAGGAGGGCTGTCTCAACAGAACGATATGCTCTACATGCTGACTGGGTCCAGGGCAATACAGTGTTGGCAGTCAAATACTCCTTGATATGAACAGCAGCTGCCCTTTCGACCATCTTTGATACATAGGTAAGATTAGATATTGGGCAATAGCTACTGAGCTCCTCATGTGAGAGGCTGTTCTTCGTTTAAGGCGGTCACATGGGCGTGTTTCAAAGAGACTTCCCCTGTTTGCATACAAGTGTTGATTATCCACGTAAAGGCAGGTAGGACAACAGGAGTGAATTTTTCCAACAATGACGTTGGTAAAGAGTCAAGCTCAAGATAAGGTAGGCAGCTTAATCTCCCATGATAGTATTGAACTCCTCCATGGAAGCTTCAGTGTTCAACAACTTCCACTGACAAGTTTTCATTTACTTGCTGATTGAGCTAGTCTTGGAGAAGTCGTCGGATCTTCTGTTTGAAGAAGTCACGAAAGGAGTTAGCTAACTGTCGAGGACACTCATATTAGGGTAAGACAAGCGTTACGCCTAGGTCCCCCGTCGGGGAAGTGATGCGAGTTGACAAAGTGGAGGACGCAGAAAACATGCTATATGAAATTTCACTCACAAGGTTCAGACATACATGGCGGCGGCCATCTTGGATTTTGACGTGGCGACCCAATTTTCAATAGGGTTCTTCCTTATGCTGAGATACACCCACACACCAGATTAGAAGTTGGTACTTCGCTTATTTTTCAAGATATTTTTCTCACAAGGTTCAGACATATATATGGTGGCGGCCATCTTGGATTTTGACGTGGCGACCCAATTTTCAATAGGGTTCTTCCTTATGCCTACACCCACACACCAGATTAGAAGTTGGTACTTCGCTTATTTTTCAAGATATTTTTCTCAAGGTTCAGACATATATATGGTGGCGGCCATCTTGGATTTTGACGTGGCGACCCAATTTTCAATAGCGTTCTTCCTTGTGCCTAGATACACCCACACACCAGATTAGAAGTTGGTAATTCGCTTATTTTTCAAGATATTCCGCTCACAAGGTTCAAAAGTACATGGCGGCGGCCATCTTGGATTTTGACGTGGGTTGCATCCACACACGAATGCGGTCCTTCGCTTACGCGCACACACACACACACACACACACACACACACACACACACACACACACACACACACACACACACACACACACACACACACACACACACACACACACACACACACACACACACACACACAAAAACCATAGCCCTCTTTCGCTCCGCGGTGCAACGGGGGACAATAATTTTAGGAGCCGGTGAAAACAAAGACTTTACCACTTAAAAAAGACTTGGTCAGAGATGTTAATCTTGCCCAAGAAATAATCAGCCTTTGAGCAATTACGTAATTTATTGTAAGCCTTACATCGACTTTGGTACATCTCATGACCCTGAAGACCTGCCTTGAATGCTAATCGTTCAGTTTTCCTTTGATCTTCCTTCAATAAACGACATGGGAAGGGTCTTCCAAACTCTTACTTTGCGTTTCTGAGCACGATCTATTTCCTACAATCCATCATTTTTTCTGTACCTCGATATTCTCCAACACTGAGAGCGAGTGGCAAATTTCATTGCATGACTAAAGTAAAAATTATTCCAAGTACTGTGAGGCTGGAGGTTTTTGAAAGTGTCAAAAATGTGATTTGTGTTCTAGTGTTCAAGCATATAATCCAATCACTCATACTAAAATACACAATTTGGTGTGTGTGTGCGCCTGTCTGTCTGACCGCAAAACATTCTTCAGTCGTTACTTATCCAATCTCAACAAAACTTGACAGGAAGGACTAAGGGTCACACGACGGAGGATGCAGCATCTTCATATCCTCACTCCAAGGGGGTTTTCCACCAGGGACAAAATCAGTTCATTTTTATGCCTCCGTTGATGAAGTCGCCGGAGGAATTATGTTTTCAAGTTGTCCGTCCGTCCGTCAAGCTGTCCGTCCGTCCGTGATAAGTTTTCGTTGCCGTGATAACTTGAGAACAGCTCAAGGGATCGTCGTCAAACATAAAGCAGGTATGTACAATGAGGTAAAGATAAACCGATTCGATTTTGGAGTCAAGAGGTCAAAGTCCATAATAGGTCTATAATTCAAACTTGGTACAGGTATGTATGAGGATGTAAAGATTAACTGATTAGATTTTGGGGGCAAAGGTCAAAGTCCATAATAATAGCACAATATTAATATCATTACAAAACAATATTAATTCAAATGATATCCCCCATCTCCCCTTCCCATGGACAAACACCAGGTTAAGGTGTATAAATAGCTTTTAGCAGCATTTATTGAAGCCACCCTACCAAAAGGAAAACATTATTTATCAACCCAAGCATGTATGATTACCTTCTTAAACAGTCGCTACTGCTGTTTAACACTATACTGAAAAGGAGGAAACCCAAAGTTCTTTAGGCACATGAGCCTAGATCCACTGTAATCTATATACCCCAGTGAGGATAACATGATTTCTGTCACTATCATAGGGAGTGGGTGTACTAGTTGAAATAAAAAAAGGTTTTATTAAAAAAATTGGGGGAAAAATAAGATTTTTGGAAATTTACCACCATTGCTGCACCATCTTTTACACCACCTTATTTAACACATTACATAAGTTATTTGTGCCAGTATCCTTGATGACGTCCCTAAAAACATGACATTTCCTGTTTGAAATGATTTTCAAGTTGGACTGCCAGACAGAAAAAATTTCCCCACTCCTCTGCGCACGCGCGGTCCGAACAAGATTTCGTGCAATTTGCCAAATTCAGAGCCAAAGGATTGCTAGACTTCAGGTCCATGCTCCGATTCATGTTCTCCGGCATTCAAAATACAACAATCAATTGAAATTTAGTACTTCCTCAATCATAGATCGACATCTGCAGACATACAAAGTGAACCAATTGTTTAACCCCACTTTTTGCTTCGTGCTTGCATGGTAAAAATAAACCAGGCGACCTAAACCCCCAACCCTGCCCCATATCCATCCATGATGGCCAGGACCTGCCCAGCTCCACGTGTGAGGCCCAGAATGCATCAGCATGGATAAAAGTCTGCCTAATAAAGGAAAAGAGTCAAAACCAAGCTGTATCATTAATATCTTAAAGGTATTTGATTATGCAGGGAAACCAATAATAACTAACCAACAATAATTAAGGTACTACCTGTTTAATCCATGAGCATGAAAATAATGAATACCCAAATCCCTCCTCTCCCCCCCCCCCCCTCCCCACCCATACATCACGGGTGATGAATGAAAGTTGTGATCAAGTTTCATCAAAACCGTGTGTAGTTTTGGAGAAGAGTGAAGACCTATTTTAGACAGTCAAACCCCTCCGACCACACACCACCTGAAAACCTGATGTTTTTATAATGCCATGAACAAACTTTGGTGCATCACGTGATGATGGTTGTGGTCTAGTTTCATCGAGAGTGTGTGTAGTTTCTGAGACGAAAGCAAATACAGTGCCTATCGAAAGTCCACACCTTTCAAAATCTTCACCTTTTGGTACCTTATAGCCTGGAATTAAATTGCATTAAAGCAGACTTTTACACCTTTATTTACACATCGTAACCCACAACCTCCAAGAGAAAAACAAATTCTACAAATTTCAGACTATACATTAAAGATACAAAACTATAAGGCCTTGGTTGGATAAGTGTGTCCTCCTCCTCCGTCCCCCGTCCCCGTCCCCCCCACCAAGTTAATACCTGGTGGAGGCACCTTTGACAGCAATTGCAGATGCGAGTCTGTTGAGATAGGTCTCTACTAACTTCACACACCTTGATTGGGCAATATCAGCCATTCTTCTGCACAAAACTGTTCAAGCTCGGTTAAATTGCGCGAGGAGTGTTGATGAACAGCAAACATCAAATCATGCTCGGTGCGCGCCGGGCATGCCACAGATTTTCGATTGGATTGCCATCGAAGCTCTGACTGGGCCACTCAAGGACATTTATATGTTTGTTCCGAAGCCACTCCAGTGTAGCTTTGGCTGTGTGCTTCGGGTCATTGTCATGCTGAAAGGTGAACTTCCGTCCTAATTTCAGCTTTCTTGCAGAGGGCAGCAGTTTTTCCTCCAGGATTATTTTGTATTTTGCTTTATCCATTTTCCAGGTCTGGTGTTGGCTTAGCGGTTAGGGTGCTGGCTTGGGATCCGAGGATCCTGAGTTTGAATCCCGGTCGATCGCTGAATTAACGCCAGGGGGGTTGGTTGACTCAGCCTGCCATCCTTCCGAGGTCGGCAAAATGAGTACCAGCTTGCTGGGATGAATGATCTCGGTGTGTACCCCGATTTAGAATAGGTACACCGCATCCCTGCGCATCGTAAGAGGTGACGAAGGGTTGGCGTCAGGAAGGGCATCCGGCCATAAAAACATTGTCTCAAACAGGGAACCATGATTGTCATGGGGCCCGCAAGGCTAACCCCCGCTCTCGCAGGGGAAAATGGCCTGAAAACGATCATTCATTCATTCTTTATCCATTTTCCCTTACATCCTGACACGTGCCCCAGTCCCTGCCGATGAGAAACATCCTCATAACATGATTCTGCTACCACCAGCATTCAGTGGGGATGGTGTTCTTTGGGTGATGTGCTGTGGTGGGTTTGCGCCAAATGCAACATTTTGCATTTAGGCCAAAAAGTTCCATCTTGGTTTCATCAGACCACAAAAGTTTTTGCCAGATGGCGTCAGAATCTCTGGTGTTTTTTTTTTGTTTTGTTTTTGCATATCTCAGAGGACTCATGGTGGGCTTTTTTGAGTAATGGCTTCCTTTTTGCCACCCTACCATACAGGCCAGACTTGCGGAGTGCTTGGGATATTGTTGTCAAATGTACACAGTGAACAGTCTTTGCCATAAAGGCCTGTAGCTCTATCAAAGTTGCCATTGGCCTCTTGGTGACCTCTCTGATAAGTCTCTTCCTTGCTTGGTCATCCAGTTTGGAGGGACAGCCTGATATAGGCAGGGTCTTGGTGGTACATATGCCTTCCACTTCTTGCTGATTGTCTTGACTGTGCTCCAAGGGATATTCACGGCCTTTGAAATATTTTTTATACCCACCCCCTGATTTGTCCCTTTCCACAACTTTATCCTGGAGGTCTTTTGAAAGCTCCTTGGTGTTCATAGTTGATTCTGCTGTAGAATGCACTACCCAGCAGAGGAAACCTACAGGAACAGCTGATTTTATGCTGAAATAATCAGAATCACCACAATTTAACACAGGTGGAACCCAATTAACTTGGTGTGTGATTTTGAAGGTGATCGGTTGAAAAATTGCTCACACTTCCCCAAACCAAGATGTTCTCGTTTTGTATTTCAATTCATTTTCTGAAATTTGCATAATTTGTTTTTCTCTTGGAAGTTGTGGGTTACGATGTGTAAAAGGTGGAGAAAGGTCTGATTAAATGCAATTTAATTCCATGCTACAAGGCAACAAAAGGTGACAATTTTGAAAGGAGGTGTAGACTCTATAGGCACTGCACATATTTTGGGGAGCACCCCCTAATCCTTTCCTTGTCATAATCCCAATTTGCAAATGTACAGTCATGTGAAAAAGTAAGTACACCCCATGTAAAGTTTTGACTTTTTCAACATACAGCTATTTGATCTTCATTTCAACAATATTGAAAGATAAAGGTGATATAATATAACAAATATCATGAAACATTTACATTTTGTAGTCCATCGTATAATTTACATAAACATAAATGCAAATTTCGCATGTGGAAAAAGTAAGTACACCCTTGGCTCTAATAGGTGGTATTGCCCCCTTTGGCAGAAACAACCTCAAGTAGGCATTTCTTATAACTGTCTACCAGTCTCTCACATCGACTGGAGGAAATTTTTGCCCACTCCTTCATGCAGAATTCTTTCAGCTGTGCGATGTTTGAGGGGTTTCTTGCATGCACAGCTCGTTTCAAATCCCCCCACAACATCTTGATGGGATTTAGATCCGGGCTTTGACTTGGCCATTCCAGAACCCTCCATTTCTTTCTTTTCAGCCATTCCTTGGTGGATTTACTGGTATGTTTAGGGTCATTGTCATGTTGCAAGTTCCACCTTCGGTTGAGCTTCAACTTTCCGAAAGATGGCCTCACATTTATCCTCAAGCACCCTCTGGTACAATGAGATATTCATAGTGGATTCTATGATGGTGAGCTGCCCAGGCCCTGATGCAGCAAAGCTGCCCCGGCCTTGATGCAGCAAAGCTGCCCCAAACCATAATATTTCCACCACCATGCTTGACAGTTGGTGTCAGGTTCTTGTGGTCAAATGCTGTCTTTGGTTTTCGTCAAACATGTCTTCTGGTACTGTGGCCAACTAGCTCTACCTTTGACTCATCTGTCCAGAGCACATTGTTCCAGAAGTGCTGGTCTTTGCCTAGGTGTTCATTGGCAAACTTTAGTCTTGCCCTGATGTTCTTTCTGGAC
The DNA here is from genome assembly GCF_964187855.1 of Myxine glutinosa. Lineage (NCBI taxonomy): Eukaryota > Metazoa > Chordata > Myxini > Myxiniformes > Myxinidae > Myxine > Myxine glutinosa. Next base: position 115,371,151 of record NC_136262.1, read on the forward strand.
AGCAAAGGTTTCCTCCTGGCACACCTCCCATGAAGATCAAATTTGTGCAGCCTCTTTCTTATGGTGGACTCGTGCACTTTGACATCAACAGTGGCAAGAGCTACCTGTATGTCCCGTGATGACATTCTGGGGTTCTTAGAGACTTCTTTCAGTATCTTGCGGTCTGCTCTCGGGCTGAACTTGCTGGGGCAGCCTGGCCTGAACAAGTCGGCAGTTGTTTGGAATCTTCTCCACTTGTAGATGATCTTCCAGAAAGTCGAATGATTGATTTCAAATTGTTTGGAGATCTTTTTAAATCCCTTCCCAGACTCATAAGCATCTATAACCTTCTTTCTGAAGGCCTCAGCGCTCTTTTGATCTAGGCATGGTGACACCACACACTTCTACAACAAAGAGCAAACCAAACTAAATGTCTGAGGTTTAAATAAGACAAGTTCCTCCAAGATCCTCTCCAACGATGTTCTTATCATTTGCACCTGAGCTGGTGCACCCGATTCTAATTTTAGGTATTTGAAGTAGTGATAAAAGTAGTGGTGTACTTACTTTTTCCACATGCGAAATTGGCATTTATGTTTATTTAAATTATACAATAGACTACAAAATGTAAATGTTTCATGATATTTGTTATATTATATTGTGGCGGGCACAAGGGACAAGAATTCCGCGCACCAGCAGGTGGCGCGAACGTCCAGGCGGGGAACTGTAATGCATGCCCCGCCTATCGGCCGATCGGCCACGCCCGGGGGCAAGGCGTGGCCTCGTGACATATATGCGGGCTCTAAGTTCGAGCCCGCCCAGTGCTGAAGTGCGAGCTCTTAATAAACTCTTTGTATGTGGATTTCTTATTCCGGGCGCTTTTCCTACGCCAGCTACCTGCACAGGAACGCCTCGCGCTGGCCGGTTCCAAAATAAAGTTACCCCGCGCCCTGGCTGGAGAGGCCGACAAGTATTTCGCGGCCTGCGACACGTGGTCGGTGTACGGTGCTGCCGTAGTGGATCCCGGCGCGGAGGCTCCAGCGCCCCCGGCTTCCCTCGTGGCCGCTGCTACGCCCCGTCCACTACCGCCGCCGCCACCACCGCCAGCACGGCCGCCGCGGCCGGTACCGCCGCAAACCTGGTGCTACTACCATGCCAGGTTCGGCCGCCAGGCTAAAACGTGTCGCCCGCCGTGCTCTTTTGACGGGTCGGGAAACGACCGGCGCTCACTTGCGGCCATGAGCGTCGGCCATTCCGGCAGCCTCCTGTTCATCACGGACACCTTGTCCAGGCACCGTTTCCTTTGCGACACAGGAGCGCAGGTAAGCGTCCTCCCCGCCTCCGCGTCCGACAAGCAAACCGCGGGCCGGGGCCCTGCTTTGCTTGCCGCCAACGGTACACCCATCCGCACATTCGGGAAGCGTTGCCTCTCACTGCGGTTCGGAGGGCAGCGCTTTCAATGGTCGTTCGTCACCGCCAGCGTGCCAATGGCACTGCTCGGTGCGGACTTCCTTTGTGCGCATGGGCTGTTGGTCGACGTGAAGCGCCGACGGCTCGTCCAGGCCGAGACCTTCAGCTCGCTCGCTTGTTCGCTGAGCGGCTCGTTGAGCAGCTCACTGAGCGGCTTGCCAAGCGGCTTGCTGAAAGGTTCCGTCCCGGCGAGTTTAGTTTGCACGCTTCCGGCAGCGGACGACTTTACCCGCCTCCTTGCCAGTTTCCTGGCCCTCACGCGGCCCACCTTCTCAGCGGTGGCCGTGAAACACAGGGTGGAGCACCATATACCCACGGTCGGGCCGCCGGTCTACGCCCGGGCAGGCCCACGAAGCTCGCCGTGGCGAAGGCGGAGTTCGCCACGCTGGAACGGCTGGGTATCTTGCGGCGCTCAAACAGCGCTTGGGCCTCTCCGCTGCACATTGTGCCGAAGCCCGGCGGAGGATGGCGGCCGTGCGGTGACTACCGCCGGCTCAATGATGCCGTCACCACCCCCGACCGCTACCCGGTCCCACATATCCAGGACTTTTCCGCCCGGTTGGCAAACACGACCGTGTTTTCCAAGGTGGACCTCATCCGGGGCTGCCACCAGGTCCACGTATAACCAGGCGATGTCCCAAAGACGGCCGTCATCACCCCTTTCGGCCTCTTTGAGTTCCTGAGAATGCCTTTCGGGTTGAAGAATGCGGCCCAGGCGTTCCAACGGCTCATGGACAGCGTCTTGCGCAACTTACCCTTCATTTATGTCTACCTGGACGACATCCTAGTCGTGAGCGCGTCCCGGGAGGAGCACCTGCTCCACCTCCGCACGCTTTTCGAACGCCTGGGCCAGCATGGCCTGATCATCAACCCCGCAAAGTGCCGTTTCGGCGTCGCCATCATCGACTTCTTGGGGCACCGCATCACCAGGCACGGGGCCGTCCCTTTACCGGCCAAGGTGGAGGCGGTCAGGGATTTCCCTCGCCCCCGCACGATCAAGGGGCTCCAGGAATTCCTGTGCATGGTACATTTTTACCACCGCTTCGTGACCCACGTCGCCCAGGTCCTCCGCCCCCTGCACAAGGCCCTCCGGGGCAAGCCGGGCAAAGGTGACATCGCCTGGTCGGAGCCGATGGCCGCGGCGTTTGCGGGCGCAAAGCTGGCCCTGGCCAACGCACAGTGGGCTGGAGCCTGGAAATTACCAAAAATGGACTCTTATCAGGCATCAATGGCTCTGAGTGCTTCAGAAACTAGAAAAAAAATCCAGTTTAACAAAAAAAAAAGTAAGTCAAAAGCTCAACTCCAAGAAAAATGGTGAACGTTAGAAGATCGGCAATATTTCAATTTCGCGATAACCTTAGCTCAATGGTTTCGCGGAAACTGTATTTTCCAATAAATCTGTCAAAGGCTAAGAAAATGACAAAATTATGCCCATTAAACCTAATTCTTTCATACTAAACCATAAATGTACCAAGTTCACTGAATCTAATCAAATATTAGGCTGTACAGCCTTCAAGTGCCAAAAATTTGAGGTTTTCGGTCAAATTTTTTGCCGATTTTTGATTATTTACCCATAAAATCGATGTTTTTTCCACCCAAAATTTGCCGCATATCTGTAAAAATTTCAAAATGCCACAAGCCAGATTTACTCCAGTGTATATTTTCTGAAAATATAGGTCTCAGTGCCTTAGAAAATGCATATATTGTGAAATCTGACTTGTGGCAATTAGAAAAAATGAATTTCACACAAAAGTCAATTTTCGAAAATCTATTGCAAGCCGTTTCCGGGGCGTCTATTTCCATTTTAACATTTTCTTGAATAATTTGAGTTTGAATCAAGTTCTAGGGCTAAAATTTCACACTGGGAAGTTTTTTGACCTGGGAAATCCAAAAATGCAATCAGATTTACCCCTAAATCAACCCTTTTCATGTTGCCCAAATGCCCAAATATGGTAATTTGGGCCCAGACCCCTCAAAATCAAAATTTAAAAACAAATTTTTTCTCGTTGTAATAAGCTTAGTAATACGCTTCTAACGAGCCCTCAACCACTATCAGGGGATTCTTTTAAGCCAAGATATACCCGAAAATGTGTTTTGAGCCCGAAATGCCCAAATATGGTAATTTGGGCCCAGACCCCTCAAAATCAAAATTTAAAAACAAATTTTTTCTCGTTGTAATAAGCTTAGTAATACGCTTCTAACGAGCCCTCAACCACTATCAGGGGATTATTTTAAGCCAAGATATACCCGAAAATGTGTTTTGAGCCCGAAATGCCCAAATATGGTAATTTGGGCCCAGACCCCTCAAAATCAAAATTTAAAAACAAATTTTTTCTCGTTGTAATAAGCTTAGTAATACGCTTCTAACGAGCCCTCAACCACTATCAGGGGATTCTTTTAAGCCAAGATATACCCGAAAATGTGTTTTGAGCCCGAAATGCCCAAATATGGTAATTTGGGCCCAGACCCCTCAAAAATCAAAATTTAAAAACAAATTTTTTCCCATTGTAATAAGCTTAGTAATACGCTTCTAACGAGCCCTCAACCACTATCAGGGGATTCTTTTAAGCCAAGATATACCCGAAAATGTGTTTTGAGCCCGAAATGCCCAAATATGGTAATTTGGGCCCAGACCCCTCAAAATCAAAATTTAAAAACAAATTTTTTCTCGTTGTAATAAGCTTAGTAATACGCTTCTAACGAGCCCTCAACCACTATCAGGGGATTCTTTTAAGCCAAGATATACCCGAAAATGTGTTTTGAGCCCGAAATGCCCAAATATGGTAATTTGGGCCCAGACCCCTCAAAATCAAAATTTAAAAACAAATTTTTTCTCGTTGTAATAAGCTTAGTAATACGCTTCTAACGAGCCCTCAATCACTATCAGGGGATTCTTTTAAGCCAAGATATACCCGAAAATGTGTTTTGAGCCCGAAATGCCCAAATATGGTAATTTGGGCCCAGACCCCTCAAAATCAAAATTTAAAAACAAAATTTTTCTCGTTGTAATAAGCTTAGTAATACGCTTCTAACGAGCCCTCAACCACTATCAGGGGATTCTTTTAAGCCAAGATATACCCGAAAATGTGTTTTGAGCCCGAAATGCCCAAATATGGTAATTTGGGCCCAGACCCCTCAAAATCAAAATTTAAAAACAAATTTTTTCTCGTTGTAATAAGCTTAGTAATACGCTTCTAACGAGCCCTCAACCACTATCAGGGGATTATTTTAAGCCAAGATATACCCGAAAATGTGTTTTGAGCCCGAAATGCCCAAATATGGTAATTTGGGCCCAGACCCCTCAAAATCAAAATTTAAAAACAAATTTTTTCTCGTTGTAATAAGCTTAGTAATACGCTTCTAACGAGCCCTCAACCACTATCAGGGGATTCTTTTAAGCCAAGATATACCCGAAAATGTGTTTTGAGCCCGAAATGCCCAAATATGGTAATTTGGGCCCAGACCCCTCAAAAATCAAAATTTAAAAACAAATTTTTTCCCATTGTAATAAGCTTAGTAATACGCTTCTAACGAGCCCTCAACCACTATCAGGGGATTCTTTTAAGCCAAGATATACCCGAAAATGTGTTTTGAGCCCGAAATGCCCAAATATGGTAATTTGGGCCCAGACCCCTCAAAATCAAAATTTAAAAACAAATTTTTTCTCGTTGTAATAAGCTTAGTAATACGCTTCTAACGAGCCCTCAACCACTATCAGGGGATTCTTTTAAGCCAAGATATACCCGAAAATGTGTTTTGAGCCCGAAATGCCCAAATATGGTAATTTGGGCCCAGACCCCTCAAAATCAAAATTTAAAAACAAATTTTTTCTCGTTGTAATAAGCTTAGTAATACGCTTCTAACGAGCCCTCAATCACTATCAGGGGATTCTTTTAAGCCAAGATATACCCGAAAATGTGTTTTGAGCCCGAAATGCCCAAATATGGTAATTTGGGCCCAGACCCCTCAAAATCAAAATTTAAAAACAAAATTTTTCTCGTTGTAATAAGCTTAGTAATACGCTTCTAACGAGCCCTCAACCACTATCAGGGGATTATTTTAACCCAAGATATTGAGATATTTCCAATATTTCACCCTCTCAGCCCACTGTGCAACGCCACCATGCTGGTGCACCGGGCGCCCGATGCACCGATCGCCCTCACCACCGACGCGTTGGACTACGCGGTGGGCGCGGTGCACGAGCAGTGGGTGCGTGGTGCTTGGCAGCCGCTGGCGTTTTTTAGCCGGCAGCTTCGCCCGCACGAACGCCGGTACAGCATCTTCGACTGCGAGCTGCTCGGGCTCCACCTGGCGGTCCGACACTTCCGCCATCTGCTCGACGGCCGCCCGTTCACGGCTTTCGTCGACCACAAGCCCCTTGCGTTCGCGATGGCCAAGGTCGCCGAGCCATGGTCGGCACGGCAGCAGCGTCACCTCTCTGCCGTGTCCGAGTACACGACGGACATCCGTCACGTGGCGGGTAAAGACAACCCGGTGGCGGATTGCCTTTCCCGGTCCGTCGTGCTCGCGGTCCACCTCGGGATCGACTATACCCGGATGGCGGAGGACCAGACCACCGACCCTGGCGTCCAGGCCTTGCGGACCGCCGTCACGGGCCTCCGCGTCACCGAGGTGCCGTTCGACGCCGCGGGCGTGGCCCTCCTATGCGACGTCTCCCTCGGCCGGCCTCGCCCCATCGTGCCCACTGGCTGGCGGCGCCCAGTTTTCGACGCCATCCACGGCCTGTCCCACCCGGGCACGAAGGCATCCCAGAAGCTCGTCGCGGCTAAGTTCATCTGGCATGGCCTCAGGAAGGACGTCCGCGACTGGGCCAGGACATGCTTCGCGTGCCAGCGCGCAAAGGTCCACCGCCACACCCAGGCCCCGTTGGCCCCGTTTACGGTGCCCGAGCATCGGTTCGACCACGTTCACGTCGACTTGGTGGGACCTCTGCCCTCCTCGCGAGGGTTCACACACCTCCTCACTGTGGTGAAAATGTAAGTTGAACCCAGGTGTGACGCTCACTTAAACCACTGGGCGGTGTCTATAAGACCTCGGGACGTCCGCGACTCGAGGCCACTCCTGCGACTTTATACAATGACATGTAGAATTGAATGGTACGTACCCACTTATATTCTAGGCTTGCTTGCATCTCCACGAGACACGACAGGAGACGATACTAGGGCATGCCCGTACTATATCTATATCTAAAATTATATCCCCCCCTCTATTTACATGAAATGGTTTGGTCCAAAGCGAACTGCTTGCGAGTACGGTGACAATCCCCCCCCTCTATTTACATGAAATGGTTTGGTCCAAAGCGAACGGCTTGCGGAGTTTGGTAAAGAAATCGCCATAGCATGCACAAACGCGCAGGAAAGCGAAAGAATCACAAATTAGTTTTAAAACATCGTTTAACGCCAACATAGCGGCAACATAGTTTGCCAACGTGAAATAAATGAATACGCTCTCAAATGTGCCGTCCGAGGCAGAGTCTGTTCGCCACGTTCGGCACACGTGATAGCTCGCTGCTCTCTGATTGGTTGAATCGTTTTTTGGACATAGCTCGGTAACTACTTCTCCGATTAATATGAAACCTTGAAAAGGCACATCCTCGGGTCCCCAGCAATATACCTGGCAAGTTTAAAGTATATCGGACCCGTGGTTGTCGAGAAACAGCGGTCACAGACATACAGACATACAAACATACAAACATACACAGAGATTACTGGAATTATAGATAGATATCCAATCTTTCTCATATGATGCCTTGATCCTGACATATATGTTGCATGGTGTATTTTACAGGATGATGTTACGATCTAATTGAAATTAAACCTATCTATGGGACGAGTTGTGGATTTGGTTGATTTTCACAACACTCACCATGGTGGACCGCACCACACGGTGCCATTGGCGGCGACGTCTGTGGCTGATGTGGCGCACGCCTTCATCGCCACTTGGGTTGCCCGGTTCGGTGCCCCCTCGGACATCTCGTCCGACCGTGGCCCCCAGTTCACCTCGGAGCTCTGGTGCGCGGTGGCGCAAGGGATAGGCGTAAAACTACACCGCACCACGGCCTACCACCCCCAGGCCAATGGCCTGTGCGAGCGCTTTTATCGCTCGATGAAGGCCGCGCTCCGGGCCAGCCTCCGCGACGGCAGCTGGGCCGACAGGCTCCCCTGGGTCCTGCTGGGCCTCAGGACGGCGCCCAAGGACGACCTGCGTGCATCCTCGGCGGAGCTGGTCTTCGGGCAACCACTGCAGGTACCGGGCGAATTTATCCCCGACTCCACGGCTCCTTGGTCCGCGGCGAAACAGCGCTCCACCCTGCAGGAGACCGCCCGGAGGTTCGCCCCGGTGCCGACGGCACACCACGGTTGCCGGTCTTCCCACATCGCCCGAGAGCTTCGCACGGCAGAGTTCGTCTTCGTCCAGTACGACGCCCACCGGGCACCGCTACGGCCCCCGTACGACGGGCCCTTCCGCGTGCTGGAGACCGGGGACAAATATTTCACCATCGACATGGCCCCGGATCGTGTCTCCGTGGACCGCCTCAAGCCGGCCCACCTCAAACTGGACCACCCCCCGCAAGCAGCTCTGCCTCCGGGTCGAGGCCGCCCCCCGGCGGTCAGACCCCCGGCACCCCCCAGCCCCGCTACCCCCCAGCCCTGCACACATCGCCAGGGGGCGTTTCGGCCGGGTCATCCGGCTTCCCCGCAAACTCACCCTTCAGGTGCGCGGGAATTCTGGGGGGGCGCGTGTGGCAGGCACAAGGGACAAGAATTCCGCGCACCGGCAGGTGGCGCGAATGTCCAGGCGGGGAACTGTAATGCACGCCCCGCCTATCGGCCGATCAGCCACGCCCGGGGGCAAGGCGTTGCCTCGGGACATATGCGGGCTCTCAGCTCGAGCCGCCCAGTGCTGAAGTGCGAGCTCTTAATAAAGACTCTTTGTATGTACCAACGCGTTGTGGCCTACCTCTCTGGCAATCGAGTCGTGTGTGCACAGCACCACAATATCACCTTTATCTATCAATATTGTTGAAATTATGATGAAATAGCTGCATGTTGAAATATTTTGAAAAAGTCAAAACTTTACATGGGGTGTACCTACTTTTTCACATGACTGTATGTGGACAGACGGACGGACGACGCACCATCCCATAATCTCCCTGGAACTATGTCCCAGGTGCGCTAATAGAAAGTAAGGATTAAGTTGATAAAACTTAATTGGGTGCAGAGAATAAAAATAAAAATTATAAGCGGGTGCAGTATTTGTTCACTCTCCATCTCCGCAACCCCCCCTCCCCTTTTCCCTGCATAAGAGAAATGCCATGATGACTTAAGCTGGGAAAGATTGATCATGGCACATTTAGAATAAAATTTAAACCACGAGCTCCTCCACGAGCCTAAACTCCCGATTCATTTTTCAAGAATACCCAAAAGCACATTTCCATCACAAACAATACTCATTCAATCAAATTTTGAATCAAAGAATCAGAAAACAAAAACACACAAAAACAAGCAATTCAAACCTTATTGTAAAGAGAATGACTATAAAGCAAACATTACAACAGAAATGTTATTTGTACACGAGGTCGTGTTGAAAAGTAATCCCTCTTAGTCTTTTTCTCCAAAGCAGGTAAAGATATTCGAATAAAACAAAGATACGAAACAAAGCACAATCCGCACAGTAGTACTTCTCACCATTGCGTGTGAAGTTTCCTGATTTTGACACTAGTGACTCGATGTCTCAGTGCTGTGTCAGTCAGGATGGCAGAAGGAGCAATGGAGACGAAAGAAGAGACGAGACGAGACGAAAGGAGACGAGACGAGACGAGACGAAGAGACGAGACGAGAGACGAGACGAGACGAAAGAAGAGACGAGACGAAAGAGGAGACGAGACGAGACGAGACGAGACGAAAGAAGAGACGAGACGAGACGAAAGAATAGACGAGACGAGACGAAAGAAGAGACGAGACGAAAGAAGAGACGAGACGAGACGAGACGAGACGAAAGAAGAGAGACGAGAGACGAAAGAGACGAGACAAGACGAAAGAAGAGACGAGACGAGACGAAAGAAGAGACGAGACGAGACGAAAGAAGAGACGAGACGAGATGAAAGAAGAGACGAGACGAAAGAAGAGACGAAAGAAGAGACGAGACAAGACGAGACGAAAGAAGAGACGAGACGAGACGAAAGAAGAGACGAGACGAGACAAAAGAAGAGACGAGACGAGACGAAAGAAGAGACGAGACGAAAGAAGAGACGAGACGAAAGAAGAGACGAGACGAAAGAAGAGACGAGACGAAAGAAGAGACGAGACGAAAGAAGAGACGAGACGAAAGAAGAGACGAGACGAGATGAAAGAAGAGACGAGACGAGACGAAAGAAGAGACGAGACAAGACGAAGAGACGAGACGAAAGAAGAGACGAGAAGAGACGAGACGAGACGAAAGAAGAGACGAGACGAAAGAAGAGACGAGACGAAAGAAGAGACGAGACGAAAGAAGAGACGAGACGAAAGAAGAGACGGGACGAGACGAAAGAAGAGACGAGACGAGACGAGACAAGACGAGACAAGACGAAAGAAGAGACGAGACGAAAGAAGAGACGAGACGAGACGAAGGAAGAGCCGAGACGAAGGAAGAGCCGAGACGAGACGAAAGAAGAGACGAGACGAAAGAAGAGACGAGACGAAAGAAGAGACGAGGAGAGACGAAAGAAGAGACGAGACGAGACGAAAGAAGAGACGAGACGAAAGAGACGAGACGAGACGAAGAAGAGACGAGACGAGACGAAAGAAGACGAGACGAAAGAAGAGACGAGACAAAAGAAGAGACGAGACGAAAGAAGAGACGAGACGAAAGAAGAGACGAGACGAAAGAAGAGACGAGACGAAAGAAGAGACGAGACGAAAGAAGAGACGAGGAGAGACGAAAGAAGAGACGAGACGAGACGAAAGAAGAGACGAGACGAAAGAGACGAGACGAGACGAAGAAGAGACGAGACGAGACGAAAGAAGACGAGACGAAAGAAGAGACGAGACAAAAGAAGAGACGAGACGAAAGAAGAGACGAGACGAAAGAAGAGACGAGACGAAAGAAGAGACGAGACGAAAGAAGAGACGAGACGAGATGAAAGAAGAGACGAGACGAGACGAAAGAAGAGACGAGACGAAAGAAGAGACGAGACGAAAGAAGAGACGAGACGAAAGAAGAGACGAGACGAGACGAAAGAAGAGACGAGACGAAAGAAGAGACGAGACGAAAGAAGAGACGAGACGAGACGAGACGAGACGAAAGAAGAGACGAGGCAAGACGAAAGAAGAGACGAGACGAAAGAAGAGACGAGACGAGACGAAGGAAGAGCCGAGACGAGACGAAAGAAGAGACGAGACGAGACGAAAGAAGAGGTGAGACGAAAGAAGAGACGAGACGAAAGAGACGAGACGAGACGAAGAAGAGACGAAGAAGAGACGAGACGAGACGAAAGAAGACGAGACGAAAGAGACGAGACGAGACGAAGAAGAGACGAGACGAGACGAAACGAGACGAGAGACGAGACGACGGGAGACGAGACGACGGGAGACGAGACGACGGGAGACGAGACGACGGGAGACGAGACGACGGGAGACGAGACGACGGGAGACGAGACGACGGGAGACGAGACGACGGGAGACGAGACGACGGGAGACGAGACGACGGGAGACGAGACGACGGGAGACGAGACGACGGGAGACGAGACGACGGGAGACGAGACGACGGGAGACGAGACGACGGGAGACGAGACGACGGGAGACGAGACGACGGGAGACGAGACGACGGGAGACGAGACGACGGGAGACGAGACGACGGGAGACGAGACGACGGGAGACGAGACGACGGGAGACGAGACGACGGGAGACGAGACGACGGGAGACGAGACGACGGGAGACGAGACGACGGGAGACGAGACGACACGACGGGAGACGAGACGACGGGAGACGAGACACGAGACGACGAGACACGAGACGACGGGAGACGAGACGACGAGAGACGAGACACGAGACGACAGGAGACGAGACGACGGGAGACGAGACGACAGGAGACGAGACACGAGACGACGGGAGACGAGACACGAGACGACGAGAGACGAGACACGAGACGACAGGAGACGAGACGACGGGAGACGAGACGACAGGAGACGAGACACGAGACGACGGGAGACGAGACACGAGACGACGGGAGACGAGACGACGAGACACGAGACGACGGGAGACGAGACGGCCGACTGGAGACGAGACGGCCGACTGGAGACGAGACGGCCGACTGGAGACGAGACGGCCGACTGGAGACGAGACGGCCGACTGGAGACGAGACGGCCGACTGGAGACGAGACGGCCGACTGGAGACGAGACGGCCGACTGGAGACGAGACGGCCGACTGGAGACGAGACGGCCGACTGGAGACGAGACGGCCGACTGGAGACGAGACGGCCGACTGGAGACGAGACGGCCGACTGGAGACGAGACGGCCGACTGGAGACGAGACGGCCGACTGGAGACGAGACGGCCGACTGGAGACGAGACGGCCGACTGGAGACGAGACGGCCGACTGGAGACGAGACGGCCGACTGGAGACGAGACGGCCGACTGGAGACGAGACGGCCGACTGGAGACGAGACGGCCGACTGGAGACGAGACGGCCGACTGGAGACGAGACGGCCGACTGGAGACGAGACGGCCGACTGGAGACGAGACGGCCGACTGGAGACGAGACGGCCGACTGGAGACGAGACGGCCGACTGGAGACGAGACGGCCGACTGGAGACGAGACGGCCGACTGGAGACGAGACGGCCGACTGGAGACGAGACGGCCGACTGGAGACGAGACGGCCGACTGGAGACGAGACGGCCGACTGGAGACGAGACGGCCGACTGGAGACGAGACGGCCGACTGGAGACGAGACGGCCGACTGGAGACGAGACGGCCGACTGGAGACGAGACGGCCGACTGGAGACGAGACGGCCGACTGGAGACGAGACGGCCGACTGGAGACGAGACGGCCGACTGGAGACGAGACGGCCGACTGGAGACGAGACGGCCGACTGGAGACGAGACGGCCGACTGGAGACGAGACGGCCGACTGGAGACGACACGACCGACTGGAGACGAGACGGCCGACTGGAGACGAGACGGCCGACTGGAGACGAGACGGCCGACTGGAGACGAGACGGCCGACTGGAGACGAGACGGCCGACTGGAGACGAGACGGCCGACTGGAGACGAGACGGCCGACTGGAGACACGACCGACTGGAGACGACACGACCGACTGGAGATGAGACAAGAGTTGGGTGCACCATTACGATAATGAGAGTAAAAGAGGGTCAATGGAGTACAGTCACAAAAGATCACCAAGTCCCGACTTGGTTCGGTCAGATTTTCATCTCTTCCCCAAACTTAAAGGGCCACAGACACAGAAAATCATGTTTGGTTTAATTAATAGATATTGCTTCACTTTAACACTTAATCGTCCTTTAAAAAAAATAAATATCACTCGATTGGCCCCCGCCACAAAAAACGGCGATTTGATTGCTCATGTGACTGGCTACGTCATCGAGGGAATTTTTGTTGCTGCTGGTAGTTTTTTATAATGATTTTGACTATCAGAAGATTCTTGGTCAGGCAGTTATCATTGCGTGCTGAGAAACCTTTCCCTCGATTACATCACACAGGTTTACATCATGAATGAACATCACGATTTTAGGGGCGGGACTCCACTACCAGCTAAAAACTACCAGCAGAAACAAAAATTCCCTCGATGACGTAGCCAGTCACATGAGCAATTAAATCGCCGTTTTTTGGGTGGCGGGGGCCAATCGAGTGATATTTATTCAAAAAAAAAAGGACGATTAAGTGTGAAGTGAAGCAATATCTATTAATTAAACCAAACATGATTTTCTGTGTCTGTGGCCCTTTAAGGAACACCTTCGTGGGGAACGTCTTTTGACAATGATGTCAAGGCCGCATCACAAAACTACTTCAACGTTGATAGAAACATGTGGACTGCAATGGTGATCATGTTGAGAAATAAATATACACCACGGTAGAATAAAGATGGATGTACGTATCTTTGTTTTATTCGAATATCTTTACCTGGTTGTGAGAAAAAGAATAAGGGGCATTCTTTTTCAATGTGCCCTCTAAATTTCCATGCAAACACTGAAAGTCAAAGGACAGACCTGTAAACTGGAATGCAATAAATGATTGAATTTTAAATTCAATGGCTGCTCCCCAATCACTAAAATGAACCACAATTTTGCTTCCAGGAAAATATTCCATCCCTCAATTATAATGTTAAAACGACAGGGATGGGTAAGGAGAGAACCTTCAGATGGCAGAGCGAAAATATTCCATCCCTCAATTATAATGTTAAAACATCTCGACCCCTCTTTCCTTTGTTCCCCCCACCGTGAGCCCGAAGGAGATGGGCAGGTAGTAGTCACGAAGACAGCCACCACCAGAAAAAGGGTCGTGGGGGGAGACCCACTTGCCGCGGTGGTTACGTACCATGTTCGTTGAGATCACAAAGGGGGTCACCGGACCGGTGCGGGGGGGCAGGGATCTGCACAAAATTTGGATTTGAGGAGAAGAGGGGGAGGAAAAAAGGTTGCGTTAAGCCGAGGGATCGGAGAAAACTTACCCCGGATTTAACCAATCGCATTTGTTCGGTTCCCCCTAAAGTTTGCAATTGGAACACGGAATTGCTTATCAAACAACCTAAGGCAGGATAACCATCTTAACAATCTTTCCTTCACCTATTGCAGTTCATTTATTTGCTTATTCCAAAGCCATAACCATGAATTTAACATGGCTGGGGCATGGCAGGAAAGCAAACCATACAAAGCCATGGGTGTGGTGAGAAATCATAACTCTGCATGGAGTAATGAGCACACAAAGGTGAGGTACATACAGGTGAATAAGGGAGCGAACTAGCAAGAGGAGTAAACAGAGGAAGTGAAAATGGTATGAAAAGGAGCTCGGAACATGTAATGAAAGGAGCTCGGAACATGTAATGAAAAGTGCACGTAAACATGGAATGAGATGGAAATGAACAAGACTATAAGAGGGTATTTGTGCAGGCATTGAAGGATGGAGGGAGGAAGGGGGAGAGGGGGCAGAGAAAGGAGGGAGGGGGTGTCAGGCATTTCACAAAAATAAGGGAAATGGAAAAGGGGGCAAACAAGTGGAAAAGGAGGCAAACAACAGTGGAAAAAGGGGGCAAACAACAGTGGAAAAAGGGGGCAAACAACAGTGGAAAAAGGGGGCAAACAACAGTGGAAAAAGGGGGCAAACAACAGTGGAAAAAGGGGGCAAACAACAGTGGAAAAAGGGGGCAAACAACAGTGGAAAAAGGGGGCAAACAACAGTGGAAAAAGGGGGCAAACAGTGGGAAAAGGGGGCAAACAGTGGGAAAAGGGGGCAAACAGTGGGAAAAGGGGGCAAACAGTGGGAAAAGGGGGCAAACAGTGGGAAAAGGGGGCAAGCAGTGGGAAAAGGGGGCAAACAGTGGGAAAAGGGGGCAAACAGTGGGAAAAGGGGGCAAACAGTGGGAAAAGGGGGCAAACAGTGGGAAAAGGGGGAAAACAGTGGGAAAAGGGGGCAAACAGTGGGAAAAGGGGGCAAACAGTGGGAAAAGGGGGCAAACAGTGGGAAAAGGGGGCAAACAGTGGAAAAGGGGGGCGAACAGTGGAAAAAGGGGGCAAACAGTGGAAAAAGGGGGCAAACAGTGGAAAAAGGGGGCAAACAGTGGAAAAAGGGGGCAAACAGTGGAAAAAGGGGGCAAACAGTGGAAAAAGGGGGCAAACAGTGGAAAAAGGGGGCAAACAGTGGAAAAAGGGGGCAAACAGTGGAAAAAGGGGGCAAACAGTGGAAAAAGGGGGCAAACAGTGGAAAAAGGGGGCAAACAGTGGAAAAAGGGGGCAAACAGTGGAAAAAGGGGGCAAACAGTGGAAAAAGGGGGCAAACAGTGGAAAAAGGGGGCAAACCGTGGAAAAAGGGGGCAAACAGTGGAAAAAGGGGGCAAACAGTGGAAAAAGGGGGCAAACAGTGGAAAAAGGGGGCAAACAGTGGAAAAAGGGGGCAAACAGTGGAAAAAGGGGGCAAACAGTGGAAAAAGGGGGCAAACAGTGGAAAAAGGGGGGCAAACAGTGGAAAAAGGGGGCAAACAGTGGAAAAAGGGGGCAAACAGTGGAAAAAGGGGGCAAACAGTGGAAAAAGGGGGCAAACAGTGGAAAAAGGGGGCAAACAGTGGAAAAAGGGGGCAAACAGTGGAAAAAGGGGGCAAACAGTGGAAAAAGGGGGCAAACAGTGGAAAAAGGGGGCAAACAGTGGAAAAGGGGGGCAAACAACAGTGGAAAAGGGGGCAAACAACAGTGGAAAAGGGGGCAAACAACAGTGGAAAAGGGGGCAAACAACAGTGGAAAAGGGGGCAAACAACAGTGGAAAAGGGGGCAAACAACAGTGGAAAAGGGGGCAAACAACAGTGGAAAAGGGGGCAAACAACAGTGGAAAAGGGGGCAAACAGTGGAAAAGGGGGCAAACAGTGGAAAAGGGGGCAAACAAGTGGAAAAAGGGGGCAAACAACAGTGGAAAAAGGGGGCAAACAGTGGAAAAAGGGGGCAAACAGTGGAAAAAGGGGGCAAACAGTGGAAAAAGGGGGCAAACAGTGGAAAAAGGGGGCAAACAGTGGAAAAAGGGGGCAAACAACAGTGGAAAAAGGGGCCAACAGTGGAAAAGGGGGCAAACAACAGTGGAAAAAGGGGGCAAACAACAGTGGAAAAAGGGGGCAAACAAGTGGAAAAAGGGGGCAAACAACAGTGGAAAAGGGGGGCAAACAACAGTGGAAAAGGGGGCAAACAACAGTGGAAAAGGGGGCAAACAACAGTGGAAAAGGGGGCAAACAACAGTGGAAAAGGGGGCAAACAACAGTGGAAAAGGGGGCAAACAACAGTGGAAAAGGGGGCAAACAACTGGAAAAGGGGGCAAACAACTGGAAAAGGGGGCAAACAACTGGAAAAGGGGGCAAACAACTGGAAAAGGGGGCAAACAACTGGAAAAGGGGGCAAACAACTGGAAAAGGGGGCAAACAACTGGAAAAGGGGGCAAACAACTGGAAAAGGGGGCAAACAACTGGAAAAGGGGGCAAACAACAGTGGAGTGGAAAAAGGGGGCAAACAGTGGAGTGGAAAAAGGGGGGCAAACAGTGGAGTGGAAAAAGGGGGGCAAACAACAGTGGAGTGGAAAAAGGGGGCAAACAACAGCGGAGTGGAAAAAGAGGGCAAACAACAGTGGATAAAGGGGGCAAACAACAGTGGAAAAAGGGTATACAGCAGGGAAAAGACAAGGCAAGCACACAATGAACATACATTTTTGGGTAAAAAAAGTGGTGAAAGGCTGTTGGTTGTTTAATAACAATGGCAATCAATGTCAGTGCAAAATATAGAAGGAAGAAAAAGAGAGAGAAGGAAGAATAAAATAATGATGACGTTTATGGAAGGAATAAGGGCAGGGAAAATAAATTGATCATGGAGAGGAAGCTGGTGTAAGGAATAAAGAGAAAACAAAATACAAATTTAAACAAATAAGGAGGGTTCAAAAGGTGAAAACAACAATCCTCCAATTATAAATATTATTAAATATGAACTAGACAAGCATTTAGAGAACACATTTTCACGATCAATTTCAAAACAGCCGAAGTAAGAGCGATTTGTTCACTATATTTGTTCTTTGGCTCCACGTACTCCACCTCGACTGCAAGGACCAATCGATGGTTTGAAACTCAAGTGCGGGTTCAGGTGCGGAAGGAAACTACAAAAAGAATTACTTTAAACGATGGCAATTAACAAGAACTACACTTGATGTGATTGTGATTGGGGATTGTTCATTGTGACTAATTTTAACAGGCATAAATTGCCAAGTTTAAGAAATCCGATTTATGTCGTGTTCAAAGTCTATGTGGTGCTAACATTTGAGCTTGTATTGGGGTTGGGGGATTGGGAGGGAGGAAAAGAGAGCAAGGAGGAAGGGTGCGGTAGAGAGAAAGGTGGATGGGTGGGGGCAGGGGAGAGAGAGGAGGAGGAGGAGAGCAAGGAGGGTAGGGGTGTGGGGGGAGGGGAGGAGAGCAATGAGGAGATCAGGGAAGAGGAGAGCAGGGAGGAGGAGAGCAAGGTGGGAGGGGAGCAAGGTGGGAGGGGAGGCGAGGAGGACGAGGAAGACTAAGAAGAAAAGGAAGAAGAGGAAGATCAGGAAGACCAGGAAAAGGAAAGAAGAAGAGAAGAGAAAGAGGAGAAAAGAAGGAAGTTGTGTGCGGGGGTGGCTTCGGGAAGAGGAAATGTAATTTTGATCGAGCAGAATAAAGTAAATAAATGTAGTATTTACCTGTATCTTTAAAATTGATCTAATCAAATAGCTTTGGATTTTTTTTTTTCCCAGCGTTTAGCGATCAATACACGCTTTGAACTTTAACAATTCGTAATGCAGACATTTTCACTTCACCCGTTTTTAAAGCCTGAACATATATTAGCTTTTTACCTCCACCACCAAAGGTGGATGGAGGTTATGTTTTCACTCCTATCTGGCTGTGAACAAAATATCTCAAAATGTTGTGGACGGATTCGGACAAAATCTGGCAGAGATGTGGCGTATGCGACAAGGACGAAATGATTAGATTTTGGTGAAGATCCGGATTTAGATCCGGCTGCTATAATTTTTTAAGTGATTCTTCACCATTGGGAGATAGGGACAAAAACTATATATAGCAGGATATCTCAAAAAGTTGAGGATGGATTTGGGCCAAACATGGTGGACCGGTTGTGAGTCTGACGAGGAAGAATCGATTCAATTTTGGTGACGATCTAAATATGGATTCGGTTAAGAGAATTCTTTAAGTGATTCTTCACCATTGAGTGATATGGCCAACCAGGTGGAGGTATGCTCTCTACTGAGTGCCATTCTATTACGTTATATATCCGTCAGTGTCACACGTGCCCCGGCCATCGACTCGATGGGGTCAAGCAAACGAGATACAAAACACCAACGATGTCACCAAGGGGCTGAACCATTTCCTTTTAAACAATCGGAGATCATTGATTACGGACGAGATCGTACATTTGATGGATTTTGTGAATCAAGCTTTGGCCGTTTGGTTTTCATATCCAGGTAATAGTTGAATATCCAGACGACGTTCATGACCATTTCGAACTCGACAGTTGCGAAAACATGAACGTTTCTCATGGCCGAAGGAGAGTTATAAAGGAGTACGTAATCACTCTAAGGACAAATTAATTCACACTATCAAGAAGTTGGTGATGGTGATGAACGGGGCAGGTTGGTTGGTGAAGGATGGCAGCAAATAAACGCAAGGGTGGTGTAAGATGAAGACAAATAAAAGGAAAACAAAAGGAAGGGGTGGAAGCAAACATAGGAGGTACAAAACATCACTGACCTCTTTGAACGAAGCTGCCGCAGATGGTGGAACACATTAATGATGTCTCTGTTCCTCCGAGGAGCTTCTTCTATCTTTGATGCCAGGTTAACACAAGCCATCGCCACCACCTGGCCACATCGCCACAGGGGCACTCACATATAAATCCATTCCCGACGAGCACAGTGGAAGGACTACACGACGGCACCATTTTGCCCAGGCTTAAACACAAGTAAAAAAAGGTCCCTTCCCCAATGCACATCATTTGTTCATCTAGTGTACCCACTGCAATGTACCAAACAAGACAACCTAGTGTAACTGCACAAACTCGTTTATTCGGTTAACGTGCGACGTATTAAGAAGCGATTTTCAAAAAAGTCCAAAACAAAGTTCAAAACAGAATTTAAAGGTCAAAATGGACGTCGATGCCTCTTATTTGTGACCATCGAGTTCTTCCACAGGTATGACCTATAGACAGCAGGTATAAAAGGGTCAGCGCTCTGCCGGCATCATTTGTACCGAGTTAACGCACAAAAATAAAAATAAAAATCCTGGTTTCCGGTGACGCGCTCAAAAAATTACAAGTTGGTAGGGGTTGGCGAAAATTACTTTGTCAATTGTGTTTTGCCGTCTAATGCCTGCACTGTAGTTATACCATCTGCACGGTTTCAGGTGAGCACCCATCATTAGTCAGAGACTATTTTTAAACGGAATTCAAGAATCTGGGGCTGGCAGGATAGCTGAGAGGTATGCACACTACCCTCTAACCAACCTGTCTAACCTGGGATTGAATCCCAACCCAACTACAAACCGTCATGCTGGAGTTTCATCAATGTGTGCGCAGTCCCTCGGATGGACCTTAAGCGAGTGTCTCGTCTGCCGACAGTTGGTGGACATTCAAGAAAGATCCCACGGTGTCCTTCACAGAAAGTCGGCAAGCTAGAGTCAGCACCACGAACAAATTACAAATTCCTACTGTGACTACTTCGTCAAACGTCAGGACTGGCCAGCCGGTTCTTGAAACACTTGGCAAAAAACACCCCCCAATCACACAAGAACGTGGGAATAAATGTGGCTGTTAAAAGAAAGAAGAACACAGTTCAACGCCCGTGGTCGGACAGATTGGGTAAAACGTCCTAAGAGAAGCCGTTTCATAACCGTTCAGCAAGCTTGCTTGTGAATGGCCAAAACAGAATGACGCACAAGAGATATTTGGGAGAGATTGACCAGAGTGGGTTGACAACATGCTTTTTGAAAAACCAAACAGAACAGGATATCATATAAGCAAATGCCAAAGATCAAATAAACATTAATGGTTGTGGGTAAATCATTTGGAGGTTAGAAATTCTGCCCAGAAATGTGGAACTAATCAGAACAGGAAATGAGAAACGAGCAGCAGTGCCTCTTGTACCCCAAAATAACCAACAACTATTCACCCACTGCCCCCCTAAATAGCCTCCAACAACCCACCCACCGCACCCTCAATACCGTCAACCACCCAACGCCCACATAAATAACCTTCAACCACACACCCAGCCACCACCCCCCAATAGACTTCACTCCACCCACCGCACCCACCACACCTTCCCAACCAACCACCCACCCACTTCCCCCCTCAAAAAGCTCCAACCAACCACCCACCCACTTCCCCCATAAATAACCTCCACTCTACCAACCGCCCCTACCCCTTGATGACATCCAACCACCCACCGCCTTCATAAATAACCAACCAACCACCGCCCCCATAAATAGCCTCCAACCACCAGCGCCCCTCAATAACCTCCACTGCACCCACAATATCCTCCAACTACTCACCACCCCCATAAATATCCTCTAACCACTCACCACCCCCATAAATATCCTCCAACCACTCACCGCCCCCATAAATATCCTCCAACCACTCACCGCCCCCATAAATATCCTCCAACCACTCACCGCCCCCATAAATATCCTCCAACCACTCACCGCCCCCATAAATATCCTCCAACCACTCACCGCCCCCATAAATATCCTCCAACCATTCTCCGCCCCCATAAATATCCTCCAACCACTCACCGCCCCCATAAATAACCTCCAACCACTCACCGCCCCCATAAATATCCTCCAACCACTCACCGCCCCCATAAATATCCTCCAACCACTCACCGCCCCCATAAATATCCTCCAACCATTCTCCGCCCCCATAAATATCCTCCAACCACTCACCGCCCCCATAAATATCCTCCAACCACTCACCGCCCCCATAAATATCCTCCAACCACTCACCGCCCCCATAAATATCCTCCCACCACTCACCGCCCCCATAAATATCCTCCCACCACTCACCACCCCCATAAATATCCTCCAACCACACACCGCCCCCATAAATAGCCTACAACCACTCACCACCCCCATAAATATCCTCCCACCACTCACCGCCCCCATAAGTATCCTCCAACCACTCACCGCCTCCATAAATAGCCTACAACCACTCACCGCCCCCATAAATAGCCTACAACCACCAGCGCCCCTTAATAACCTCCACTCCACCCCCATCTCCCTCCCCTCAACTCAACCACCCATTCCAGTTCCCCTGAATAAACCAGCTATTTAAGTTTAACACAGTTCACCCACTTTTAGTTTTACATTATTCGTAAACTACACCAAAACTTTGTCGATGAAAAAGTTCTCCACCGAGACGTCAAACAACCCCAATTTCAAAAACCAGTCACGTGCCAAGCATTTTCAAAAACGGGTCACGTGCCAAGCAATTTCAAAAACCGGTCACGTGTCGTCACTACGTCAGAGAAAAATGCGTAAATGAGTTTAAATTCCAAAACTTCGAGCATGGTGCGTTCAACATGAAGCGCAAAATAACGTGAATCATGACATGGCCATCACGTGAAATCGACGTTATTCTGAACGTTTCATCCGTAGGCGGCGTGACGGTACACTGACGTCATCGAGTGACTCACGAAGCAAAAAAAAACAAAAAAGGTGAAAAAAAACGTTAACAACCTAAAATGTGTCTCCGTGTTCGTCGATTCAGGTCAAAAGGCTAAATAACGAAATAAAATAAAACATTTACGACACTCGCGCCTCCTAAAACTTTACGTTTACAATCATTCGACATCCAAATCGGTCGCCATTTTGAGTTTCCTCCCGGAGAAGTAGTTAACAGTTCGGGTAGAACAGGTAACCAAAGCAGGGACATCTTTACAGAGTTCCTGTCATAGGTTGTTACGTGTCACGTTTAGGTGATAAATACTGGATTTGTTTCGGAGATACTCGTTACCTCGTAGAGATAACACGCAACGGGCGAACAATAGGACGTCGGTCATTATCGCCGCCATTTTATTTTTAGCCCCATGTCCGAGCCGCGCCTCGAACACGCACACCAAGCTCGTGGGCTCCCATTACGCACACACCGGCCGCACACACAACCACAAGCCAAACTCACCTCCATGTTGTGTTTCACGAAGGACTTGGAATAGAAAAAGCGATGAAATAGAACTTGCCCACTCGCCATGGCGACCTACAAATACAACGCGGCGAAAAGGAAGAAACATCACGGCATGAAGGGGAAAAAACCCACCAATGGTCGCGGGGGAGAAATCGTCGATCCTACCTGAGGAAGCTTTAACAAAATGCCGGCAGACTGAATGAGCTCACAACCGATCGCTCGCAGGTCCGTCTCCGTTTCCAGGTCGAGACCGTCGAGCAGAGACGGCGTCGTCGAGAGCTTCTCCTCGGGTATGATGCAGTTCTCCAAGGATATGGCAACAGAGGAATACACACGATCTCCCACAAGGAATCCACTCGCTTCGCCCTGAACCGCCATTTGCCCGCTTCGTGTCCGCGCAGAGGGGGAGAGAAAGTAGTGCTGAGACCCCGCCTCTTCCTGCCACCAAATCTAGCTCTCAGAAACGCTCCGCCTGCAAACTCCGCCCAACCGCATCACTGCCGCATGGGGAGATGTAACCTGAGGCACTTCTTGCGAAAGAACGAAATCGCTTTTTCCTGTTTACATGTTTTTTTGTTGATTGTGAATCACTTTTCCGTTCTTTTCTTTTTAAAATATAAAAATAACTGTTTACTTTTCTCAATTATGAATCTTTGAATTGTTTTGTACGATCGTGTTTAAAATAGTGAACTTTATATTTAATGGTTGGATAAATTTAATAACATTTTCCTGTTAATAGTTAACATTAACATAAAACAAGCGAAACATCAATCAATAAGCCCCATTGCAAGAAGCACCCCAACCCGAACAACCCACTGGACTGGTCATTCCAATTCCAATGATTACGTGGGCAAAGGAGCCCCTATTATTGTCCCCATCTGAACCCCCTATTATTGTCCCCATCTGAACCCCCTGTTATGGTCCCCATCTGAACCCCCTATTATTGTCCCCATCTGAACCCCCTATTATTGTCCCCATCTGAACCTGTTATTGTCCCCATCTGAACCCGTTATTGTCCCCATCTGAACCCCCTATTGTCCCCATCTGAACCCCTTATTATTGTCCCCATCTGAACCCCCTATTATTGTCGCCATCTGAACCCCCTATTATTGTCCCCATCTGAACCCCCCGTTATTGTCCCCATCTGAACCCCCTGTTATGGTCCCCATCTGAACCCCCTGTTATTGTCCCCATCTGAACCCCCCAATTATTGTCCCCATCTGAACCCCCCGTTATTGTCCCCATCTGAACCCCCTATTATTGTCCCCATCTGAACCCCCTATTATTGTCCCCATCTGAACCCCCTATTATTGTCCCCATCTGAACCCCCCGTTATTGTCCCCATCTGAACCCCCTATTATTGTCCCCATCTGAACCCCCTATTATTGTCCCCATCTGAACCCCCTATGATTGTCCCCATCTGAACCCCCTATTATTGTCCCCATCTGAACCCCCTATTATTGTCCCCCATATGAACCCCCTATTATTGTCCCCATCTGAACCCCCTATGATTGTCCCCATCTGAACCCCCTATTATTGTCCCCATCTGAACCCCCTATTATTGTCCCCCATATGAACCCCCCAATTATTGTCCCCATCTGAATCCCCCATTATTGTCCCCATCTGAACCCCCTGTTATTGTCCCCATCTGAACCCCCTATTATTGTCCCCATCTGAACCCCCTATGATTGTCCCCATCTGAACCCCCTATTATTGTCCCCATCTGAACCCCCTATTATTGTCCCCCATATGAACCCCCTGTTATTGTCCCCATCTGAACCCCCTATTATTGTCCCCATCTGAACCCCCTATTATTGTCGCGATCTGAACCCCCTATTATTATCCCCATCTGAACCCCCCGTTATTGTCCCCATCTGAACCCCCTGTTATGGTCCCCATCTGAACCCCCTGTTATTGTCCCCATCTGAACCCCCCAATTATTGTCCCCATCTGTACCCCCTGTTATTGTCCCCATCTGAACCCCCTATTATTGTCCCCATCTGAACCCCCTATTATTGTCCCCATCTGAACCCCCTGTTATGGTCCCCATCTGAACCCCCTATTATTGTCCCCATCTGAACCCCCTATTATTGTCCCCATCTGAACCTGTTATTGTCCCCATCTGAACCCGTTATTGTCCCCATCTGAACCCCCTATTGTCCCCATCTGAACCCCCTATTATTGTCCCCATCTGAACCCCCTATTATTGTCCCCATCTGAACCCCCTATTATTGTCCCCATCTGAACCCCCCGTTATTGTCCCCATCTGAACCCCCTGTTATGGTCCCCATCTGAACCCCCTGTTATTGTCCCCATCTGAACCTCCCAATTATTGTCCCCATCTGAACCCCCCGTTATTGTCCCCATCTGAACCCCCTATTATTGTCCCCATCTGAACCCCCTATTATTGTCCCCATCTGAACCCCCTATTATTGTCCCCATCTGAACCCCTTATGATTGTCCCCATCTGAACCCCCTATTATTGTCCCCATCTGAACCCCCTATTATTGTCCCCCATATGAACCCCCCAATTATTGTCCCCATCTGAATCCCCCATTATTGTCCCCATCTGAACCCCCTGTTATTGTCCCCATCTGAACCCCCTGTTATTGTCCCCATCTGAACTCCCTGTTATTGTCCCCATCTGAACCCTCTGTTATTGTCCCCATCTGAACTCCCTGTTATTGTCCCCATCTGAACCCCCTGTTATTGTCCCCATCTGAACCCCCTGTTATTGTCCCCATCTGAACCCCATATTATTGTCCCCATCTGAACCCCCTGTTATGGTCCCCATCTGAACCCCCTGTTATTGTCCCCATCTGAACCCCCTATTATTGTCCCCATCTGAACCCCCCGTTATTGTCCCCATCTGAACCCCCCGTTATGGTCCCCATCTGAACCCCCTGTTATTGTCCCCATCTGAACCCCCCCGTTATGGTCCCCATCTGAACACCCTGTTATTGTCCCCATCTGAACCCCCCCGTTATGGTCCCCATCTGAACCCCCTATTATTGTCCCCATCTGAACCCCCTATTATTGTCCCCATCTAAACCCCTATTATTGTCCCCATCTGAACCCCTTATGATTGTCCCCATCTGAACCCCCTATTATTGTCCCCATCTGAACCCCCTATTATTGTCCCCCATATGAACCCCCCAATTATTGTCCCCATCTGAATCCCCCATTATTGTCCCCATCTGAACCCCCTGTTATTGTCCCCATCTGAACCCCCTGTTATTGTCCCCATCTGAACTCCCTGTTATTGTCCCCATCTGAACCCCCTGATATTGTCCCCATCTGAACCCCCTATTATTGTCCCCATCTGAACCCCCTGTTATTGTCCCCATCTGAACCCTCTGTTATTGTCCCCATCTGAACTCCCTGTTATTGTCCCCATCTGAACCCCCTGTTATGGTCCCCATCTGAACCCCCTGTTATTGTCCCCATCTGAACCCCCTGTTATTGTCCCCATCTGAACCCCATATTATTGTCCCCATCTGAACCGCCTGTTATGGTCCCCATCTGAACCCCCTGTTATTGTCCCCATCTGAACCCTCTGTTATTGTCCCCATCTGAACTCCCTGTTATTGTCCCCATCTGAACCCCTTGTTATTGTCCCCATCTGAACCCCCTGTTATTGTCCCCATCTGAACCCCCTGTTATTGTCCCCATCTGAACCCCCTATTATTGTCCCCATCTGAACCCCCTATTATTGTCCCCATCTGAACCCCCCGTTATGGTCCCCATCTGAACCCCCTGTTATTGTCCCAATCTGAACCCCCCCCGTTATGGTCCCCATCTGAACCCCCTGTTATTGTCCCCATCTGAACCCCCCTGTTATTGTCCCCATCTGAACCCCCTATTATTGTCCCCATCTGAACCCCCTATTATTGTCCCCATCTGAACCCCTTATGATTGTCCCCATCTGAACCCCCTATTATTGTCCCCATCTGAACCCCCTGTTATTGTCCCCATCTGAACCCCCTGTTATTGTCCCCATCTGAACCCCCTGTTATTGTCCCCATCTGAACCCCCTGTTATTGTCCCCATCTGAACCGCCTGTTATGGTCCCCATCTGAACCCCCTGTTATTGTCCCCATCTGAACCCTCTGTTATTGTCCCCATCTGAACCCCTTGTTATTGTCCCCATCTGAACCCCCTGTTATTGTCCCCATCTGAACCCTCTGTTATTGTCCCCATCTGAACCCCATATTATTGTCCCCATCTGAACCCCATATTATTGTCCCCATCTGAACCGCCTGTTATGGTCCCCATCTGAACCCCCTGTTATTGTCCCCATCTGAACCCTCTGTTATTGTCCCCATCTGAACTCCCTGTTATTGTCCCCATCTGAACCCCTTGTTATTGTCCCCATCTGAACCCCCTGTTATTGTCCCCATCTGAACCCCCTGTTATTGTCCCCATCTGAACTCCCTGTTATTGTCCCCATCTGAACCCCCTGTTATTGTCCCCATCTGAACCCCCTGTTATTGTCCCCATCTGAACCCCTTGTTATTGTCCCCATCTGAACCCCCTGTTATTGTCCCCATCTGAACCCCCTGTTATTGTCCCCATCTGAACCCCCTGTTATTGTCCCCATCTGAACCCTCTGTTATTGTCCCCATCTGAACTCCCTGTTATTGTCCCCATCTGAACCCCCTGTTATTGTCCCCATCTGAACTCCCTGTTATTGTCCCCATCTGAACCCCCTGTTATTGTCCCCATCTGAACTCCCTGTTATTGTCCCCATCTGAACCCCCTGTTATTGTCCCCATCTGAACCCCCTGTTATTGTCCCCATCTGAACCCCTTGTTATTGTCCCCATCTGAACCCCCTGTTATTGTCCCCATCTGAACCCCCTGTTATTGTCCCCATCTGAACTCCCTGTTATTGTCCCCATCTGAACCCCCTGTTATTGTCCCCATCTGAACCCCTTGTTATTGTCCCCATCTGAACTCCCTGTTATTGTCTTCATCTATGTTGTGCATGAATGATACAGGCAACAAGACAAGTATCCACATGAATCAGTAATACAAAAAGAACTTGAAAGTTGTTATTATCACCACAGTTTTTTTTTTAACGGGGATATTGTAATCGGGTGCGTCCGCCTCTCCATCACGGTGTCTCCTCCTAAACAGTTGGGTGGAAATTCACCAAACTTGGTAGTTATGACCACTACCTGGCAATAAGGTGCAAGAGCAGTTATTTTTGTCCTCGCCCTCTGTGCTCCTCCAAACCTCCCGCTTCTTCACGAAGTTACCTGTGCCTCGCTCGCCCTCAACCTCTCCTTGTAGTCTACGGCAACGTTATCCCTGAACTACCCCCACCTCATCATTCCCTCCTTTTCCTCAGGCGTATGACAAACACCACGAGCTTATGCTGGGTGGGGACACCTGACACAGTCTCCCGCCACTGCTTTACAATCCTAGATCCTCCACAACTGTCGTTTCCTCACTACCGAAAAATCCAGTTCAGTTCTGTTACACAGGTAACCACAGGTAACCTTGCGGCTTTCCCACTTCTGAAAGAACAAAGTAGCTTTGGCCACATCCCATTCCTCACCACCATCTCCCGACCCTCTCTATTCATCGTTCCCCAACCAAATTTACCAACACATTTCTCTTCACCTGGCTACTCCCTTGCTTACTTAGACATAGTTCCTCCTGTCCCTAGTCGAGCAATGGGCAGCAAAGTGTCGCTATCATGTCCGGTCCATAGCAATTTCTCTCACCCTCATCCATGTGGCGTTTCTTGTTTTCAGGTCTTCTTTAAAAGAGTTTCTCCAGGTCCTTTTTGGCCCACCTTGTTTCCTTTTACCACCCAGTGGTATCCATTTGAGGGCTACTCTGGCATGGCGGGTATCAAGGAGACGAAGGATATGTCTAGCTAACCTCAACCTTCTTTCTACTTTGATGTCTGAGGCACTAACCTAGTTCTCCTGAACACTTACTTGTTTGTGATATGGGGACTGTCTCTCCATGTGATTCCAAGAATCTTGCGGAAGCAGCGTTGGTGGAATACGTCCAGGTCCGTTGTTCTCTTCCACATCTCACTGGCAAAAATTGCAATGGGCACTACAACGGACATGTAGAGTTTACGTTTGGTGGCAATATTAATAGTGGTTCATATCCATACTTTGCAGAGGCGCTGGAAAATGAGGATGCCCTCCCAATTCTTGTGTGGACGACAATTTCAGCATCACCTTCTTGAGTGTTAAACTTCCCTGTAATGCATCACCTCCATCTCAACCATTTCCATCATCCTCTCCAGTGCATTCCTGACTTCCTGCTTCTCTGCCCAGTCCTTTCCGTTTGTGGCCCATATACCGACATAACACACACCATTTGCGTCTGTATCACCACCCATGCCATAACTATCCGTCCCTCTCATCTTTCCACTCTGACCACCTGCTTGCTGATTTCTTCCGGTACTATCATTCCCATGCCGTTACTCCTTCCATCCCCTCCAATGTAACCTCCTCGCCCTGTGCCCTTTCCCTTTGATCTCCTGCACACACACTTCCAACCTCCTCTATATCATTTCCAGCACCTCGACTCCTCTCCCCTGCATTGATCCCACGTTCAAACTATCTATCCGGACCTCAATTCTGAACCGCTTCCCACATGGCAAAGCTCGTACCATCTTGATTCGTTTGGGACATTCAGGTCATCAATCAGCAGCACTACCTGGGCTGATCTGCTTCTTGTTTTCTTCATGGCGTCTTTAATTTTAAAACCTTAACCCAGCATGCCTGCAGTAGGTAAAAAGGAAACTTGGGACTCGGCCTTCATGCCGCGGAGATGCCAATGACACGGCGATGGACTTGGAGATGGAAATGGATGCACCAGGCCAGAGTGGAGACCTGTATTCCATGATGTGGAGACCCGCAGTCCATGGGGTGGAGAGCCATACTACATGATGTTGAGATCCGCAGTCCATGGTGGAGACCCGCATCCCATGGTGTGGAGACCGGCACCCCATGATGCTGATATTCGCTCCCCATGAGGTGGAGACCCGCATCCCATGGTGTGGAGACCCGCATCCCAGTGTGTAAACCCACATCCCATGGTGTGGAGACCCGCATCCCAGTGTGTAAACCCACATCCCATGGTGTGGAGACCCGCACCCCATTATGTGGAAACCAGCACCCCATGATAGGAAAGCGGTCGAAACGTTTCACAATTTTCATACTTGGAGTGTGCTTGTTATGCAGTTTGTGCGTTATTTAATTTGATGGCATGAGTCATACCGTTCCCTCTGAGTGCGAGGATTTATTTGCAGAAGTGACGTTCCCTCTGTGTGTCTTTTTGTATGCTTATTCTCGGCTCGTATGAGAGCTAACACACAGAACATATAATAAAAGGAGCGGGAGACGAGTGGGGAAGAGAGGGAAGTACAACAACAGTAGGGAGCAGGGTCATCGGGAGATCTGTGGAAGAGAGGGCTGGGGTGGGGTACACGGGATAATCAAGATGCACACGACAAGGGCTTTCAGGAAAGAAAACGGGGAATTTGAAGGAGGTGGGTTTGGGGTGGATTAACTGGGGTAGAAAAGATCAAGGTTTTGGATGGGGGAAGATAAGAGATGGTGGTGAACAGCTGTTTTAAAGACCTGGAGGGAGGAATGAGATTGAAGAGAGTGAGGGAGTTTGTTCCAGAGGCGGGAGAAAAGAGGAGTGAAGGTGAGCAGAGAGTCTTGATTTTAGCAGTTTCACCAGAAGAGGGTTGCTGGCAGATCTTGTGTGACCTGTAGGAATATTTGGCGGACAGAGCACAGACAGAGCAGAGAGTGCAAGGCCGGAGAGGAGTCGGTAGAAGAGAGAAAGACCACCACCCTGCCTGCGGTGAGAGAGAGAAAGGCCCTCAGAATCGGCTTCATCACGGGAGATTCCAAAGGTTCTAAAAGCCTTGGTTTCCTTGATGTGAGGATTTCATTTTCAGAATAGGCATCATTCCCAACCCGCAATACCCCCTTCTTCCAGCGAAGGTCAGTGGATAAACCACTTGCACAGGGGGAAATCATAAGTAGTCTCCCCACAATTGCAGGGAGGTGGGATGGATGAGGGAGGAGGGTATTTATTTAATCCCCATGACCTGACCGTGGGTATCCCAAGCGCACATGCAAAATATGGTAGAAGTCAACCAACCATTTTAGATTCCATACGAAACAGACATACAGACTTTGCCTTATTTTATATAGAAGGAAGGATGTAGGATATTCCTGATTAGTAGGATCATTATGCTGACGAACCCCAAAAAAATTGCAAGAAAACGTTTTATGGTGTTTTCTTGTAGTATTTGCTCCAGAGAACAACATATCAAAACTAGGCCGAAATTGGCTCATCAGAAAGGGTCCAAATTTGACGTCAAACAAGATGGCGGCCATCGGACCAAAATGTCCAATATATACGCATATCTTTTGAAACAAGCAGTTCTGAATCACTTTGAAAAGTAAAAATTAACCATAAAACGCATTACCTTGGATGTCTTGCAGTTGACAGGAGTGTCCCAATGACGCCATGACGTCATTCGTTGCGTCATGACGTCATGTCATGACGCAATTACGTGTAATCTGATGAAAAATTCCAAATTTATGAAAACTGAGATTCACAGGAGTATTTGAAATAGTTTTTGTCCTTTACGTCTGTATGGTATGGCATCATCAAATCACCGATGACGTCAAGATGTCATGTTATGGTCAACATCATCTGCGGCGAATAAAAGCATCATATTGTAGCGGTTCCCGCTGAATGTACACAATCGCCTTGCACCTGCCAGGACGCGGCCAGGGCGCGATCGCCATGCCGGGCTCGTCCGGACGGGCCCAGACGCGCCTCTCCTGGGCATGCCCGGACTCGCTGTTCCCGGGCACGCCTGAACCTCCCGGGCACGCCCGGTCTCGTCTTTCCCGGGCATGCCCGCTCTCGCCTTTCCAGGGCTCGCCCAGAGCGCTCGGGCACGCCCAGCCTCGACTTGCCAGGCCGCGTCCAGGATGCCCGGGCATGTCCAGACTCGCCTTTCCAGGACTGGCCCTTGACACCCGGGCATGCCCGGTCTCGGTTTTCCCGGGCAAACGCCCCGGCATAAATGTGTATATATATATTGCTGCCCGATAAACGGGCTTGTCAGAATACCTGAGCTGTTTTGTTTCAATGAAGCAACTCGGACGAATTCCGTCTTTGGTCGCGTCAATTCTTTCGACTCACGTTGGAGCGCAGCTCTTTCACTGGTGACCTACCGACATGGACACGGCAGTGACTCTTAAACTGCCTACCTTCTGGGAGGCTCACGCGGCTGTTTGGTTCGCCCAGGCGGACTCCCAGTTCGCCCTGCGAGGCATCACCGCGGACGACACCCGCTTCCACCACGTCGTGGCAGCGCTCGGTTCCGCCACCGCGGCCCGCGCCCTGAGCCTCCTCGAGCACCAGCCGGCTGCTGACAAGTATGACGCGCTGAAGACGCTCCTCGACGCTTTCGCCCTCTCACCGGCGGCATGCGCACGGCGCCTGCTCGACCTGCCCGAGCTCGGCGACACGCGCCCGTCCGAGCGCATGGACCATATGCTCTCGTTGCTCGGTGAGCACTCTCCGGATTTTCTGTTCCGCGAGCTGTTCCTTCGCCAGCTGCCTCACCCGGTACGCCTCGCCCTGGCTGGCACGTCGATCACCGATCCCCGCGCCCTCGCCAGGGAAGCCGATAAGATCTCCTCGGAGGGCCAACACATTGGCGCGGCTACCTGGAGCCTGCCGCCGTCCGAGGCGACGCCCACGACGCCCGAGCACCCTGCGCGGTTGGAGGCTGAACTGCCGGTGCAACTGGCGGCCGCCACGCCGCGCCGACCGCTTCCGACACGACGGCCGGGGCCTCCACCTGACCAGGCGTGGTGTTACTACCACGCCAGGTTCGGACACAAGGCTCGGACGTGCCGACCCCCGTGCACTTTCGGCAAGTCGGGAAACGGCCGGGCCGGCGTTCATTCCCAGCCATGAGCGCCGGCCACTCGGGCAACTTGCTTTTTATTCGGGACAAAGCGTCCGGGCGGCGTTTCCTTTGTGACACCGGCGCCCAACTGAGCGTCATACCCGCCTCCGAGCAGGACAGGCGGGACGCCGTTTGCGGCCCCTCTTTGGTCGCTGCTAATGGCTCGGCCATACGCACTTTCGGCCCGCGCGACGTCACCCTCTGCTTCGGCAGCCAGCGCTTTCAGTGGACCTTTGTGACCGCCTGCGTCCCCATGGCTTTGCTGGGCGCCGACTTCCTCTGCGCGCACGGGCTGCTGGTCGACGTCAAATGACGTCGCCTTGTCAACGCCGAGACCTTCAGCTCCCTGGCGTGCACGATGAGCAGCTCCGCGCCGACCGAACTGGCGTGCGCCCTCCCGACGGCGAACGAGTTCGCTCGCTTGCTCGCGGAATTCCCGGCCCTCACGCGGCCGACGTTTTCGGCCGTCGCGGTGCGGCATGGGATCGAGCACCACATACCCACTACGGGCCCACCGGTCTACGCCAGGGCCCGCCGCCTCGACCCAGCCAAGCTCGCCGTGGCAAAGGCCGAGTTCGACGCGTTGGAGCACCTCGGCATCGTGCGGCGCTCCAATAGCGCGTGGGCCTCACCACTGCACATCGTGCCAAAGCCGGGGGGTGGATGGCGCTCGTGTGGCGACTACCGCCGCCTCAACGACGCTACCACCCCCGACAGGTACCCGATCCCGCACATCCAGGACTTTTCCGCCCTTTTGGCGGGACGGGTCATATTTTCCAAAATTGACCTGATACGGGGATACCACCAGGTACCTGTCCGGGCGGCCGACGTCCCGAAGACGGCCGTCATCACGCCGTTCGGCCTGTTCGAATTTTTGAGGATGCCGTTTGGCCTCAAGAACGCGGCCCAGGCGTTCTAGCGCTTAATGGACGGCGTGCTGCGCGACCTGCCATTTCTTTTCGTCTATCTGGACGACATCCTCGTCGCCAGCACGTCCCGTGCCGAGCACCTCCTCCACCTCCGAACACTGTTCGGTCGCCTCAGCGAGCACGGCTTAATTGTCAACCCGGCCAAATGCCACTTCGGCACGACGACCGTTGACTTTTTGGGCCACCGCATCACCAAGACCGGGGCCGTGCCGCTGCCAACCAAGGTCGAGGCCATCACCACGTTCCCGCGTCCCCGTTCCATCAAGGCCCTACAAGAGTTCCTCGGCATGGTGAATTTTTATCACCGATTCGTGCCCCGCGCTGCTCAGCTCATGCGGCCCCTTTACGAGGCCCTCCGGGGCAAGCCGGCCAAGCATGACATCGTTTGGTCCGCGGCCATGGACGCGGCCTTCGCGAGCGCAAAACGGGCCCTCGCCGACGCAACGCTGCTGGCTCACCCGGTGCTCAACGCGCCCATCGCCCTCACTACGGACGCCTCCAACTACGCGGTGGGCGCCGTCCATGAACAATGGGTGGACGGGGTTTGGCAGCCACTCGCTTTTTTCAGCCGGCAACTCCGGCCGAACGAGTTAAAATACAGCACTTTCGACCGCGAGCTGCTCGGTCTATTCCTGGCCGTTCGCCATTTCCGACACCTCCTGGAGGGCCGCCCGTTCACGGCTTTCGTCGACCACAAGCCGTTGGTCTACGCAATGGCCAAAGTCACGGAGCCGTGGTCGGCCCGCCAGCAGCGCCACCTCTCCGCCGTGTCGGAATTCACCACGGACATCCGGCACGTCGACGGCAAAGACAACACCGTGGCCGACTGTCTTTCTCGGGCCAGCGCGAACGCGGTCCACCCCGGCGTGGACTTCGCGCTCATGGCGGCCGACCAGACCACCGACACCTCGGTGCAGACCCTCCGGGCGGCGGACACGGGCCTCCGCCTGGCCGACATTCCCTTCGCGGGTACCGTCCTGCTCTGCGACGCCTCCCAGAGCCAGCCTCGCCCCATCGTGCCCGTTTCCTGGCAGCGCCGCATCTTCGCCTCCATCCACGGCCTTTCTCACCCGGGCCGGAAAGCTTCTCAGAAGCTGGAGTCGGCGCGTTTCGTCTGGCACGGCCTTCGACGGAACGTCCGCGACTGGGCCAATGCCTGCACGGCCTGCCAGCGGGCCAAGGTCCACTGCCACACCCAGGCCCCGCTAGCACCTTTCACCGTGCCTGGACGGCGTTTCGACCACGTCCACGTGGACCTGGTGGGTCCCCTGCCCCCATCGTGGGGGTTCACCCACCTGCTCACCATGGTGGACAGGACCACCAGGTGGCCGGAGGCCGTGCCCCTCACCTCCACCACCACCGCCGACGTGGCGCAGGCGTTCATCGCCACCTGGGTCGCACGCTTCGGCGCACCGGCGGACATCTCGTCCGACCGCGGCCCACAGTTCACGTCCGAACTTTGGGGCGCGGTCGCCCGCTCGTTGGGGGTCACACTGCACCACACCACGGCCTACCATCCCCAAGCCAACGGGTTGTGCGAGCGGTTTCACCGCTCCATGAAGGCCGCACTCATGGCCGGCCTTCAGGACGACGGTTGGACCGACCGGCTGCCGTGGGTCCTTTTGGGCCTCCGCACGGCCCCCAAGGAGGACCTCCGGGCGTCCGCCGCCGAGCTCGTCTACGGCCAGCCGCTCCGCGTCCCGGGCGAGTTCGTGCCCGACGCTACCAGTCCCTGGTCCGCCACACACCAGCGCTCGGACCTCCAGGAGGCCGCCCGACGATTTGCCCCCTTGCCAACGTCCCGCCACGGTGGCCCCCAGTCCTACGTCCCCCCGGCGCTTCGCACAGCGGAGTACGTCTTTGTGCGTCATGACGCGCACCGGGGGCCACTCCGGCCGCCGTACGACGGGCCCTTCCGGGTCCTGCGACGGGGCGACAAGTCCTTCGTCGTCGACGTCGGCGGCCGGTCAGACCGGATCTCTGTGGACCGCCTCAAACCGGCGCACGTGGACGTCGACCGACCACCACGGTTGGCCCTTCCTCCGCGGCGAGGCCACCCCCCGTCCACAGTTCCCCCTGCTCGACCACCCACCACCAGATCGGACCCCCCCCCCCCCACGACCCTCCAGGGGTCACTTCGGCCGGGTCATCCAGACCCCCCTTAAATTGACCCTGCCGGTGCAGGTCGATTCTGGAGGGGCGTGTGTAGCGGTTCCCGCTGAATGTACACAATCGCCTTGCACCTGCCAGGACGCGGCCAGGGCGTGATCGCCATGCCGGGCTCGTCCGGACGGGCCCAGACGCGCCTCTCCTGGGCATGCCCGGACTCGCTGTTCTCGGGCACGCCCGAACCTCCCGGGCACGCCCGGTCTCGTCTTTCCCGGGCATGCCCGCTCTCGCCTTTCCATGGCTCGCCCAGAGCGCCCGGGCACGCCCAGCCTCGACTTGCCAGGCCGCGTCCAGGACGCCCGGGCATGTCCAGACTCGCCTTTCCAGGGCTCGCCCAGAGCGTCCGGGCATGCCCGCTCTCGCCTTTCCAGGGCTCGCCCAGAGCGCTCGGGCACGCCCAGCCTCGACTTGCCAGGCCGCGTCCAGGACGCCCGGGCATGTCCAGACTCGCCTTTCCAGGACTCGCCCTTGACACCCGGGCATGCCCGGTCTATGTTTTCCCGGGCAAACGCCCCGGCATAAATGTGTATATATATTGCTGCCCGATAAACGGGCTTGTCAGAATACCTGAGCTGTTTTGTTTCAATAAAGCAACTCGGACGAATTCCGTCTTTGGTCGCGTCAATTCTTTCGACTCGCGTTGGAGCGCAGCTCCTTCAATATCACTTGTGGTTGTTTGACCACCTAAAATATCCGGAGCAACTGAAGACGCAGCATTTTGTTCAACTCTTTGAACTTCTGAATAGGAGGCACAACAACCCATGGCAGAAAGACTGTCTATCAGGAATGTAGAGCGGAAGTGGTGGTGCATTTGTAGTGCAAGTCGTAGCTGTAACGGGGCTATAACTGTCCTTGGGCGAACTGCCTGAATAATTGACTGTCCTATACTTGCTTCTTTCCTCTGAGTGTCCTTTCCGACCAGAAGTTGCTGAAGCATGTAATGCAAGCTACGGGGAACGTACTCAAGTTTCAGATCTGTGGCTTTGGGATACTCACTCCTAATAGGTGCAATGATGGTCTTGATATCGCTTTTGATGAGCTTCGCTGCAGTTTCTATTATTGCTTTCATATTGTACTGATGTAATTGTACTGATCTCATATGTAATTGTAATTGTACTAATGTTGTAGTGGCTACCGCTGGGTTTTCACAATCGCCTTGCACCTATCAAGGACGCGGAGCGATCACCATGCCGGGCTCGTCCAGGACGCCCGGGCAGGCCCGCGCTCAACTTGCCAGGCCTCGGTCGGGACGCCCGGGCATGCGCTCGCCCTCAACTTGCCAGGCCGCAGCCAGGACGCTGGGCCACGCCCCCTCTCGCCTTTCCTGGGCAAACGCTCCGGGATAATATATATATTGCTGCCCGATAAACGGGCTTTTCAGAGTGCCTGAGTGTTTGGTTTGATTAAAGCAACTCGGATGAATTCCAGCTTTTTGTCGCGTCCATTCTTCCGATCGACGTGGGAGCCCCAGCTCCTTCATTGGTGACCTACCGACATGGACACGGCAGTCACCCTTAAACTGCCTACCTTCTGGGAGGCTCACGCGGCGGTTTGGTTCGCACAGGCGGATTCCCTGTTCGCCCTGCGAGGCATCACGGCCGACGACACCCGCTTCCACCATGTGGTAGCAGCGCTCGGTTCGGCCACCGCGGCCCGCGCCCTGAGCCTCCTCGAGAGCCTGCCAGCCGCTGACAAATACGGCGCGATTAAGAAGCTTCTCCTCGACGCTTTCGCCCTCCCATCGGCGGAGCGCGCACGGCGCTTGCTCGACCTGCCCGAGCTCGGCGACACGCGCCCTTCCGAGCGAATGGACTACATGCTTTCACTGCTCGGCGAGCACTCTCCGGCATTCCTGTTCCGGGAGCTGTTCCTCCGTCAGCTGCCTAACCCGGTACGCCTCGCCCTGGCAAGCACGACGATCACAGATCCCCGGGCCCTTGCCAGAGAAGCCGACAAGATCTCCGCCGCAGGACAGCGCATCGCAGCGGCGACATGGGACCCACCGCCGTCCGACGCAACACCCATGGCGCCCGAGCACCCGGCACGGTCGACGACCGAACTGCCGACGCAATTGGCGGCCGCTACACCGAGCCGACCACCTCCAGCACGACGACCGGGGACTCCACCTGACCAAGCGTGGTGTTACTATCATGCCAGGTTCGGACAGAAGGCCCGGACATGCCGACCCCCGTGCACCTTCGGCAGGCCGGGAAACGGCCGGGCCGGCGTTCATTACCAGCCATGAGCGCCGGCCACACGGGCAACTTACTGTTCATCACGGATAAAGCGTCCGGACGGCGCTTCCTTTGCGACACCGGCGCCCAACTGAGCGTCATACCCGCCTCTGACCAGGACAGGCAATCCGCGGTTTGCGGCCCCTCCTTGGTTGCGGCCAACGGATCGACCATCCGCACCTTCGGCCCGCGCAACGTCACCCTCTGCTTCGGCGGCCAACGCTTTGCTTGGACGTTTGTAACCGCAAACGTGCCCATGGCTCTGCTAGGCGCCGACTTCCTCTGCGCACACGGACTGCTGGTGGACGTCCAACGGCGTCGTTTAATCAACGCCGAAACCTTCAGCTCCCTGGTATGCACATTGAGCAGCTCCGCGCCGACCGAGCTGGCATGCGCCGTCCCGGCGGCGAACGAGTTTGCTCGCCTGCTCACGGAGTTCCCGGCCCTCACGCGGCCGACGTTTTCGGCCGTCGCAGTACGGCATGGGATCGAGCACCACATACTAACCACGGGCCCGCCGGTCTACGCCAGGGCCCGCCGCCTCGACCCAGCCAAGCTCGCCGTGGCGAAGGCCGAATTCGACACGTTGGAGCACCTCGGCATCGTGCGGCGCTCCGATAGCGCGTGGGCCTCGCCACTGCACATCGTGCCAAAGCCGGGGGGTGGATGGCGCCCGTGTGGTGACTACCGCCGTCTCAATGACGCTACCACCCCCGACAGGTACCCGATCCCGCATATCCAAGACTTCTCCGCCCGTCTGGCGGGACGGGTCATTTTTTCGAAAATTGATCTCATACGGGGATATCACCAGGTACCTGTCAGGGCGGCCGACGTCCCTAAAACGGCAGTCATCATGCCATTCGGCTTATTCGAATTCTTGCGGATGCCGTTTGGTCTCAAGAACGCGGCTCAGGCATTCCAGCGCTTGATGGACGGCGTGCTGCGTGACCTG
The DNA here is from genome assembly GCF_964187855.1 of Myxine glutinosa. NCBI lineage: Eukaryota > Metazoa > Chordata > Myxini > Myxiniformes > Myxinidae > Myxine > Myxine glutinosa. The sequence goes on from NC_136262.1 coordinate 115,409,775, forward strand.
CCGTTCCTTTTCGTTTACCTGGACGACATCCTCGTCGCCAGCACGTCCCGGGCCGAGCACCTCCTCCACCTCCGAACACTGTTCGGGCGCCTCAGCGAGCACGGCCTCATCGTCAACCCGGCCAAATGCCACTTCGGCACGACGGCCGTTGATTTTTTTGGGCCACCACATCACCAAGAACGGGGCCGTGCCGCTGCCAACCAAGGTCGAGGCCATCACCACGTTCCCGCGTCCCCGCACCATAAAGGCCCTGCAGGAATTCCTGGGAATGGTGAATTTTTATCACCGCTTCGTGCCCCGCGCTGCTCAACTCATGCGGCCCCTCTACGAAGCCCTCCGGGGCAAGCCGGCCAAGCACGACATCGCCTGGTCCGCAGCAATGGATGCGGCCTTCCAAAGCTCAAAGCGGGCCCTCGCCGACACAACACTGCTCGCTCACCCGGTGCTCAACGCTCCCATCGCCCTCACCACGGATGCCTCCGACTACGCGGTGGGCGCCGTACATGAGCAATGGGTGAACGGGGTTTGGCAGCCACTCGCTTTTTTCAGCCGGCAGCTCCGGCCGAACGAGCTCAAATACAGCACGTTTGACCGGGAGCTCCTCGGTCTACACCTGGCCGTCCGCCATTTCCGCCACCTCCTGGAGGGCCGACCTTTCACGGCGTTCGTCGACCACAAGCCGTTGGTTTACGCCATGGCCAAGATCACGCAGCCGTGGTCGGCCCGCCAACAGTGCCACCTCTCCGCCGTGTCGGAGTTTACCACGGACATCCGGCACGTCGCCGGCAAAAACAACGCCGTGGCCGACTGTCTTTCCCGGGCCAGCGCGAACGTGGTCCACCTGGGCGTGGACTTTGCGCTTATGGCGGCGGACCAAACCCCCGACACCACGGTGCAAGCCCTCCGGGCGGCGGACACGGGCCTCCGCCTGGCCGACATCCCCTTCGCGGACACTGTCCTGCTCTGCGACGTCTCCCAAGGCCAGCCTCGCCCCATCGTGCCCGTCACCTGGCAACGCCGCATCTTCGCCTCCCTCCACGGCCTTTCCCACCCGGGCCGGAAAGCTTCCCAGAAGCTGCTGTCGGCGCGATTCGTCTGGCACGGCCTTCGTCGGGACGTCCGCGATTGGACCAGCACCTGCACGGCCTGCCAACGGGCCAAGGTCCACCGACACACCCAGGCCCCGCTGGCACCTTTCACCGTGCCCGAACGACGTTTCGACCACGTCAACGTGGATCTGGTGGGCCCCCTCCCCCCGTCACGGGGGTTCACACACCTGCTCACCATGGTGGACAGGACCACCAGGTGGCCGGAGGCCGTTCCCCTCGTCTCCACCACCACCGCCGACGTGGCGCAGGCTTTCATCGCCACCTGGGTCGCCCGCTTCGGCGCACCGGCGGACATCTCGTCAGACCGCGGACCACAGTTCACCTCCGAGCTGTGGGGCGCGGTCGCCCGCAACCTGGGGGTCAAGCTCCACCGTACTACGGCCTACCACCCCCCAAGCAAACGGGTTGTGCGAGCGATTCCACCGCTCCATGAAGGCCGCGCTCATGGCCGGCCTTCAAGATGGCGGTTGGGCCGACCGGCTGCCGTGGGTCCTTTTGGGCCTCCGCACGGCCCCAAGGAGGACCTCCAGGCATCCACCGCCGAGCTTGTCTATGGCCAGGCGCTACGCGTCCCGGGCGAATTCGTGCCCGACGCTACCAGTCCCTGGTCCGCAGCTCACCAGCGCTCGGACCTCCAGGAGGCCGCCCGACGGTTTGCCCCCATGCCAACATCCCACCACGGTGACCCCCAGTCCTACGTCCCCCCAGCACTTCGCACAGCGGAGTATGTTTTTGTGCGTCACGACGCACATCGGGGGCCACTCCGGCCGCCGTACGACGGGCCCTTCCGGGTGCTGCGACGGGACGACAAGTCGTTCGTCATCGACATCGGCGGCAGGTCGGACCGGATTGCGGTGGACCGCCTCAAGCCGGTGCACGTGGACGTCGACCACCCACCACGGGTGGCCCTTCCGCCGCGGCGAGGCCGCCCCCCGTCCACGGTGCCCCCCACTCGACCGCCCACCACCACACCGGACCCCCTCCCACGACCCGCCAGGGGTCGCTTCGGCCGGGTCATCAGGACCCCCCTCAAATTGACCCTGCCGGTGCAAGTCGATTCTGGGGGGACGTGTGTAGCGGCTACCGCTGGGTTTTCACAATCCCCTTGCACCTATCAAGGACGCGGAGCGATCACCATGCCGGGCTCGTCCAGGACGCCCGGGCAGGCTCGCCCTCAACTTGCCAGGCCGCAGCCAGGACGCTGGGCCACGCCCCCTCTCGCCTTTCCTGGGCAAACGCTCCGGGATAATATATATATTGCTGCCCGATAAACGGGCTTTTCAGAGTGCCTGAGTGTTTGGTTTGATTAAAGCAACTCGGATGAATTCCAGCTTTTTGTAGCGTCCATTCTTCCGATCGACGTGGGAGCCCCAGCTCCTTCAATGTAATAATTGTACTTAATGTAATTGTACTAATGTAATAATTGTGCTAATAATTGTACTTATGTAATAATTGTACTAATAATAATGTAATAATTGCACTAATAATTGTACTAATGTAATTGTACTAATCTCAATGTAATTGTACTAATGTACTGATCTCATATTGTACTGATGTAATCACCATCAGTACATCAGTACAATAGTAGTACAATCACCATAGTACAATCACCATCCGGTACCCCTCACCCATGTAGCCCCTCACCCTTAAATCACCCTCACCCCTCACCCCTCACCCTTAATTTAATAAAGATTCTATATGTATAATACAAAATTCTTATATTATACATATATATTATACATATATATCATGTACAATAATATCATGACAATATCATGTCATCAAAGTAGGATATCATGTCATAAGTCACGATATCATGTCGCCCCTCACCCTCAGCCACAAATATAGATCCTCCATAGTGTGTTAGTAATTTGGACTTAAGATACTGATTTCCATATGCACTAGAATCACTATCACGTAAATATCCTTTCATCTTATTGGAAAGGTCTGTAATCGTCAGTTGTTCTTCATCGTTGTCCTCAAAATAGGTACACACCCTTAAAAAAGCTTGGTCCTCATCATTGTTGGTTGGCCGCCCAACCTTCCGCTTCTTATTGCTCCCTGATCCTAATCCATGCTGCGTGGGAATATCACGTAATGTGCGAAAATGTACGTCACAAGAATGATGGTGCACACAGTCTGCTGCATGAAGGTCTCCACCAAAGTATTCAACCCGCCCCCGGACTGTAAATGCCCAATCATCATTTCGTGATTTACAATATTCAAAAGTATCTTGTCCACAAAGGTGCCTGTTCTAACAAAGCTATAATCATCGTAATCAGCACTGGTCTTGTCCATCACAACTTTGCTCCCACAGAATGAGCAGTCCGTTTTGCTATCAAAAGGGCCTGTGGACACACGTGCACCTCTTTTTACAGCTGGAGCGGAATCTAATTTAGCTTTCTTATATCTCTCAATGTCTTTTTTTGTTTGTGTAATTCGAGCGACAGGTCTTGTGTACCTTCGTTCCATCAGCTACGTCGATGATGTGATGTCACCTCTCTCGGCGCTTGCATTGTTGATTCTGGTAGCTCCTTTTTTGTCCCCCGTCGCACCGCGGAGCGAAAGGGGGCTATGGTTTTCCCCTCCGTCCGTGTGTCCGTCCGTCCGTCCGTCCGTCCGTGTGTGCGTGCGTAAGCGAAGGACCGAATTCTAACTTGGTGTGTGGGTGTATCTTTACATAAGGAAGAACCCTATTGAAAATTGGATCGCCACGTCAAAATCCAAGATGGCCACCGCCATGTATGTCTGAACCTTGTGAGCGGAATATCTTGAAAAATAAGCGAACTACTAACTTCTAATCCGGTGTGTGGGCGTATCTCGGCATAAGGGAGAACGCTATGGAAAATTGGGTCGCCACGTTAAAATCCAAGATGGCCGCCATCATATTTATGTCTGAACCTTGTGAGAGAAATATCTTGAAAAATAAACGAACTACTAACTTCTAATCTGGTGTGTGGGTGTATCTACGCATAAGAATGAATGAATGAATGATCGTTTTAAGGCCATTTTCCCCGCTAGAGTGGGGGTTAGCCTTGCGGGCCCCATGACAATCATGGTTCCCTGTTTGAGGCAATGTTTTTATGGCCGGATGCCCTTCCTGACGCCAACCCTTGGTCACGCTCTTACGATGAGCAGGGATACGGTGTACCTACTCTAAGCCGGGGTACACACCGTGATCATTCATCCCAGCAAGCTGGTACTCAATTTGCCGACCTCGGAAGGATGACAGGCTGAGTCCACCCCCCTGGCGTTAATTCAGCGATCGACCGGGATTCGAACCCAGGATCCTAGGATCCCAAGCCGGCACCCTAACCGCTAAGCCAACACCAGGGTCGCATAAGGAAGAACGCTATTGAAAATTATTGGGTCGCCACGTCAAAATCCAAGATGGCCGCCTTGCGTCTTCCACTTTGTCAACTCACATCACTTCACCGACGGGGGACCTAGGCGTAACGCTTGTTAGTAATTACAACGCTGTCCTCACTTCCTGCTGCTATCTCCCCATTGCACAAGACACAGGTTTCTTGATTTACATTCATTTTCAGGACCTGAAACAGAGAATAAGCTTTGTTTTGACTGGGATTCTCTATACTAGGGCATGCCCGTACTATATATATATGTAAAATTATATCCCCCCCCCTCTATTTACATGAAATGGTTTGGTCCATTCGCAAAGCCAAAGCGAACGGCTTGCGAGTACGGTGACAATCCCCCCCCCCCCCCCCCCTCTATTTACATGAAATGGTTTGGTCCAAAGCGAACGGCTTGCGAGTACGGTAACAATCCCCCCCCTCTATTTACATGAAATGGTTTGGTCCAAAGCGAACGGCTTGCGAGTACGGTGACAATCCCCCCCCCTCTATTTACATGAAATGGTTTGGTCCAAAGCGAACGGCTTGCGGAGTTTGGTAAAGAAATCGCCATAGCGTGCACAAACGCGCAGGAAAGCGAAAGAATCGCAAATTAGTTTTAATTAGTTTTAAAACATAGTTTAACGCCAACATAGTTTGCCAACGTGAAATAAATGAATACGCTCTCAAATGTGCCGTCCGAGGCAGAGTCTGTTCGGCACGTTCGGCACACGTGATAGCTCGCTGCTCTCTGATTGGTTGAATCGTTTTTTGGACATAGCTCGGTAACTACTTGTCCGTTTAATATGAAACCTTGAAAAGGCACATCCTCGGGTCCCCAGCAATATACCTGGCAAGTTTCAAGTATATCGGACCCGTGGTTGTCGAGAAACAGCGGTCACAGACAAACACACAGACATACACACATACACACACACACACAGAGATTACTGGAATTATAGATAGATGTGTACTGTACAATCAATAACAACACACGTATATAAAGTCATTTTAACTGTAGTTGTTAATGGGTATTAGTCATCCTTCACCTGGCAATGGCCTCTTATACACACAGTTATACATGTATACACATGTCTCAAGAAAGCACATGGCATGCATGGCCACCAGTGTTAACTAAGTTAAACTGTAGGATGGTCTGATAGAAAAAAAAGTTGCCTTTAAAAAGTTTGTTTTATCTTACCTGTGTAATCTTTATTAGTTTAGACACATTTTGTCATTTTCTGTATTGCAATAAAACACTTTGATTAGGTAAAATTTGGAAAAATCTGAATCTGATTGGAATCTTTTGTCTTAATACTAGCCCAGGATCATTAGGTTAGAACCTAGAAGAAATTAGTAGAAAGCTGATTTTTTGCACAGAGCTTCAGAATACCATGTGGATGCCCACAATAAAAAGTCCCACGAGTCCCACCTTGTGGCATTTTCAAATTTCAAGATGGCCGCCGGTTGGATGGAAAATACATAAATATGGATAACTTCAGCCTAGAACCTCATAAAAGTGTACTTTTCGTGGCTAAATATATGTTTTAGCACACTAGGATTTTAATAGAATATATTTCAGTGACCTCAGATAATGATATGTAGATATAATCCAAGATGGCTGACAAAATTGCCACTGCTGTAATGCAAAAAAACATCAAAATCATGATAAGTTTAATTTGCCATTATTTTATTTAATGCAGAATGTTTCACATTGTGACCACAAGGCCTGCAAGAGGTAAACAACACATGGGGATTTGACATTTAATTACAATACGACACAAAAGCAGACCAACTCTTTGATCCCAGTCATCCCAACCTGATTCTAGTGTTTTGGACAGTACCGTCTTAACTGAATGTGACTTTTCTTATTCCTGACTTAAACACTGTTATCACCCTCTAAATCAATGTCCCGAGAGTTTTTGCAATTATGGCCATTACAAACAGTACACAAGAGGGTACACTCCAGACCAGACTTGTAGCAAGTGCATCGTTTTCCACACCCCGCCTTGCATCCACAAGATATCATTTTCAGCACTTTCTCAGGGGCGACAGGCCTATCAGTCTCGATTGGAACAAGTAGTCCCTCTCTGTACTGCCACCCCCACTCAGTTGGCAGCAGTTCATTCCCCTGCCACTGCTGAACAGCATGGTATGCTCTGTAGCTGTGGAATTTGGTAGCTGCCGAAGTAGGTGGGAGTGATTCCAGCTTGAAACCAGATGACGTCAAAGATGTTCTCTGGATTGATCGGTACATGAGAGTACATGAGATATCGGTGTTTTTCCGTCTAACCGGCGGACATCTTGAATTTTGAAAATGCCACAAGGTGGGACTCGTGGGACTTTGTACTGTGGGTATCCACATGGTATTCTGGAGCTCTGTGCAAAAAATCAGCTTTCTACTAATTTCTTCTAGGCTTCCCCTTCATTTTTGGCTAATGCTCCTGGGCTATACTCTGAAGAGATGTTTATAGATGAATGGGGTTCCCTTTGTAAAATTGAATGGCTAAAATGTCAGTAATACCATCTAAAATCTTCTTCATCTAAAATTTGCCACAAAAACCTGAAATTATGGAAAGCTACGTCATGACGTCATTACGCAATGAATGACGTAATGACGTCATTGGGACACTTGTCAACTGCAAGACGTCCAAGGTAATACGTTTTATGTTTAATCTTTACTTTTAAAGTGGTTTAGAACTGCTTGTTTCAAAAGATATGCGTATATATTTAACATTTTGGTCTCATGGCGGCCATCTTGTTTGACGTCAAATTTGGACCCTTTCTGATGAGCCAATTTCGGCCTACTTTTGATAGTTCTCTGGACCAAATACTACAGGAAAACACCATAAAACGTTTTCTTGCAATTTTTTGGGGGTTAGCCCATTTATTTCATATTTTGACCCTACTAGATGGTCCAGGTGACATCTGTGAATGTCAATCCGTGTATTTCCTGTACGTATAACCATTTGTAGATGATAAAATGTGGATAAACACGAATGGGGCGAAAGGCCTCCTCCTGCGTTAAAGTTATTTATATTTCCTTCTATTAGACCCCAGTGACATAATGAACTGAGGAGTTTATGGCAGAGAACCGATGGACCATGACCCCAGGTCTGGACGACCCTCGGATGTGACCAGTCGAGAAAGAAACTCTGCTGTGGAAACTGGAAAGTATGATGAAGTCTGATCGCCTAATCCCTCCTTGTTGCAGAAGTTGCAAAGCAGTTTGGCATTTTTGTTGGAAGCAAAACCTTAGTGTGCAAGATCGCCCACCACCAGAGAATGGAGTCCATTGAAGAGTTGCTGGAGTTTTGAAACGCTGATCCAGAGGAGTCTTTGTTACGTCCGGTTACTGGTGATGACACGAGGGTCACACAAAAGACAACTTGTGACAGATAGTGAGGCATAGGAGCTCCGTGAAGCTTGCCTATTCCAACGGTGGCCAGATAAGTAATCACGTAGCCGATCCATGTGCAGGGACAGAGAATGATGATGATGATGATGACGACCATTCCTTTGTTGCATCTTCAGATGCACTGGACTGCTGAAGCAGTTTCCTAGGCTATTCGAAACAATCAAGGACGGGTCGCCACTCTGACGCAGGATACTCGAATGGCTCATTCTTTCCAGCAAGCTGGTACTCATTTGCCGACCTCGGAAGGATGACAGGCTGAGTCAACCCACCATGACAGGGGCTTGAAACTTAGGACCTTGCGATCATCAAGGCAGCCACCTTAACCATTAAGCAAACACCAGGCTTGCGGGGACAGAATAAGAGTACAGACTTTCCCTGCGTTGAAGGACGTGTTCCAGGTAGTTTATTTGTGCCAGGACAACGAAGAAGTCATTGACCGAGAGTCGAACAAGGTTGATCCTAGTACAACGCCTTGTGGAGTGTCATCCTCCAGAGGAAGATCACGAGTCAGAACATGAAGAACATCCCATTGTTTCTGCTTCGAGAGACCATCGGATAACCATTAAAGGAGGGCCCCTGAAACCCAATAATAATTGTAGCAAACATCTTGGAAAGTAAGGCCCTCACTTTCCAAGCTGTTTCCTATAATTTTAGGCTGGGTGGCAAACAGGATTGAAAGCTCGACCGATGTCTTGTATAAGAGCCCTGATCTCTCACTTGAGATTTCATCCAACGCAATCATTCCTAGATTTGAAGCAGCAACGCATCCACATATTAGGAACCTGAACGGATGATTGGAGATGAGATTTGGAAGAGACATGATGCCAGAGATCCACGCAACGAGTAAGGATCCCATCACTGTGCTCTTGATGGGGAACAGGCTGACTGCTCTGGAGTTGAATGGACCTGATTTGGAACCTTTCTTGTGAATAAGGGAGACGTTGGAAAATTTACATGAGGAAGCCAGGAGACTGTTTGGGAAAAACCTGGAGAAGAGTGTGGCGTGTACAGTTCTAGAGGATTATAGTGCTGATACTGTCCAGGCACGGTGCTTGAGGATGTAAAGTCGGGTCCAGTTGTAGAGGAGGTGCCAAAATTCCTAGGTGAGTCCATGTGCTGCAGAGAGCAAACTTTTTGGAGAAAGGGGGGGATACATGAAGGGAGGGATTGGACCTAAATCAAGCATTAGGCCTGGCCAGCCACTTTGTGAAAGTCTTGAGCCAAGCTTCTCCTGGCCAATGCCACAATAACGTGGGAATAATTGTGACTGTTACATAATAATATGAAGACGGTAAAACAAACACAGCAACTTCAGTTAGTTTGAAGGAATTAAAACTTTACTATTACAGACCGATGTCTCTATTTTTCATAACGCCCCTTCTCGGGCATGTTTGGCGCTCCACCACCTGCTGTTCAGACATTTTATTCTTTCGATCTTCAGCATTAGTTGTATTTTTAAGATCCCACGGTATCTTTTGTGAAGAGTCGGTGAGTTATCTGAACAAGTGACAAATTCCGGCCAACTCCGGTCATATGTCTGGTCTGGCCAGCCGATAGTTGAAAGATTTGGGCCAAAAACGTTCTCCAGCCGACCCCGCAAAGAGATGGGGTTTACTGAAGCTGTTAAAAAGTCGTGGGAGCAAAGCAGCATTGAAATTCTCCATCTTAACAGGACAAAGTGGTCTATTGTACACCACTCCTTTCCTATGCCATCTCCAGGCGCTGCATATCGTCATTGCCGGGCACCGAAGGGGGCCCGGTGATGACGCACGCTGAAAGGGAGTACTCAGTTTTCACTCTCGTTGTTTGTTTGTTTTCTTGTTTGTCCGGGCGATATCTCAGCCATCCTTTGAGCTAGGAAGCTGAATCCGGCACAATAGTGAGCAAGACTTTGTCAAAAACGGTATTTTTTGTTTTTGGATTAATCAATTCCTTGATTCGTTATTTAATTATTATCGATTGATTAAGCATTTATTTATTTCCTTTCTCATCTGGGCATTATCTCAGGCACCTTTTGAGCTAGGAAGCTGATATTTGGACATGCCAATGAACAAGTGATTTAGCTGTAAAGGCTATTTTTGATTTATTGATTAATCAATTAATAATTATTTATTGATTAATCAATTAATTATTTAATTTTTTCGATTAATGACTTATTTAATTAATTTCCAACAAGTTACAGCTTCGGATGAAGCACTGGTGGTTTAGGTATGCTATTAGCCAATTGATTAAGAATATATTGTTTGATCATTATTTGTTGATTTTTAATTATGCAATTAATCAATCAATTGTTGTACACCTCTCTCTCCAATACAGTCTCTATGAGCTGCACGGTGGTATTGCCGAGCGCCAAAGGTGCCCCGGCAATGCCGCGCTGGAGGATATTTTTTTATTTGGCATGGGGGCGGTGTACTTTGAATGTATCTGTTCTTGTTTCTTTTCTTTTCAAATTAACTGCATGAACATCAGGATCATTTGTGGCGGGCCACGTGAAAAGGGGAAAAGGGGGCTTATGGGTGTTCCTTGGGTAAACTGACTTTTCATCGTTTTCTGACCACCCGTAAGCCACCTTTTTACGTTGTGCGCCACATTTTATGAATGAACAATTTCACAGTACAATATCCATAGTTGGGTAAGGGATGCTTCTTTCTCTTCATTCATTTGCAGCCCATGGCTGAGGGTAGGATCATTTCTTTTGGGAGGGTGGGGGCGTAGTTGTGCACATGATGCAGTGCCCCCTGTATCAGGAAATTGTAATTTGTTCAGGGTGCCGGCGATAGCTCGTCAACTCTTCGCGAAGGACACCGTGGGATCTTTAACGTCCACTAACGAATTCTGGCAGACAGGACACCCAGTTTAACATCTGTTCGAGGGACGGCATACATATTAATGAATCACCCTTCCTGTGAAACACCGGGATGGCAGCTTATTTCTGGGATGGGATTCAAGCCCAGGCTAGACGGCTCAGAGCCAAGTGTATATACAGTCACGTGAAAAAGTAAGTACACCCCATGTAAAGTTTTGACTTTTTCAACATATTTCAACATACAGCTATTTGATCTTCATTTCAACAATATTGATAGATAAAGGTGATATAATGTAACAAATATTATGAAACATTTACATTTTGTAGTCCATTGTATAATTTAAATAAACATAAATGCAAATTTCGCATGTGTAAAGAGTAAGTACACCCTTGGCTCTAATAGGTGGTATTGCCCCCTTTGGCAGAAACAACCTCAAGTAGGCGTTTCTTATAACTGTCTACCAGTCTCTGACATCGACTGGGAGAAATTTTTGCCCACTCCTCCATGCAGAATTCTTTCAGCTTTGCGATGTTTGAGGGGTTTCTTGCATGCACAGCTCGTTTCAAATCCCCCCACAACATCTCGATGGGATTTAGATCCGGGCTTTGACTTGGCCATTCCAGAACCCTCCATTTCTTTCTTTTCAGCGATTCCTTGGTGGATTTACTGGCATGTTTAGGGTCATTGTCATGTTGCAAGGTCCACCTTCAGTTGAGCTTCAACTTTCCGACAGATGGCCTCACATTATCCTCAAGCACCCTCTGGTACAATGAAGAATTCATAGTGGATTCTATGATGGTGAGCTGCCCAGGCCCTGATGCAGCAAAGCTGCCCCAAACCATAATATTTCCACCACCATGCTTTACAGTTGGTATCAGGTTCTTGTGGTCAAATGCTGTCTTTGGTTTTCGCCAAACATGTCTTCTGGTACTGTGGCCAAATAGCTCTACCTTTGACTCATCTGTCCAGCATTGTTCCGTGCTTTCTGTTGCACATTGTTGCACGCCGCACAATGTTGCACATTGTTCCAGAAGTGCTGGTCTTTGCCTTGGTGTTCATTGGCAAACTTTAGTCTTGCCCTGATGTTCTTTCTGGACAGCAAATGTTTCCTCCTGGCACACCTCCCATGTAGATCAAATTTGTGCAGCCTCTTTCTAATGGTAGACTCGTGCACTTTGACATCAACAGTGGCAAGAGCTACCTGTAGGTCCCGTTATGACATTCTGGGGTTCTTAGGGACTTCTTTCAGCATCTTGCGGTCTGCTCTCGGGCTGAACTTGCAGGGCGGCCAGGCCTGAACAAGTTGGCAGTTGTTTGGAATCTTCTCCACTTGTAGATGATCTTCCGGACAGTCAAATGATTGATTTCAAATTGTTTGGAGATCTTTTTAAATCCCTTCCCAGACTCGTCGGCATCTATGACCTTCTTTCTGAAGGCCTCAGAGAGCTCTTTTGATCTAGGCATGGTGATGCCGCACACTTCAACAACAAAGAGCAAACCAAACTGAATGTCTGAAGTTTAAATAAGACAGGTTCCTCTAAGATCATCTCTAACGATGTTCTAATCATTTGCACCTGAGCTGGTGCACCCGATTCTAATTTTAGGTATTTGAAGTAGTGATAAATGTAGGGGTGTATTTAGTTTTTCCACATGTGAAATTTGCATTTATGTTTATTTAAATTATACAATGGACTACAAAATGTAAATGTTTCATGATATTTGTTGTATTATATCACCTTTATCTATCAATATTGTTGAAATGAAGATCAAATAGCTGTATGTTGAAATATGTTGAAAAAGTCAAAACATTACATGGGGTGTACTTACTTTTTCACGTGACTGTACCTGTAGGCCATACTGTACCTGCAATATCCAAACCCCTTGAGGTCCGAAAATTAACCCCTTAGTTACCTCTGTCACCAAAGGGGGATGGAGGTTATGTTTCCACCCCTGTCTGTTTGTGAGCAGCATATCTCAAAAGTTATGCACTGATTCGGACTAAATTTGGTGGACAAGGTGTGCATGTCAAGGATGAATCGATTCAATTTTGGTGAAGATCTGGTTTCGAGAATTTTTTAATGTTTTTAAGTGAGGGGCCAAAAACGATATATAGCACGATATTTCAAAAAGTTGTGACAAAACTAGGTGGATGAGTTGGTTAGGAGACAATAACAAGCCGATTATATTTTGGTTCATGTTGGATCCAGATCTGACCTATCAATGGGATACACAACAATAGACTGTTCAGCCTGACGCAGGTACGTGCTCTACCGAGTGCCGTTCCAGTTTCCACTGCAACATTTAAATTATCCTCACAACAACTAGGTTCTGATAAAACAGGTTTATTACCATTAAAGGTTGTAAAAAAATAAGTGAAGCTCTAAGCAAGTCAAGCGCGTGACAACAGTAAGAATAGTATTTTAACTGTATATTCAAAGAACGAGGACACAATCAATCCTCCACCATATGGACTCACACACTCACACCCCTCTGCAGTGCCACAACCCACATCCCCGCACCCCACCCACCCCACCCACACCTGGGCCACAGTAATGCCCGGCTCTGGTGATAAAATAAAAAACGTTAAAATATCCTCCTTGTAACCCTTCCTCACTTTGTCCATTGCGGAGCCGATATTAAACAGTTCCTTTTAACCGTATCTTAAATTAAATTCAAACTGGAACCATAACAGCAATTTTACATCAGCAGTACAGCGGATATCTCAGAAGAGAACAAAAACAATAATGCTGTAGTTTCAAAATATGTACATTTGCCAAAGGAGCGACAATCTCACAGCAGCCCAACACTGGCCAAACGGGCCCAGTGATGGCACTGAAAGGGAACCATCACTTTGACCTTGCGATGGTGAAGTGTTTCTCCTCCAGTAAGGTATCGATCGGTCGATACCTTACAATATATCATGTATAGTGCAATATCGAATTACCTTCATCTCCCTAGACCACCCCCCCCCCCCCCCCACCAATCCTCCTGTTGGTATATGCAGGGCTAACCGTCTATCCATGAAAGAGCCATAGGTTGAACCAAGGCAGGTGAGAACGTGACAGCATGACATCACAGACTGGTTTAAAAGCGCGAACAAACTATGATTGTCGAACCTTTTATCAGGACATGATCGATGTCTTGTCCATCCAAATGTATGTTTGGCAATGCATATAAATGATCAAACGCCATCTTGACCCCTCAAAGTGCAGCACATGTGAAATTAAGTGTTACAATGTGATCTATGGGGAGGGAGTTCACAGAACTCTACAATGGACTAGCTGAACAAGTTTTAGTTCAACTAGAGGAGAGCGCAGCATCGTACTAGAGGACAACCACCTCCCAAGGAGTAACAAAAGCCCATTTTATAACATAAACACAATTAAATAACAGAGTGCACAGGGTTATCATTGGTTGGAGACGTACTTCTCCATTCTTCCAAAGCTCCTCGTGTCCATGGATGCACAGCAGAGTATCGCTTTGCAACACGGGCGCACCTCATCCTCCCGCCACAATCAGAGCACTGTAACCATGTGACCTGGTGCCAAAGGTATGTACTAACTAGAAAACATTATACAAAAGAATCAACATAATAACTTAGACCCATAATATTAGTGCTTGAGGTCCTGATAAGCAACATACACGGAGTTCAGATCTACGAGCAGGAAGCCGATGGTCCGTTCAAAAGGTCCACCCGCCGAACCTTCCCTGACATTACGGTGTTGTCACAATCGGGCGGTTCAGTCGTCGCATCGCCGGTCTCAGCAAACCTCAAACGCCTTTTCCCACATCCTTGGATAGAAAAAGTAGCTTTTCTCATAAAGAAGCTTCTTTGTTCGGTACAAACTCAAAGCCATCATTTCACCAAAAAGGAAAAAAAAAACCTCCACCTCGACATCAAACGTGTACCCCCGTATTCCATCATGACCTTCTCACCCTGAGATGGTCCAGCAGACGATGTCAGCTTGAGAGAAAAACCGTTCGGTCCTGACTTTTCTATTTCCAACTTGCCAGCAGTTGCCTGTTGAGGGACACAGAAGCCATCGGTGAAAGGATACATTCCGCAACAGAGCCAGCGGTTCAATTCAAATGGAGGAGGAACTACTTTTGGACGAAGGTGAGAGCGCTTACGTTTTAAGAATCGACTCGTAATCAGAGATCATTGTTAACTATTGCAAAAGTTTGGCCAAGTCTTGAGAAAGCTCTAACATGGAAGCATTTCCCATGGTTTCTGACTGTTCAGGTTGAGGTTCAACAGTTTGACCTTTTAAATAAATAAATGCTTGCTCAACAATGTCGTGTTTTTCAAACCAAGCCCTTCACGTACCAAGTGCATAGCTGCGAGAAATGTTGAGGCCGCATATTGAGGCGATTCACCGAGCACGAGAGAACGGAAAGACACGGTGGCACGTGAGACCCCCACCCCTCCTTCTGAACCCATAGACAGAGCTGTGCACAGTTGTTCAATGCTGCTGGCCAGAAGAGGACTTTCCCACTGGAGTTCACAAAAGTAAGGATCGGGGACAGAACTGAGATCATTAAATGAGAACAGGTAGAGGTGTAGAGGTATAGAGATAATGAAAAGGATAAACATCGTTTCAACCACCCCCCTACCTGCTGGATAATCATCTTCTTCCGCACTGCCATTCCAGCATCTCCCACCCCAACCCTCCATCCTGCTTGAAGATCCTGACACCTCTCCCCCCACAAATATTACCTTTCCCATTAGTAGCATCAACACTCCAATAAGCCTCTGTTTTCCCAACCTCTGCTTCTACCATCTTCCATCACTGCACCACTCACGCCCCTTTCCCCTTCGCCCACAACCCAAACTTACTCCCCCAACCTCCACTTCCACAAAAGAAACATTCAATGCCACACAACCTCCCAGTAATTGAAGCATCTCACTGATTTTTCAAGGTGGGCAGCCACTCTGTTCTGCCAGTGCCGAAGGCGATCGAACCACTCGTCATCATAAATATCGACTTGATGTGCAGATCCGCATCTTTCGCCTTCACCTTCTACCTCCACCTCCACCTCCTGCTCCATGAAGTGCGGCTCCTGTGTACGAGTTATGAAAGACGTTAGTATGTTCATCATTGACAGTGTTTGTTTACCTCGTGAGCACAGCTCCCAGCAAACCCTCAATCCGATTTTAACCTGAACGGAAAGGGAGACGAAAGGGTCACTCCAAACACCAGAGTCGACTGGATCATGCTCAGCGAGGTCGGAGGTCGGGCTGACTGAACCGTTAACCAGAGGCGATCCTTGTTCTTGGACATTAGGCAGCAATGGTGAAGTCAGGTGAAGGGGTTGTGGTCTACAGCCATCTTGGGTGAAGAGAGTTGGGCTAAGGATGAGACTGCCATCCTTCTGAGGGGTTGAGCAATTTACCCAGGAGACCTGGTGATCACTTGATTGGGAGGGGGAGGGGGGGGAAAGAAAACAAAACCGATCAATATGCAAAAAATACTTCAACTGAAACGGCATTCTTTGACGTCGACTGATATGCTTCCCCCCATATTATTAGATCATTACACATACTTCTACCAAGTTTGATTTAAATCCCTTCAGCTGTTCTAAAGTTATCACATTTGTACCTGACATGACCTCTGACCTTTGACTTATTCATGTCATACTCCAATCAGTTCATATTTGCATCAAATATACTTGTACCAAGTATGTTAAAATTCCCATCACTGGTTCACCAGTTGTCCCAGTAATAATTTTTACTTCACTCTCTGCAGACCTGGACAATATCACAAACTTGTTAAACAAGTGGAACATGTCTTTCAATCCTGACAAATCTCACACTCTCACTTTGTCTCTCCATAAAAACCATCTGGACAACCCTCACATCTACTTTCTGAACAATCCTCTCCAATAAGTTCTGTCACTCAAGCTCTTGGGTCTCACTATCTGCCATAATCTTTCCTGGGAAAACCCCATTTCCAAGCTGGCCTCCAAAGCCAGTCGCCGATTGGGCATTGAGGAAGTGTAAAATTTATCTATGAATCGAGTGATTTATATGAGCCACAACCTGTCAAAATCGTGTGTTTAGAACCTACTCACCTCGTGTGCAAGTTTTTATGACTTCCATCAAGAAGTTAAAATTTGTCTAGAGTAGGTCAATTGTCGCTGGCACCCTGACCAAATTTATTTGCTCGGGAAAGTATAACTCTTAACAGAGGCAACGTTAGACCACCTCTTGTCATAGTTTTGTAGAAAACCACAGAATGGGAAATAATTTTTTGTATAGTTTTAATTATTTCTTTATGACTAAGAATGATATACACTACTGGTCAAAAGTTTTAGAACACCTCAATTTTTCCAGTTTTTATTGAAATTTACACAGTTTAATGTCTCAATGTACTCTGAAATTAAGCATAGAACAAATAAACAATTGGAGATAAAAAAATAAATCATAGAATCATTTTGTTTAATAAAATAAAATTTAAATATTTGACTCAGCAAAGTAGCCACCTTTAGCAGATTTTTTTTTTTTTTTTTTTTGTATACAAGATCGAGGCTCGTGAAAGAGCGAACATTAATCACACAGAAAGACAAACCGACACATAAAACATATAACATCGGGAGCGGTAGACAAGATGGGGAGAGAGGGGGAAGGACACAAACACAACATTTGAGAGCAGGGACCGAGAGACATGGAGACATCGAGAGATCTGAGAGAGGGCGAGGGCTTTGGGGGGGGGGGGGCATGGGAAGGGGGCGGTGGGAGAGGTATAAAACATATGGACACTGCCAGGACTTCCAGGAAAGAAGTTGGAATTTCAAACAAGGTGGATCTGGGGTGAATTAGCGGGGGTAGAAAAGCTCAAGGTTTTGGATGGGGGAAGATAAGAGATGGTGGTGAACAGCTGTTTTAAAGACCTGGAGGGAGGAGTGGGATTGAAGGGAGTGAGGGAGTTTGTTCCAGAGGCGGGAGAAAAGAGGAATGAAAGAGTGAAGGTGAGCAGAGAGCCGAGATTTCGGCAGCTTAACCATCAGAGGGTTGCTGGCAGATCTTGTGCGACCTGTAGGAATATTTGGGGGACAGAGCACAGAGAGAGCTGGGGGTGCAAGGCCGGAGAGGAGTCGGTAGAAGACAGAAAGACCACCTACCTGCCTGCGGTGAGTGAGTGAAAGGCCCTCAGAGATAGCTTCATCGCGGGAGATTCCAATAATTCTGAAAGCTTTGGTTTCAACAGCGTGAAGCCGAGCTAGGTGTGAGGCAGGAGCACCGGCCCATAGGGGAGAACAGTATTCCATTGAGCTGCGGATGAAAGTCTTGTATGTGGTGAGGAGCTCAGGTGTGCCGAGGAAGGACTTCGCACGACGGAGGATGCCCAGTCGGCGACTGGCTTTGGAGGCCAGCTTGGAAATGTGGTTTTCCCAAGAAAGATCATGGCAGATAGTGAGACCCAAAATCTTGAGCGACAGAACTTCTTGGAGAGGATTGTTGAGAAAGTAGATGGGAGGGTTGTCCAGTCGATCTTTTCGGAGAGACATAGTAAGAGTGTGAGATTTGTCAGGATTGAAAGACATGTTCCACTTGTTTGACCAGTCTGTGATTTTGTCCAGGTCTTCAGAGAGTGAGGCGGCAGCAGACTGCCGATCTGAGGGAAGAGGAATGGAGCGGCAGAGAGTGGAGTCATCAGCAAAGAGATAGAGAGGATTTTCGAGAGAGTCAGAGAGATCATTGATGAAGACCAGAAAAAGCACGGGGCCCAGAACACTGCCTTGGGGAACTCCAGCCTGAACAGGAAGAGGAGATGAGAGAAACCCATTCAGGGCCACACGTTGACGACGACTAGAGAGGAAGTCCGCCAGCCATGCGTGGAGATTTCCATGGATACCAAAGGAGGAGAGTTTGGTGAGCAGAGCGGGGTGCCAGACCGTGTCGAAGGCACGTGATATGTCGAGGGAGACAGCTCTAATTTCCTGTTTGGCATTGAGGACCTCCATCCATTGTTGAGACAGCAGAAGCAGCATGTCCAGAGTAGAGTGACCTGGTCTGAAACCAAATTGATGATCAGAGATCAAGCCATTGGAGAAGAGGAAAGATTTCATATCCGAAGCAATGATGGATTCCATGACTTTGCTGATAATTGGGAGAAGGCTGATTGGTCTGTAGTTGCTAGGATCTGTTTTTGCACCTTTTTTGTGCAAAGCGGTGATGTTGGCTGATTTCCAAGCAGATGGCAGTTGACCTTGAGCAAAAGAGAGGGTGAAGAGAGCAGAGAGAGGGTGAGATAGAGCAGCAGAGCAGGATTTTAGGACCCGTGGGCTGATGCCGTCGGGTCCAGTTGCAGAATCAGAGTCGAGGGTTGACAGAAACTTTTCCACCTTGTCAGGAGGAAAGGACACGGAGTCCAGGAGCAGCAGGGTACGACTGGGTATGGTGGGTACAGAGAGGGATGGGTTTGGGACACAAGATTTAGAGGCAAACACAGAGTTGAGGCATTCAGCTTTTTCACGTGCGGAGTCAGCTGTGTAGCCGTTTGAGGTAAGGGAGGGGATGGAGGGGGAACAAACACCAGAAACGGATTTGACCAGACGCCACCAGGATTTGGAAGAGGGAGACAGATAAGAGAGTTCGGTCTTGAGAACGGAGAGATATTGTTTCCTGGCTCTCCTGAGGGTGGACACACACTTGTTTCGGGCTTTGTGAAAGGAAATGAGATTTCCTTCCGTTGGATTTGCTTTCCAGGAGACGAAGGCAAGTTGTTTCTGGGCAACAGCCTCACCACAAGATTCCGTGTACCATGGACGGGAGGAAGGGTATGACAACTGAAGACGAGATGGGATAAATCTGTGCATGAGAGAGAGCAATTTACTTTGGAAGAATTCCCAGGATGAGTTGATGTCAGAGGTGGTAGAGATGGGAGACCAGTCCAGATGATTGATGGCTGCTTGAAGACCGTGCCAGTTGGCCTGAGTGAAATGCCAGACTCGTCGACGCTGAGCAGGCTCCCTGAGGATGGTCAGAGAGATGTCCACTTTAACAAGGACATGATCAGATGATCCGATCGGAGCAGAAGAAGAGCAGCAGACATTTTCAGGGAAGTTAGTCATAACCAAGTCCAGAAGAGAAGATGTTCCGTTGACTGAGATCCGGGTCGGGAAATTGACAGATTGTGTCAGTCCCAGTGAGTCGCAGAAGTCCTTTGCTGAGGAGCCATGGCTGGTGAGAGAGGTACCCACACCCAGCCAACTGGCATAATGACAGTTGAAATCACCACATATGAGGAAGAGAGAGTTGGGATGAGTAGATAGAAGTTGGTCCATATCATCAGACAGCGAGATGTAGATGGAGTCATCACTGTTTGGTGGACGGTACAACACACATATGAACAAGAGGTGGGAGCGAAGGGGAAGCCGTAGCCAGAGGTATTCCTGGGGGTGAGGTGGAGAGAGTGCAGTGCAGGGCGAATGAGGAAGAGAGTTTTTGATAAAGATAGCAACCCCGCCTCCAGGACGAGGCTCAGGTCTATCATACCGGAGGAGGGAGTAGCCCGGGAGAGATACTATGGAATCAGAGACATCATAAAGGAGGAAAGTTTCTGTTAAGCAGATCACGTCTGGTTTGACAGAAGCAACCTGTATGGAGAGATCAGTTAAGTTTGAACGAAGGCCCCGGATGTTTGAGGTCCATACCGTTAATGAAGAGGAAGGGGGAGCATCAGATACAGAACAGGGGGGAGGAGGGGTAGGGTAAGATGTGGAAGAGGTGGAAGAGATAGGGAGAGCTGTTGAAGGTGTGTCAGAGATTTCAGAATAGCTCGGAGAAAGGGAAGGATGGGGCGGACAAAAGGTTTGATGGTGATTGGGTGAGCCACAATGAGGTGTTATTTGAGGAGGGGGAAGAGCGAGGCAGAAGGTTGGGGGAGATGGAGGTGAGAGTTTGAAGGGGGAAGAAGCGGGGAGGACGCTTTGAGGAGGGGGAGTGAGAGGGGGGAAATTGAGAAGCAATGAGGGTGGGGAGATTTGAAGGGGAGGGGTGAGGGGGGAGTTTGGGAGGGAAGGGACAAGGGGAGGGATTTGAAAGGGATGGGATATGGGGGAGATTTGGAGGGGAGGGGTGAGGCAGGAGTCTTGGAGGGGAGGGGCGAGGGGGCGTCTTGGCGGGGAGGGGTGAGGGGGTAGTTTAGGAGGGAGGGGGCAAGGGGGGAGATTTGAAAGGGATGGGTGATGGGGAAGATTTGGAGGGGAGGGGTGATGGGGAAGATTTGGAGGGGAGGGGTTATGGGGAAGATTTGGAGGGGAGGGGTGAGATTGGATTTTTGAAAGTGTACGATTTATGGGAAACGAACATTTATTGCAAAATGAGTTTCTTGTGACCTTCGAGTTAAAAATACGTTTAAGGACGCTGGATGGAGGATGGAGTGCAGGAGAGTTTAGGGAATGTAGAAAAAAGGCACTATAGGAGATGGATATTTTTTTTGGGATGAATTGATTTGGTGAGCAAGTCGAAAGCAGCCTTTTAAAGAAGAAGAAGAAAAAGGTGTTATAAAATATGACGGAATACATAACTTGAGGGGAAAGTGTAAACATTGAAGGTTAATGAGTGAAAACTATCTGGGGAAATGGGGGAGAAACACGTGGTCGAAGAACGAACGAACGAATAAGAATGAATAAACGGATGAGAACAGAGAAGGAAAAAAAATTTTTTTTTTTTTTTTTTTTTTTTTTTTTGAGTTGAGATTTACACAAGGAAGTAGGCTATGGGTGAAAAGACTGGGAATACAGAGAACGAAAGTTATTGGATCACAAACGACGGACCGCTGAGAGAAAAACAAAGCCTCAAGGTTGTACAGTGCACACTGTACAAGGCCTCAAGACACGACACGGCAAACAGACGATCAATTTATGAAAGATAAACACCGAGAAACAACCAAAGTTGCACACAATAACTTCACACACCGAAAGATAAATACAGTTTCGACAAAATACAATTGTGAACACACTTAACTTCGAAAAACGTGGAGACCGTGTGGAGCTTCGAAAATCCCTCCCACCGTCTCCGAGATCTCGCGAGATCTAACTGCCGAACACACTCGTGGCACTCTTTCTAAAATGGAAATCAAATATTTTTCGGGAAGTTCTTCCCAACACTGTTGCAGAAGTTCCCACAAATGTGTTGCACTTGTAGGCTGCTTTGCTTTCACCCTTCTGTCCAGTTCATCCCAAACCAGCTCGATGGGGTTTAAGTCTGGAGACTGTGCTGGCTATTCCATGATTTGAAGCCTACCGTCTTGTTCTTTTCCGCAAAGGTAGTTTTGACATAGCCTGGAGGTGTGTTTAGGGTCATTATCTTGCTGTAGGATGAACCCCTGACTAACTAGGCATATACCAGAGGGTATTGCATGGCGCTGCAAAATGCTGTGGTAGCCGTTTTGGTTCAGGGTGTCAGTCACTCTGTGCAAGTCGCCGACTCTGGATCCAGCAAAAGAGCCCCAGACCATCACACTTCCTCCTCCATGTTTGACAGTTGGTGTAACACCTTGGAACCATCCTTTTGCCTACTCGATGGCGTACAAAAACCCTGCGTGATGAACCAAAGATTTCAAATTTTGATTCATCGGTCCATAAGACCTTCTTCCAGTCTTTAGTAGTCCACTGGTGGTGCTTCGTGGCCCAGGCAAGCCTCTTTTTCTTATTTCGCCATCTTAGCAATTGCTTTTGTGGAATTATATATATATATAATTGGGACAATCTATTGCTAAAAACAGTTAAATTAGATTTCAATGTAATTCTTGTAAAGAGGGTTCTCAAAGCTGCAAAGGAACGTGTGGACCCGACATCTGGAATTTATTTTGTCGCCCTGTCAAATGGCACAAGGTGAGAATGTTGACTTAGCACGGGGTTGGTATGTAACACACCATTAGTGGAGCCGAACAGGTCAAGGAATGACCTTAAATGGATAGATTGTCAGCTTGGGCAAACTCTTGAGTCGCCCCATTATTACAAACAGATGGAGTTGGCGCCAAAGAGTCTAGGGTTTAACTTGGCTTTAAGTGACCCCAGAATTCCAACCTGTGGAAGATAAGAGGGTACGATCCCTATTTAACAGAAGACTGCGAGGCTTGGAGAGAGAGATTTTCCTTCGACTGAACGACGCGTCGTCTGTGTGTAGTTTGAATTTGTGGTGGATTTTCTCTCCGCGATGATTGAATAAATTTATGGAACTCAGTGAGGTTGTCTTAATCCTTAATCGAGAAGTCTCACTGAGAAAGTAGTCTGGAAATAGCCAGATACAACAATTTATTACTGCCACTCGACCTGTCAAACCTGCAGCTCAGTCTTCTCTTCACAGTTGAAACTGAGACTTGTTTACTTTGACCAGTGTTAAGCTGTGCTTGAAGCTGTTGTCCTGTGAGCCGCCTATTACGCAAGCTGTTGACTCTCAGAAACTTGTCTTCCGATTCTGTTGTGGCTTTGGGTCTGCCAGACCTCTTCCTGTCAGTTTCCTCCAGTTTCCAATATACTACTTCCTGCAGTGCAATATTGTCCAAATAATGCTTCAGAAGGTGTAATAACAGTCTGTTCCAATACTGCTTTTATACAGACAGGGGGTTTGTCATCAAGTAATCAGCAGAGGTTGGGACACCTGTAGGAATTGTTTGCATCAACTTTCAAGGCTTAATTTACTTACATTGCTGCAGAACAGCTGTAAGTTGTTAACCCATTACTTGTTCCCTGAAGAAGGCCTTTTTTTTTTAACAATATAACTGCAATTTACCTTATTTTCCCATTTTTGCTAACCTAAACTTTTTTTTTTAACCTCGAGCAGTTTACTGCTTACCTTTGTACCATTTCAGGTTATTCACTGGACATTAAACTGCGTAAATTTCAATAAAAACTGGAAAAATTGAGGTGTTCTAAAACTTTTAACCAGTAGTGTATGCTGCTCTGAAATATATAGTAAGGGAAACATATGAAAATCTGTTAACTAAATTGTTACCAAAAAATTTCTTCACCAATATGTTTGTAAAGGTGTGTAATAACATGTGTTAAAATGTTGAAGGTCAACTCCCGTGGGAAACCCAGAAAAAAAGCTGTTGAATTCGGGTACCGAAAAATTATTTTCGAGAATTTTTATTTTTTTAAATCGGCCCTTAAGTAACTTATGAGGGGTCAAATAAGGGTTTTTCATGATTCTGAGTTGATTGTTAACATTTATATTTCACCACAGACACTCCTTTGTGGAAAAATAATTTCTAAATATATCTCATTTTCTACTTTGCAGGACATGGAGTCTAGCAATATGGATGAAGACGTTACTCCACCTGTGCTCAATTGCTTCATCTGTGCACGCTCGGATACACCAGCTGAAAGGCTCATACAGGCAACTCCAAAGGGATACTCAACTTTATTGAAACAAGCAGAAACTGTCGAAAATGTTACTGTTGTGGAACGTATGAAGGAGGCTCAAAAGGAAGGAAAACTGAGGTACCACCAGAAGTGTAAAAATGATCTGTACAACAACTTTGTTGCAACCACCAAGAAGTCAGCTCAAGCATCAAAGGCAGAGAAAGAGTCATCAAAGTTGAAGAGAAGACGCACTACTTGTGAGTTCAGTTCATCAACTGGCTGCAGTTCTAGAAGATCACAGTCAGTTGACCTCCTGTATAAGGATGTATGCATTCTTTGCAACCAACCAGCCCAGCTCTACAAAAATAATCCAGCACAAGCTAGAAAGAAATACAGAGTGCCAGATCATTTGACTGCAGATACACTGAAGGCAAGCTTGCTGAAGACAGCATGGAGTCGCGGGGATGACTGGGGCACTGAAGTCACTGGACGCCTGGAAGGGATCAACGACTTGGTAGCAGAAGAAACACTGTACCATTTGCGATGCAAACTTATGTTTGTGAGAGGTGACAGTTTGTCCAAGACTGATGAGGAAGGAAAAAGGAAGAGAGGACAGAGGAGTATTGATGAGGAGCGAGAGGCAGTTTTTATTGAATTCTGCGAATGGTTAGACTCAGAATTAGAGCATGGGGTAATGAACATGGACCAAGTCCATGAAAAGCTGCAGGAGTTTAATCAGTCACCAGAGAAGAGCCTTTCTTATTCAAAGCATTGGCTAAAGATAAAACTTCTAGAGAAATACGAAGACACCTTGTATTTCACAACACAGGAAAGAAGGGCAGATGTACTCTGTCTCAAAGATGGCACCGACAATATTCTGCGAGAGCATCATGCTAATCTTGACCATGGAGATGAGAAGACTCAGATCATAAAGACGGCACTCAAGTTCATATCCAATGATATTGCCTTGATTGATTTAGGTCCAAAGTCATACTCCACCACACACAGTATGACTGACATCGATAGTCAGCTGACACTTGTTCCTGCAAGCCTTCAGATGTTCTTGAGACCGATTGTCAAGACAGACGAAAGAGTTGCCGTTTGGGGGCAGAATTTTATTAAGGCCTATCGACCTCGGTCTGGAGTATTGCCACACCAAATGGGGCTTGCCATACAACTTGATCATAGATTTGGGTCAAAATGGATGCTCAACAAGTTCCACCGGCTGGGATACACTGAGTCTTACACGGAGACACAAAACTACAAATACTGCTTCCTTAATAGTAGGAGTGGAGATGATGTTCCAGATACTTCTGGCACTCTTGACACCATTGTGGAGGAAACCGATGAACAGATCAATGATGAGGTTGCGGTTGATGCTGCGCTTGAGGATCAATCAGTGATGACAGCCAAAGTGCCAGCCAGTGAAAGTGAATTGTCAAGTAATGATCAGGTGGTCTTTATGGAGGTTGGGGAAATAAACAATGCAGTCACTCAGTTTGTTGGAGACAATATAGATTTAAACATTGTCTCTATTCACGGAAACACTCCCTTTCACTCAATGGGTTGGATCGAAGTCACCTCTCCGGCACCACCTTTGCCAGATCCACAGACAACAGCAGCTTTCCCCCGGGTGAAGTTGAAGGCACTCGACAAAGCTAAGATCCTGAGAGGAACTGAAGTAAAGATTATTCCATTTACGAACAGGAAACAGATAGGAACGAACGCGATCATGTTTCTCCCCCTCGCTGAGCTTTCCTCCTCCCTGGCTCATGATCAGCCACTCCTCACTCCAGGTGACACACTCTGGGCAGCGGGGTGGGTGATCAAAGCCAACGATCCTGAGTTCCCACACTCCAACTGGAATGGCTGGATGAAGAGAATCCATGCTAATGATGCAAAGCAGAGCACACAGATCGAGTTCCTCCCAGTTATTGAAGGAGACCCTAATGACCTCAACACCATCTTCACCACTCTGAAAGAGTGCATACGGCGCGCTGGGGTCGCTATAGTGACCTTTGATCTTCCGATTTGGCTGAAGGCTGTGAATATAATAAAGCAGGCAAATCTACCCGTCATTCCAAGGTTGGGTGGTTTTCACCTGCTGAAGTCTTATCTTGGATCAATGGGTAACATCATGGAAGATTCTGGACTACTAGATGTGATCCAGTTGATCTATCCTGGAAGTACGACAGCCAACCACATCATGGATGGAGGATGTTTTGACAAGGCAATCCGTGTTCACCTCCTCATCGATGCAGCCATCTATCAACACATCATGAAACTTGCCTTCACTGAGGAGGAGCGTGGTGACATGAAGACCTTCATGGAGAAGGAGTCTGAAGAAGACATAGACCATGACTGTTGAAACTTCTGACATTGTGAATGAGAAATAACTCTTGAGTATTATATATGTATGTGAAATAAAAGCTACTTTGTGTGTAAATGTAAAAGTGAAAATATAAATGTTAACAATCAACTCAGAATCATGAAAAACCCTTATTTGACCCCTCATAAGTTACTTAAGGGCCGATTAAAAAAAATAAAAATTCTCGAAAATAATTTTTCGGTACCCGAATTCAACAGCTTTTTTTCTGGGTTTCCCACGGGAGTTGAACTTCAACATTTTAACACATGTTATTACACACCTTTACAAACATATTGGTGAAGAAATTTTTTGGTAACAATTTAGTTAACAGATTTGTGAAATATCTCATAAAATGCCCTTACTAATAGTATTAGTATTAGATTGGGTCTTCCCAAATGATAAATAATTTTGTACAATATCGAATAATGATTCAGAAAATGTCGTTGCGTTATGTTTTTAAATACACTCAAATATAGATATAAAATGTTTTTTTTACTGAGTTCTATAAGCAAGTTGTAGAAAGATGAGATTTTCTAGGTAAATAATACGGCTGACAGCTGGCGCCACGATGTCTGATTCAAAGAAACTTGTTTACCATTTACATTGTGTTTGGTAAAAACTAATTTCCATCGAGACAATGTTCTTCATTTGCATTGATTGTTTGCCTGTTGGCTAAACAAACTTGGTGAAATCGTAGCTGTCCTCTAGGTCAAATTAACTCAGTATGGAGTATGCAACGAACATAGTTTGATAAGTGAGATGCAAAATACTTGTAAATTATTTTGCAGGGTGGAGGGGTGTATTCCCTCCCACTTGCATACTTGAAAGTAAATGGTTTTGCCTACGTGACCTCTGAGGGATGGTGATTCACATGTACCTTTCTTTCTCACTTGCTTCACATACAAGTTGGTCTTATGGCTATTTTTAAAAAGTCTTAAAATTGCATATGGAATTGTCAATGCAGTCTTGTTTTTTTCAAAAAAAAACATATAGGCAACAATTCGGAACTAAATACCTGTAATTGATGCAGTTGCATACAAGTTTGCTTCAGCAGGGGAGCTATCTCTGGCCTTTTGAGTTAAAAAAAAAACTGTCAGGAGTCCCAGTAAGTCTTTTTCAAAAGCAATAATTAAAATTATAAACATCTACTGAATTATCAGGACAGTTATGCTAAAATCCTGCGAAATAATAATGTTAAAGATGAATGAATTACGGATAACATGCAGGTTTGGAATTTGATGTGCTTGCAAAACTCAGGTATTTCTAAGATTATATTGTTGCGGATCTCCCAAAGCCCGTTCCCGTTACAAAGGGGGGGATTAAACCCCTTTTTTCCCCCTGGGTCTTCGTGTCCACAAGGCCGAATCGCCACTTCCGGAGCAAGCGTGAAAAAGGGTATCGGGTCAACGTCGCACGTACCTTTAACCCATGCTGCCACGAAAGCGGGGACCGAACCTCGCACAAGCCACGCTTAATCGAGTATGCCCGATGGTATGCGTATCACGTGACTCGTGCCGTTACTTTTATGGAACCCGATTCAAGCGGTTCTAGTCGTACCATGCGAGGCCAATCAATGGAAGGGACGGAAACGGTCAAATAAGAGGAATAACACGATTTATTATTTATGTACAATGATTCGCAGAAGGAAAGGGGACACAGAGCAGAAGCTTAATCAATCTTAACTTATCCGCCCAGACACAGGGCCCACTCACGCACACGGGAGAAGAAGAGAAGAAGTTCGCGCGCCAAACGCGCTTTGCCGTCGGTCGCTCCGGGGCAGCTCGCCCGGCGTGGCTCTCTGGCGGTCACAGCACGTATGCAGGCGAAGGCAGGCAGGAGGAGATCGCGCGTCTGTGGCCCGGCACGGGTCGTCTTCTTGAGCCGTGCGATTAATACAGCGCAGGGCACTGGGCACGGGGAAGGTTCGTGTACAATCTCGATCACCGGAAATTCAATGCACTCGTTCTGCAGCACGTTCTCGTGTGTTCTCAAGCTCAACTCAACTCCACTCACTCTCACAGGGGCTTCGACGCTACTGAACTGAGAGAACTTGAACTCATCTGTCGACCCGAACTCAGAACTCATCACACACAGGGGCTCCGACTCTTGAACTGACGCGCAACTCTAAACTCATCTCTCACAGGGAACTCAGGTGGGGGGGGGGGGGGGGGGGGGGCTCGGAGCAGGGTTATATGGCTCCGCCCCAGCCCTACTCAAATGTTCCAAACCACACCCCTCATCGTCGTGGTTAGCCACTCCCCTCGAGCCCTGATTGGCGGCTCGTTCTTACCGGCCACTCCTCCTGCAGCTCCTCCCTTTGGCCTCGCTAGACTTGTTCAGGCCTGCCACGTGGCATGCTATCGCCAAAAGACCGCTCTACTCACGGGCCTGCTCAACGCAAAACTAATGCAGGACAGGACTACGCTTACATTCACTAAGAAATAACTGAACTATCGTGAGGCTTCATGTTGTGGTGCGTCTACCTACGAGGGGGAATTATCCTTTATTCCAAAACCACAACAATATTTAAAAGTTTAATAAGTTAAATATATCAAGTTTTTTTTGTAGTTTACATTTACATCGTATAAAGTAAGTAATCTTTCAGATGTCCTTGTAGTGTCAAACATGAGTAAAATATATATCCACTTATTTCTTACAAATGCTTCACATTGATAGTCAATGAATGATCTTCAATGTCCTTGAAGTCTTCAAGGATAATTAAAAGAATGATGGCTCCGCAAGGTCTGACAAAAGAAAATGGGAAACAGATGTGCCTTATTAAGAATATTTTATATGCAGACCTAATCTCTAACTCACTCGGCAGGAAGTCTGCCCATCGCAACATTTCACTCGACCAATCAGATTGCATTTCTTTATCTCTCCCACCCATATGTCATTCGACCAATCCCCACTGCCCTAAACCCTCCCACCCACACTTTGCTCAACCAATCCTACTACACACTTCCCCTTTTTTTCATGCGACCAATCCCATCTTCGCTCCTCCTTTCACTTGCTCCTCCCAATTATTTCTTTATTTTCAGCCGGTATAAAAAACATGTGGACAACTTCATATTAGGATTTTTCACTTAGGACTTTGATTTAGGATTTCACTTGGTTTGTAAATACTGTATGTTGATATTGTACTTAGGATTTTCACTTGGTTTGTCGATACTGTATGTCGATATTGTATACTGTGCATGCTACTGTGTATTTGGTGTATCCTTATGATATTTCCTTTGATATACATCTCCACTGTACCAGGACTTAGGATTTTGTAGTGTATCTTGCAATGTGCTTTTCGTGATTTGCAGTATGTTCTTCTTGGTTAAGAAAGGGTTTATTGTTTCTTAATGTGTATCTTCTCGTAAACAAAAACGTGATATCCTCCTCAGGAATTAAAATTTGTCAATCCTTCTTCTGACAAAAAGGTTTGGACATTGAATGCTTGATTCATCAATTACATACTGTCCAAAATTCCACAACAGCATCTCCGTCGTGCATCCAACTGGTCATCAAAGTCCTTCCTTGGCACACCTGAGCTCCTCACCACATTCAAAGATTTCATCCGCAGCTCAATGGAATACTGCTCCCCCCTCTGGGCTGGTGCTCCTGCCTCACACCTAGCTCAGCTTCACGATGTAGAAACCAAAGCTTTCAGAATCATTGGAATCTCCCGTGATGAAGCTAACTCTGAGGGCCTTTCACTTACTCACCGCAGGCAGGTTGGTGGTCTTTCTGTCTTCTACCGACTCCTCTCTGGCCTATCTCCCCCTGCTCTGTCCCCCAAATTTTCCTGCAGGATGCACAATATCTGCCAGAAACTCTCTTCTGGTGAAACCACCAAAATCAAGTCTCTGCTCACCTTCACTCTTTCATTCCTCTTTTCTCCCACCTCTGGAACAAACTCCCACACTCCCTTCAATTCCACTCCTCCCTCCAGGTCTTCATAAGAGCTCTTATCTTCCCCCAACCAAAACCTTGATCTTTTCTACCCCCGTTAATACATCCCAAATCCGCCTCTTTCAATCTCAAACTCCTTTCCTGAAATTCCTAGTTGTGTCAATTTGTTATATACAGTGCACCCTTTCCCTCCCCCCTTAACCCCCCCCCCCCAAAGACCCTCTCCCTTCCACAGATCTACTGACGTCCATGTTCTTTGCTGTTGTTGTGCTTGTATGTTTTCCTCTCTCCCCTTCTTGTCTCCTGCTCCCTTTATTTATTGCATGTTTTATGGGTCTGTGTCTGTTCTCGTGTGGAATGCGTTAGCTCTTACATGAGCCTTGACTCTGTATAAAAAAAAAAAAATTCAATAAAATAAAAACATGACCTCTGACTTTTGACCTCTTGACCCCAAAATCTAATCAGTTCATCTTTGCATCATAATATATAATTATACCAAGTTTGGTGAAAATCCCTTCAGCTGTTTTCAAGTTATAAACCAATTACAGACTTTGACCTTTGACCTCTTGACCCCAAAATCAAATCAGTTAATCTTTGCATCATAATACACACTTGTACCAACTTTGGTCAAAATCCCATCACTGGTTCACATGTTATCGCGGTAACAGGATTTTTTTTTTAACCAACATGACCTCTGACCTTTGATCTCATAACCACAAAATCGAATCAGTTAATCTTTACATTATCATACACACCTGCACCAAGTTTGACTTTGATCCCTTCAGCCATTCTCAAGTTATCGCGGTAATAAAAACCCATCACGGAAGGACGGGCGGAAAGACGGACAGCCGGACGGACAACCCGAAAACATAATGCCTCTGGCGACTTCGTTGGTGGAGGCACAAAAACAATAAATGAATGAATGAATGAAGGAATGAGTAATTGACTATGCATATGAAACCATCCCCCCAATAATTGAAACCACCCCACACCCAAAGCCCAGGTTACTCGTCATGGTGTCAATGGATGGGGAGAGAAATGTGCCAAAAATGACATTTTCCCTGATTATTTCTTGTAATGCAAATACACACAGCTTGTTATCCAGTTAGTACAGAAAGATTACCTTGTAAAGAATTGATTTTCAGAATCAAAGGAAGCAAGGTCCATCATCGTACCAATCTGCAGGAGATCTACGGTTAGTCAGAGTTTGTCTGCTTCACGGATGTTGGACTAGAGTTTTGTCTGAAACACAATTCTTCATCCGAGTAACATTTATCACACAATCTTATTCAAGAATTTATACATTCACATTCCTCATGATTCCAATCATTAACAACCACCTAGAGCCTTTTGCTCCGTCCTTCTCTACACTGGACAAACAAATACCTGCTGCACACCATGGTTATAACACCTCGCAGCGAGCCTAACACCTCGTCCGTTAAGAGGTTAACGTTGAGAGCTGCATCCGATTTGAAGCCAATCACCTGTTCAAGACTAGTCCGCCGTTGGCATCCTGGTACTTGTGGAAATATGAAACACAAAGGTGCAGGTGCTCTTTCAAACAATGGCTGATGCTTGTAACAATGCCATTTGTGGCACCCTGGCCCACCTTTCGAGATAAGGGGTGCAAGCCCTCATATCAACAATTGTACTTGAGATTTGAAAGAACATTCAAATTTGTTTTTCTCAGGTATTATGTCTCGAGATGTGCAATTGATGATGCGGATGTCCCTCTGAGCTGTCTAGTATGGGTTCAATTCCTGACCAGACAAACTAAATTGTCCGATCGGTGCTCCACAAGCAGGACGTCGCATCACAAAGTGTACCGTCCCTCGGCCGGGTGCTCCATCTGCAAGCATTACATGTTGAAGCATCAGACGGCTGACGTTAAAGATCTCACGTTGTCATGTGAGTAGGTTTGTTAAACAAATTACAAATTCCTGCTCTAATCTGTGCACAGCAAGTGGTTTGGCAGTTTATTTTTCTGGTCTGGATTATTTATCTTTTGAAATCTTGGCTGAGCCTCTGCATGTTTTATTTATTTATATAAAGTCAAGGCTCGTGGAAGAGCTAGGACATGGGATTAAACAGAACAAATAAAACAACAGAAATGGAGTGGGGTCACCAACAGTAGGGACGAGGGACAAAATAGATGGACACAGACAAACAAGCGTAGGGGGGGGGGTGGGGGCACCAACAGAACAAATAAAACAGCAGAAATGGAGTGAGGTCAACAACAGTAGGGACGAGGGACAAAATAGATGGACACAGACAAACAAGCGTAGGGGGGGGGCACCAACAGAACAAATAAAGCAGCAGAAATGGAGTGGGGTCACCAACAGTAGGGACGAGGGACAAAATAGATGGACACAGACAAACAAGCATAGGGGGGGGGAGGCACCAACAGAACAAATAAAACAGCAGAAATGGATTGGGGGCACCAACAGCAGGGATGAGGGACAAAATAGATGGACACAGACAAACAAGGGTGGGGGGGGGCACCAACAGAACAAATAAAACAGCAGAAATGGAGGGGGGGCACCAACAGTAGGGAAAATAAAATGTACCAACAGGAGGGAAAATAAAATGTACCAACAGTAGGGAAAATAAAATGTACCAACAGGAGGGAAAATAAAATGTACCAACAGTAGGGAAAATAAAATGTACCAACAGTAGGGAAAACAAAATGTACTAACAGGAGGGAAAATAAAATGTACTAACAGTAGAGAAAATAAAATGTACCAACAGTAGGGAAAACAAAATGTACCAACAGTAGGGAAAACAAAATGTACTAACAGTAGGGAAAACAAAATGTACTAACAGTAGGGAAAACAAAATGCACCAACAGTAGGGAAAACAAAATGTACCAACAGTAGGGAAAACAAAATGTACTAACAGTAGGGAAAACAAAATGTACCAACAGTAGGGAAAATAAAATGTACCAACAGTAGGGAAAATAAAATGTACCAACAGTAGGGAAAACAAAATGTACCAACAGTAGGGAAAATAAAATGTACCAACAGTAGGGAAAATAAAATGTACCAACAGTAGGGAAAACAAAATGTACCAACAGTAGGGAAAACAAAATGTACTAACAGGAGGGAAAATAAAATGTACCAACAGTAGGGAAAATAAAATGCACCAACAGTAGGGAAAACAAAATGTACTAACAGGAGGGAAAATAAAATGTACCAACAGTAGGGAAAATAAAATGCACCAACAGTAGGGAAAACAAAATGTACTAACAGGAGGGAAAATAAAATGTACCAACAGTAGGGAAAATTAAATGTACTAACAGGAGGGAAAATAAAATGCACCAACAGTAGGGAAAATAAAATGTACTAACAGGAGGGAAAATAAAATGTACCAACAGTAGGGAAAATAAAATGTACTAACAGGAGGGAAAATAAAATGTACTAACAGGAGGGAAAATAAAATGTACCAACAGTAGGGAAAATAAAATGTACTAACAGGAGGGAAAATTAAATGTACCCACAGTAGGGAAAATAAAATGCACCAACAGTAGGGAAAATAAAATGTACTAACAGGAGGGAAAATAAAATGTACCAACAGTAGGGAAAATTAAATGTACCAACAGTAGGGAAAATAAAATGTACCAACAGTAGGGAAAATTAAATGTACCAACAGTAGGGAAAATTAAATGTACCAACAGTAGGGAAAATAAAATGTACCAACAGTAGGGAAAATAAAATGCACCAACAGTAGGGAAAATAAAATGCACCAACAGTAGGGAAAATAAAATGCACCAACAGGAGGGAAAATAAAATGTACTAACAATAGGGAAAATAAAATGTACTAACAGGAGGGAAAATAAAATGTACTAACAGTAGGGAAAACAAAATGTACTAACAGGAGGGAAAATAAAATGTACTAACAGGAGGGAAAATAAAATGTACCAACAGTAGGGAAAATAAAATGTACCAACAGTAGGGAAAACAAAATGTACTAACAGGAGGGAAAATAAAATGTACTAACAGGAGGGAAAATAAAATGTACCAACAGTAGGGAAAATAAAATGTACCAACAGTAGGGAAAACAAAATGTACTAACAGTAGGGAAAATAAAATGTACCAACAGTAGGGAAAACAAAATGTACTAACAGGAGGGAAAATAAAATGTACTAACAGTAGGGAAAATAAAATGTACCAACAGTAGGGAAAATAAAATGTACCAACAGTAGGGAAAATTAAATGTACCAACAGTAGGGAAAATTAAATGTACCAACAGTAGGGAAAATAAAATGTACCAACAGTAGGGAAAATAAAATGCACCAACAGTAGGGAAAATAAAATGCACCAACAGTAGGGAAAATAAAATGTACCAACAGTAGGGAAAATAAAATGCACCAACAGTAGGGAAAATAAAAAGTACCAACAGGAGGGAAAATAAAATGCACCAACAGTAGGGAAAATAAAAAGTACCAACAGTAGGGAAAATAAAATGTACTAACAGTAGGGAAAACAAAATGTACTAACAGTAGGGAAAATAAAACGTACCAACAGTAGGGAAAATAAAATGCACCAACAGTAGGGAAAATAAAATGTACTAACAGGAGGGAAAATAAAATGTACCAACAGTAGGGAAAATAAAAAGTACCAACAGGAGGGAAAACAAAATGTACTAACAGGAGGGAAAATAAAATGTACCAACAGTAGGGAAAATAAAAAGTACCAACAGGAGGGAAAATAAAAAGTACCAACAGGAGGGAAAATAAAATGCACCAACAGTAGGGAAAACAAAATGTACTAACAGGAGGGAAAATAAAATGTACCAACAGTAGGGAAAATAAAAAGTACCAACAGGAGGGAAAATAAAAAGTACCAACAGGAGGGAAAATAAAAAGTACCAACAGGAGGGAAAATAAAAAGTACCAACAGGAGGGAAAATAAAAAGTACCAACAGGAGGGAAAATAAAATGTACCAACAGTAGGGAAAATTAAATGCACCAACAGGAGGGAAAATAAAATGTACTAACAGTAGGGAAAATTAAATGTACTAACAATAGGGAAAATAAAATGTACTAACAGGAGGGAAAATAAAATGTACTAACAGTAGGGAAAACAAAATGTACTAACAGTAGGGAAAACAAAATGTACTAACAGGAGGGAAAATAAAATGTACTAACAGGAGGGAAAATAAAATGTACTAACAGTAGGGAAAATAAAATGTACTAACAGTATGGAAAATAAAATGTACCAACAGTAGGGAAAACAAAATGTACTAACAGGAGGGAAAATAAAATGTACCAACAGTAGGGAAAATAAAAAGTACCAACAGGAGGGAAAATAAAAAGTACCAACAGGAGGGAAAATAAAAAGTACCAACAGGAGGGAAAATAAAAAGTACCAACAGGTGGGAAAATAAAAAGTACCAACAGGAGGGAAAATAAAATGTACCAACAGTAGGGAAAATTAAATGCACCAACAGGAGGGAAAATAAAATGTACTAACAGTAGGGAAAATTAAATGTACTAACAATAGGGAAAATAAAATGTACTAACAGGAGGGAAAATAAAATGTACTAACAGTAGGGAAAACAAAATGTACTAACAGGAGGGAAAATAAAATGTACTAACAGGAGGGAAAATAAAATGTACTAACAGTAGGGAAAATAAAATGTACTAACAGTAGGGAAAATAAAATGTACCAACAGTAGGGAAAACAAAATGTACTAACAGGAGGGAAAATAAAATGTACTAACAGTAGGGAAAATAAAATGTACCAACAGTAGGGAAAATAAAATGTACTAACAGTAGGGAAAATAAAATGTACTAACAGGAGGGAAAATAAAATGCACCAACAGTAGGGAAAATAAAATGTACCAACAGTAGGGGAAATAAAATGTACTAACAGTAGGGAAAACAAAATGTACTAACAGTAGGGAAAACAAAATGTACTAACAGGAGGGAAAACAAAATGTACTAACAGTAGGGAAAATAAAATGTACTAACAATAGGGAAAATAAAATGTACCAACAGTAGGGAAAATAAAATGCACCAACAGTAGGGAAAATAAAATGTAGCAACAGTAGGGAAAACAAAATGTACTAACAGTAGGGAAAATAAAATGTACTAACAATAGGGAAAATAAAATGTACCAACAGTAGGGAAAATAAAATGTACTAACAATAGGGAAAACAAAATGTACCAACAGTAGGGAAAATAAAATGTACTAACAATAGGGAAAATAAAATGTACCAACAATAGGGAAAATAAAATGTACCAACAGTAGGGAAAATAAAATGTACCAACAATAGGGAAAATAAAATGTACCAACAGTAGGGAAAATAAAATGTACCAACAGTAGGGAAAATAAAATGCACCAACAGTAGGGAAAACAAAATGTACTAACAGTAGGGAAAATAAAATGTACCAACAGTAGGGAAAATAAAATGTACCAACAGTAGGGAAAATAAAATGTACCAACAGTAGGGAAAATAAAATGCACCAACAGTAGGGAAAACAAAATATACTAACAATAGGGAAAATAAAATGTACCAACAGTAGGGAAAAAAAAATGTACCAACAGTAGGGAAAATAAAATGCACCAACAGTAGGGAAAACAAAATGTACTAACAGTAGGGAAAATAAAATGTACCAACAGTAGGGAAAATAAAATGTACCAACAGTAGGGAAAATAAAATGTACCAACAGTAGGGAAAATAAAATGTACCAACAGTAGGGAAAATAAAATGCACCAACAGTAGGGAAAATAAAATGTACCAACAGTAGGGAAAATAAAATGTACCAACAGGAGGGAAAATAAAATGCACCAACAGCAGGGAAAATAAAATGCACCAACAGTAGGGAAAATAAAATGTACCAACAGTAGGGAAAATAAAATGTACCAACAGTAGGGAAAATAAAATGTACCAACAGTAGGGAAAATAAAATGTACCAACAGTAGGGAAAATAAAATGCACCAACAGTAGGGAAAATAAAATGTACCAACAGTAGGGAAAATAAAATGCACCAACAGTAGGGAAAATAAAATGCACCAACAGTAGGGAAAATAAAATGTACCAACAGTAGGGAAAATAAAATGTACCAACAGTAGGGAAAATAAAATGTACCAACAGTACGGAAAATAAAATGTACCAACAGTAGGGAAAATAAAATGTACCAACAGTAGGGAAAATAAAATGTACCAACAGTAGGGAAAATAAAATGTACCAACAGTAGGGAAAATAAAATGTACCAACAGTAGGGAAAATAAAATGTACCAACAGTAGGGAAAATAAAATGCACCAACAGTAGGGAAAATAAAATGCACCAACAGTAGGGAAAATAAAATGTACCAACAGTAGGGAAAAATAAAATGCACCAACAGTAGGGAAAATAAAATGTACCAACAGTAGGGAAAATAAAATGTACCAACAGGAGGGAAAATAAAATGCACCAACAGTAGGGAAAATAAAATGTACCAACAGTAGGGAAAATAAAATGTACCAACAGTAGGGAAAATAAAATGCACCAACAGTAGGGAAAATAAAATGTACTAACAGTAGGGAAAACAAAATGTACTAACAGTAGGGAAAATAAAACGTACCAACAGTAGGGAAAATAAAATGCACCAACAGTAGGGAAAATAAAATGCACCAACAGTAGGGAAAATAAAATGTACCAACAGTAGGGAAAACAAGTGAATCCACTTGGATTCCGCCCAGGTTGGCACATGGAAATTATGATGTAGCATAATTATCATCTCGGGTCAAGATTTGAAATTATGCCATGGTTTTTGTAAAATTGCTACTAGTATTCACATTATGTACTTTTCTTTTGATTTAAACATCCATAAATACAAAACAAATAGTTTTGTAATCTTAAAAATTTATTAAATGTACAAAATTCCTATCCTATAACATATATATCCTATAACCTATCCTATATATATCCTATATCATATAACATATATCCTATATATCCTATAACATAACATATAACAAATATATCCTATATTATGTACTAGCGAGCGGCCGCGTACCAGCCAAAGGGGTAGCCCATGGTTAGCCTAAATATAGATTTGATGACGTCATGTTTACACATCTGAGCGACAGAAACTGTCTACACATCTGAGCGACAGAAACGTCTACACTGTTGGAGCTTCACTTTTGGAGAGACAGAAATTCTGGGTCATTTGGGTCCTCTGGGTCATTTGGGTCCTCTGGGTCCTCTGGGTCATTTGGGTCCTCTGGGTCATTTGGGTCCTCTGGGTCATTTGGGTCATTTGGGTCCTCTGGGTCATTTGGGTCCTCTGGGTCATTTGGGTCCTCTGGGTCATTTGGGTCCTCTGGGTCATTTGGGTCCTCTGGGTCCTCTGGGTCATTTGGGTCCTCTGGGTCCTCTGGGTCATTTGGGTCCTCTGGGTCATTTGGGTCATTTGGGTCCTCTGGGTCATTTGGGTCCTCTGGGTCATTTGGGTCCTCTGGGTCATTTGGGTCCTCTGGGTCATTTGGGTCATTTGGGTCATTTGGGTCCTCTGGGTCATTTGGGTCCTCTGGGTCATTTGGGTCCTCTGGGTCATTTGGGTCCTCTGGGTCATTTGGGTCCTCTGGGTCATTTGGGTCCTCTGGGTCATTTGGGTCCTCTGGGTCATTTGGGTCCTCTGGGTCATTTGGGTCCTCTGGGTCATTTGGGTCATTTGGGTCATTTGGGTCCTCTGGGTCATTTGGGTCCTCTGGGTCATTTGGGTCCTCTGGGTCATTTGGGTCCTCTGGGTCATTTGGGTCCTCTGGGTCATTTGGGTCCTCTGGGTCATTTGGGTCCTCTGGGTCATTTGGGTCCTCTGGGTCCTCTGGGTCATTTGGGTCCTCTGGGTCATTTGGGTCATTTGGGTCCTCTGGGTCATTTGGGTCCTCTGGGTCATTTGGGTCCTCTGGGTCATTTGGGTCCTCTGGGTCATTTGGGTCATTTGGGTCATTTGGGTCCTCTGGGTCATTTGGGTCCTCTGGGTCATTTGGGTCCTCTGGGTCATTTGGGTCCTCTGGGTCATTTGGGTCCTCTGGGTCATTTGGGTCCTCTGGGTCATTTGGGTCCTCTGGGTCATTTGGGTCCTCTGGGTCATTTGGGTCCTCTGGGTCATTTGGGTCATTTGGGTCATTTGGGTCCTCTGGGTCATTTGGGTCCTCTGGGTCATTTGGGTCCTCTGGGTCATTTGGGTCCTCTGGGTCATTTGGGTCCTCTGGGTCATTTGGGTCCTCTGGGTCCTCTGGGTCATTTGGGTCCTCTGGGTCATTTGGGTCCTCTGGGTCATTTGGGTCCTCTGGGTCATTTGGGTCCTCTGGGTCATTTGGGTCCTCTGGGTCATTTGGGTCCTCTGGGTCATTTGGGTCCTCTGGGTCATTTGGGTCCTCTGGGTCATTTGGGTCCTCTGGGTCATTTGGGTCCTCTGGGTCCTCTGGGTCATTTGGGTCCTCTGGGTCATTTGGGTCCTCTGGGTCATTTGGGTCCTCTGGGTCATTTGGGTCCTCTGGGTCATTTGGGTCCTCTGGGTCATTTGGGTCCTCTGGGTCATTTGGGTCCTCTGGGTCATTTGGGTCCTATATTCCTATCCTATAACATATATATCCTATAACCTATCCTATATATATCCTATATCATATAACATATATCCTATATATCCTATAACATAACATATAACAAATATATCCTATATTATGTACTAGCGAGCGGCCGCGTACCAGCCAAAGGGGTAGCCCATGGTTAGCCTAAATATAGATTTGATGACGTCATGTTTACACATCTGAGCGACAGAAACTGTCTACACATCTGAGCGACAGAAACGTCTACACTGTTGGAGCTTCACTTTTGGAGAGACAGAAATTCCCAGGCAAACGCTATAACGCACCAGGTTTACAACCTGTGCGTTAATAAAATGTACCAACAGTAGGGAAAACAAAATGTACGAACAGTAGGGAAAATAAAATGTACCAACAGTAGGGAAAATAAAATGTACAAGCAGTAGGGAAAATAAAATGTACTAACAGTAGGGAAAATAAAATGCACCAACAGTAGGGAAAATAAAATGTACCAACAGTCGGGAAAATATAATGCACCAACAGTAGGGAAAATAAAATGCACCAACAGTAGGGAAAATAAAATGCACCAACAGTAGGGAAAATAAAATGCACCAACAGTAGGGAAAATAAAATGCACCAACAGTAGGGAAAATATAATGCACCAACAGTAGGGAAAATAAAATGCACCAACAGTAGGGAAAATAAAATGCACCAACAGTAGGGAAAATAAAATGCACCAACAGTAGGGAAAATAAAATGCACCAACAGTAGGGAAAATAAAATGCACCAACAGTAGGGAAAATAAAATGTACTAACAGTAGGGAAAATAAAATGTACCAACAGTAGGGAAAATAAAATGTACCAACAGTAGGGAAAATATAATGTACCAACAGTAGGGAAAATAAAATGTACCAACAGTAGGGAAAATAAAATGTACTAACAGTAGGGAAAATAAAATGTACCAACAGTAGGGAAAATAAAATGCACCAACAGTAGGGAAAATAAAATGTACCAACAGTAGGGAAAATAAAATGTACCAACAGTAGGGAAAATAAAATGTACCAACAGGAGGGAAAATAAAATGCACCAACAGTAGGGAAAATAAAATGTACCAACAGTAGGGAAAATAAAATGTACCAACAGTAGGGAAAATAAAATGTACCAACAGTAGGGAAAATAAAATGCACCAACAGTAGGGAAAATAAAATGTACCAACAGTAGGGAAAATAAAATGTACCAACAGTAGGGAAAACAAAATGTACCAACAGTAGGGAAAATAAAATGTACCAACAGTAGGGAAAATAAAATGCACCAACAGTAGGGAAAATAAAATGTACCAACAGTAGGGAAAATAAAATGCACCAACAGTAGGGAAAATAAAATGCACCAACAGTAGGGAAAATAAAATGTACCAACAGTAGGGAAAATAAAATGCACCAACAGTAGGGAAAATAAAATGTACCAACAGTAGGGAAAATAAAATGTACCAACAGTAGGGAAAATAAAATGTACTAACAGTAGGGAAAATAAAATGCACCAACAGTAGGGAAAATAAAATGTACCAACAGTAGGGAAAATAAAATGTACCAACAGTAGGGAAAACAAAATGTACTAACAGTAGGGAAAATAAAATGTACCAACAGTAGGGAAAATAAAATGTACAAACAGTAGGGAAAATAAAATGTACCAACAGTAGGGAAAATAAAATGTACTAACAGTAGGGAAAATAAAATGTACCAACAGTAGGGAAAATAAAATGTACTAAGAGTAGGGAAAATAAAATGTACTAACAGTAGGGAAAATAAAATGCACCAACAGTAGGGAAAATAAAATGTACCAACAGTAGGGAAAATAAAATGCACCAACAGTAGGGAAAATAAAATGTACCAACAGTAGGGAAAATAAAATGTACCAACAGTAGGGAAAATAAAATGCACCAACAGTAGGGAAAATAAAATGTACCAACAGTAGGGAAAATAAAATGTACCAACAGTAGGGAAAACAAAATGTACCAACAGTAGGGAAAATAAAATGTACCAACAGTAGGGAAAATAAAATGTACCAACAGTAGGGAAAATAAAATGCACCAACAGTAGGGAAAATAAAATGTACCAACAGTAGGGAAAATAAAATGTACCAACAGTAGGGAAAACAAAATGTACTAACAGTAGGGAAAATAAAATGTACCAACAGTAGGGAAAATAAAATGTACAAACAGTAGGGAAAATAAAATGTACAAACAGTAGGGAAAATAAAATGTACAAACAGTAGGGAAAATAAAATGTACTAACAGTAGGGAAAATAAAATGTACTAACAGTAGGGAAAATAAAATGTACCAACAGTAGGGAAAATAAAATGTACCAACAGTAGGGAAAATAAAATGTACTAACAGTAGGGAAAATAAAATGTACTAACAGTAGGGAAAATAAAATGTACTAACAGTAGGGAAAATAAAATGTACCAACAGTAGGGAAAATAAAATGTACCAACAGTAGGGAAAATAAAATGTACTAACAGTAGGGAAAATAAAATGTACTAACAGTAGGGAAAATAAAATGCACCAACAGTAGGTAAAATAAAATGTACCAACAGTAGGGAAAATAAAATGTACCAACAGTAGGGAAAATAAAATGTACCAACAGTAGGGAAAATAAAATGTACCAACAGTAGGGAAAATAAAATGTACCAACAGTAGGGAAAATAAAATGTACCAACAGTAGGGAAAATAAAATGCACCAACAGTAGGGAAAATAAAATGCACCAACAGTAGGGAAAATAAAATGTACCAACAGTAGGGAAAATAAAATGTACCAACAGTAGGGAAAATAAAATG
This sequence comes from Myxine glutinosa, assembly GCF_964187855.1. Lineage (NCBI taxonomy): Eukaryota > Metazoa > Chordata > Myxini > Myxiniformes > Myxinidae > Myxine > Myxine glutinosa. The sequence goes on from NC_136262.1 coordinate 115,452,415, forward strand.
CACCAACAGTAGGGAAAATAAAATGTACTAACAGTAGGGAAAATAAAATGTACCAACAGTAGGGAAAATAAAATGTACTAACAGTAGGGAAAATAAAATGCACCAACAGTAGGGAAAATAAAATGCACCAACAGTAGGGAAAATAAAATGTACTAACAGTAGGGAAAATAAAATGCACCAACAGTAGGGAAAATAAAATGTACTAACAGTAGGGAAAATAAAATGTACCAACAGTAGGGAAAATAAAATGTACCAACAGTAGGGAAAATAAAATGTACTAACAGTAGGGAAAATAAAATGTACTAACAGTAGGGAAAATAAAATGCACCAACAGTAGGGAAAATAAAATGTACTAACAGTAGGGAAAATAAAATGTACTAACAGTAGGGAAAATAAAATGCACCAACAGTAGGGAAAATAAAATGTACTAACAGTAGGGAAAATAAAATGTACTAACAGTAGGGAAAATAAAATGCACCAACAGTAGGGAAAATAAAATGTACTAACAGTAGGGAAAATAAAATGCACCAACAGTAGGGAAAATAAAATGCACCAACAGTAGGGAAAATAAAATGTACCAACAGTAGGGAAAATAAAATGCACCAACAGTAGGGAAAATAAAATGTACCAACAGTAGGGAAAATAAAATGTACTAACAGTAGGGAAAATAAAATGTACTAACAGTAGGGAAAATAAAATGCACCAACAGTAGGGAAAATAAAATGCACTAACAGTAGGGAAAATAAAATGTACTAACAGTAGGGAAAATAAAATGCACCAACAGTAGGGAAAATAAAATGTACTAACAGTAGGGAAAATAAAATGCACCAACAGTAGGGAAAATAAAATGTACCAACAGTAGGGAAAATAAAATGTACCAACAGTAGAGAAAATAAAATGTACCAACAGTAGGGAAAATAAAATGTACCAACAGTAGGGAAAATAAAATAGATGGAGCCAGACAAACAAGGGATACAGTTAAGGATGAGGGCTGTCTTGAAGACCTGGAAGGAAGGATGAGATTGAAGAGAATGTGGAAGTTCGTTCCACAGGTAGGAAAAAAGAGGAACGAATGAGTAGAGGTGAGTGGTGATCTTGGATTTATGTAGTTTTACCAGAAAAGGGTTGATGGTGGACCACCAGGGCCCTGCAGAAACCTGGGGGGAGGGGAAGGGGAAGGACAAATCATGGAATGAGTAGAGAGTGCTCGGAGACTGGAGAATTAGAACGGAGGCGGTTGAAGACAGAGAGACCACCGACCTGTTCGCGATGGCAAAGTGATAGGCTCATAGACCCAGCTTCATCGTAGGAGATTCCAGTAATCTTGAAGGCCTTGGTTTCCCTGGCGTCAAGCAGAGCAAGGTGTGAGGCAGGGGAACCAGCCAGCCCATCAAGTTGTGGATGGAAGCCTTTTAGGTGGACAGGAGCTCAGGTGTGCCAAGGAAGGACCTTGTACGATGGAGGATGCCCAGTTGGTGGCTGGCTTTAGAGGCCAACTTTGAAATGTGGTTTACCCAAGGAAGATCAGGACTGATAGACTCAGGAGTTTAAATGACTCGACTTCCTCAAGAGGATTGTTGGAAAGTAGATGGGGAAGGGTTTTCCAGACGTTCCTTTCAGAGAGAGATCGTGAGAGCGTGAGATTTATAAGGATTGAAAGACATGTTCCAAGTGTTTGACCAGATTGTGAATTTGTCGATGTCTGAAGAGAGAAGATGCCGCAGCCTGCCTGTCTGAAGGATGACGGATGCCACGGCAGAGGGTGGAGTCATCAGCCAATAGATAAGGAGGACTTTCGAAAGAGTCAGAGAATCATTGAGGAAGATTAGGAATAAGATTGGCCTATCACTGCAGAGCTTTTTCACTGTACATTGCTAGTACCTGGGCTATAAATGATCAATTGTGGAAATAATGCACCACCAATGACATCCACCTATCTTTGTAGCCGTGAATGCAAAAACGGTACAACACATGCAAACTCAATCAGTTGCTCGATTCCAAAAACCTTATCTGAAGTAGCAATCGTTGATAACATGGAAATTGAGATGAGAGTTGACAGAGAAAATTAAAAACATCGGGGCAATACCCCTGGCGCTCACCTGGTGGAATAAACAGTTTACTGCACTGACTAAAGGTATTTTACACTAATTTCAATGGTTGCTAGAAGACAGGGCAGCAGGTAAAATCATACTAACATAATCATAAGACTTTAAACAAACAAATATAAAAATACCTATTTTGGGGGGCAACCCCCCCTCCCCTAACCCCAGATACCTCCTCAGACCCCAATTTTTCTAATGACTTGAACAAACATTGGTATATCATGGGTGATGAAGGTTGTGATGAAGTTTCATCGAAATTGCGTGTGTAGTTTCTGAGAAGAAAGCAAATACCTATATTTGGAGGAAACCTCCCCCATAGACCCCCAAAGGGGCAGATTTTTTTTAATGCCGTGAACAAACTTTGGTGCATCACGGGTGATGAAGGTTGTGGTCAAGGTTCATCGAAATAGTGTGTGTAGTTTTAGAGAAGAAAGCAAATACCTATTTTGGGGGGAAACCCCCCGTAAACCCCGAAAGGGGCAGGTTTTCTTAGTGCCGTGAACAAACTTTAGTACATCATTGATTATGAAGGTTGTGGTCAGGTTTCATCGAAATAGTGTTTGTAGTTTCAGAGGAAAAAGCAAATTCCTATTTTGGGGGGGTCAAACCTGGATCCACTTTCACCCCGGTAAAACCCCTTAGACCTGGATTTTTTTAATGCCGTGAAAAACTTTAGTCACAACACAACAAATATTATTTGTGCCAAATTTTGTCGCAATCCCATCAGCGGTTTCGGAGAACAAGTTTCAAGTATTTACGGACGGACGGACTGACGGACGGACAACGCGCCATCGCATAAGCTCCCCTGAACTTCGTTCCAGCTGAGCTAAAAAAAGTAATTTTTATAAACCGCAGGTTCGATCGGAGCGAGAGGAGAACAGCACACGCTAGCTATAGCCTGCAGTAGTTAATCGCACCGTACAGTCACATGACACTGCCCGGTGTTTTTGACACACGACCCCTAGGTGTTTGACAATTGTGCGAACAGCCAGAGGCTCAAAATGTTACAATGCAGACCACAACCAGGAGGGTCGCCAGATACCAGGAAACGTCACAACCAGGAGGATCACCAGATACATTAAACGTCACAACCAGGAGGGGCGCCAGATACCATGAAACGTCACAACCAGGAGGGGCGCCAGATAACATGAAACGTCACAACCAGGAGGGGCGGCAGATACCATGAAACGTCACAACCAGGAGGGGCACCAGATACCATGAAACGTCACAACCAGGAGGGGCGCCGGATACCATGAAACGTCACAACCAGGAAGGGCGCCAGATACCATGAAACGTCACAACCAGGAGGGGCGCCAGATACCATGAAACGTCACAACCAGGAGGGGCGCCAGATACCACGAAACGTCACAACCAGGAGGGGCACCCGATACCATGAAACATCACAACCAGGAGGGGCGCCAGATACCATGAAACGTCACAACCAGGAGCAGCGCCAGATACCATGAAACGTCACAACCAGGAGGGGCGCCAGATACCATGAAACATCACAACCAGGAGGGGCGCCGGATACCATGAAACGTCACAACCAGGAAGGGCGCCAGATACCATGAAACGTCACAACCAGGAGGGGCGCCAGATACCATGAAACGTCACAACCAGGAGGGGTGCCAGATACCATGAAACGTCACAACCAGGAGGGGCGCCAGATACCATGAAACGTCACAACCAGGAGGGGCGCCAGATACCATGAAACGTCACAACCAGGAGGGGTGCCAGATACAATGAAACGTCACAACCAGGAGGGGTGCCAGATACCATGAAACGTCACAACCAAGAAGGGCGCCAGATACCATGAAACGTCACAACCAGGAGCGGTGCCAGATACCATGAAACGTCCAAACCAGGAGGGGCGCCGGATACCATGAAACGTCACAACCAGGAGGGGCGCCAGATACCATGAAACGTCACAACCAGGAGGGGCGCCAGATACCATGAAACGTCACAACCAGGAGGGGTGCCAGATACCATGACGCGTCACAACCAGGAGGGGCGCCAGATACCATGAAACGTCACAACCAGGAGGGGCGCCAGATACCATGAAACGTCACAACCAGGAGGGGTGCCAGATACCATGAAACGTCACAACCAGGAGGGGCGCCAGATACCATGAAACGTCACACACATCTGTCCGCATTATCAAGTCACTGCCTTCTTCACAAGCAACCGCCGCACTCTCTGAACTGAACACAACAGGTACATTTGTGCACACTCCGATTGCTCACCCGTTCATCAAGGCTTGGCAAATGAACGAAAGGACATGGCGTCAGATGATCAAAAGACTCAAACTATGGAGGAAACAAAAGGAGACGAGGAAATTGCAAATAACTGAAATGTCCACTTTACAAAAATGCTAATTTCAAATGCCGATGCAAAGGGGTTTCTCGTTGTACCTCAATGTGCCACGGATGGGAAGTTGCCACAGGAAGCACTGGAGTGGGATCACGAGGCTCCGTGTCTTCAGAATCTTCTTCCTCCATGCCCAGGCCCAAATCATCAATCCCATCTGCAACATCACCAATGCAGTCAACATAATAAACGGTTACCAACCGGAATAAATCAAATCAAGATTTCTGCTTCAAGTGGCTTCAAGTCTTGAACATCACGACTACATGACCACTCAACCCGTCGTGCCCACGAGCCCCCAGGACCCACCAGAGCCATTAATGTCCGTCGTATCAGTCGTCGTGGACGACTTCATACTCAGCGGCGTGGATGTGGAAGATGCTGGAAATGACGCACAAGGGCTTGTGGGTAATGACGGTGAAGGCGTCGGAGACGAGCAGGTGCTTGTGGGAACCGTCGGTTTCCAAAGAGGTGAGTCGGTGGGAATCGCATGGAGGAACAGGCAGCCCGAGGCAACTGGGTGGCTACTGTTTACCCAAAATGCTCTGAGCCCATCAAGGCTGAAAGTGAAACAAGGATTCGATTGGACAAGGAGGTTCAAACACGGATAACGCATCGATGTTACAACAAACATAACCTGTGGTACAAGGGTGTTCTCCGTGACAAACTGCACACGTATCTATCTATCTATCTATATATATATATATATAATCGGGAGATTAAATCAGACGCGGACGTAGCTTCAGGACTTCGATCTTTAATTTTGGACAAGCTTTCGACCAACAAAGGTCTTCTTCTGAGTCGGCCCCAAGTTCAACGGAACTCCCGTCGAACTTCCGTTGAACTTGGGGCCGACTCAGAAGAAGACCTTTGTTGGTCGAAAGCTTGTCAAAAATTAAAGATCGAAGTCCTGAAGCTACGTCCGCGTCTGATTTAATCTCCCGATTATTTATTCAATGCAAATGAGACGCTCTGCTCGTACTGTGGAGTTTCTACTATTTCTCACAGTTATATATATATATATACAGACTTGGCATTTAATATGGAATTATTTTTTTTGTGGGGGTGAACTTACTTTTCAAGATGTCTTAGAACCAAAAGTTCATTGGAATTATGTTGAAATTATTCTAGATTTTGTTAATGTGACCTTTAAAAGAAACAAAAACCACATTTGACATTTCGAAACAAATAAATTGATCCTTGAAAGTGATGTAAACTGATATCGAACTCAATTCATGGACAGTACTGTGTTAAACTTCTGTGCGTTTTCCAGAAGTATCTCTTTATTTTGCACATTAGCCAAAATTTTTTTAAACAAAAACAAAAGTTAAATAACGACTGGGATTACGGACAGTAAAATTACAGTTCAGTACTTCGTGTAACCCCCACGAGCATTCAGGAGAGCACGTACATGTTGAGGCATGCTGTTCACGAGATTTGCCAAGGTTTGGACAGGAATCGCTTGCCATGCAGTGACAATAGCCTGCTGCAATTCACACACAGAGGCAGGCTGCTGGTCCAAGTGGTCGATTTGACGCGTTAATTCTGCCCACAAGTTATCTATCGGATTCATATCCGGGGACATGGCAGGCCACTCCATATGCTCTCCACCATGGTCAGCAAGAAAGTGTTGGATCATGCGAGCACGATGAGGCCGTGCATTGTCATCTTGGAAGACAAAGTTTCCTTGAATGGCTGCACAAGCAAATGGAAGCAATGTTTCTTCCAGAATGGCCCTGTACTTGAACTGGTTCAGGTTTCCATTCAGAACAACCAGGTCAGTTTTGCCCCCTGCATGAAAAGCAGCCCAAACGGTCACTTCACTCCCTCTCTCTGTTCTCTTCACCCTCTCTTTTGCTCAAGGTCATCTTCCATCTGCTTGGAAATCTGCCAACATCACCGCTTTGCACAAAAAAGGTGCAAAAACAGATCCCAGCAACTACAGACCAATCAGCCTTCTCCCAATTATCAGCAAAGTCATGGAATCCATCATTGCTTCAGATATGAAATCTTTCCTCTTCTCCAATGGCTTGATCTCTGATCATCAATTTGGTTTCAGACCTGGACACTCTACTCTGGACATGCTGCTTCTGCTTTCTCAACAATGGATGGAGGTCCTCAATGCCAAACAGGAAATTAGAGCAGTCTCCCTTGACATATCACTTGCCTTCGATATGGTCTGGCACCCCGCTCTGCTCACCAAACTCTCCTCTTTTGGTATCCATGGAAATCTCCACGCATGGCTGGCAGACTTCCTCTCTAGTCGTAGTCAACGTGTGGCCCTGAATGGGTTTCTCTCATCTCCTCTTCCTGTTCAGGCTGGAGTTCCACAAGGCAGTGTTCTGGGCCCTGTGCTTTTTCTGGTCTTCATCAATGATCTCTCTGACTCTCTTGAAAATCCTCTGTATCTCTTTGCTGATGACTCTACTCTCTGTCGCTCCATTCTTCATCCCTCAGATCGGCAGTCTGCAGCCTCCTCACTCTCTGCAGACCTGGACAAAATCACAGACTGGGCAAACAAGTGGAACATGTCTTTCAATCCTGACAAATCTCACACTCTTACGATGTCTCTCCGAAAAGACCGACTGGACAACCCTCCCATCCACTTTCTGAATAATCCTCTCCAAGAAGTTCTGTCACTCAAGCTTTTGGGTCTCACTATCTGCCATGATCTTTCCTGGGAAAACCACATTTCAAATCTGGCCTCCAAAGCCAGTCGCCGACTGGGCATCCTCCGTCGTGCGAAGTCCTTCCTTGGCACACCTGAGCTCCTCACCACATACAAGGCTTTCATCCGCAGCTCAATGGAATACTGCTCTCCCCTCTGGGCTGGTGCTCCTGCCTCACACCTAGCTCGTCTTCACGCTGTTCAAACCAAAGCATTCAGAATCATTGGAATCTCCCGCGATGAAGCTAACTCCAAGGGCCTCTCACTCACTCACCGCAGGCAGGTTGGTGGTCTTTCCGTCTTCTACCGACTCCTCTCTGGCCTTGCCCCCCCAACTCTCTCTGGGCTCTGTCCCGCAAATATTCCTACAGGTCGCACAAGATCTGCCTGCAACCCTCTTATGGTCAAACTGCCAAAATCAAGACTCTCTGCTCACCTTCACTCCTTCATTCCTCTTTTCTCCCACCTCTGGAACAAACTCCCTCACTCTCTTCAATCCCACTCCACCCTGCAGGTCTTTAAAACAGCTGTTCACCACCATCTCTTATCTTCCCCCATCCAAAACCTTGATCTTTTCTACCCCCGCTAATTTCACCCCAATTCCACTTTTTTGAAATACCAACTTCTGTCCTGGAAGTCCTTGGTGTCCTTGTGTTTTATACTTCTCCCTCCCCCCCCCCCCCCTTCCCACGCCTCCTCCCCCCAAGCCCTATCGCTTCCACACATCTCCCTGCTCTCAAATTTTTATTTTTTTATTTTTTTTGTATACAAGATCGAGTCTCGTGAAAGAGCGAACATTAATCACACAGAAAGACAAACCGACACATAAAACATATAACATCGGGAGCGGTAGACAAGATGGGGAGAGAGGAGGAAGGACACAAACACAACATTATTTTGAGAGCAGGGACCGAGAGACATGGAGACATCGAGAGATCTGTGAGAGGGAGAGGGCATTGGGGGGTGGGCATGGGAAGGGGGGCGGGGGTGTGGGAGAGGTATAAAACATATGGACACTGCCAGGACTTCCAGGAAAGAAGTTGGAATTTCAAACAAGGTGGATGTTGTGTTTGTGTGCTACCCCTTCTCTCCCCATCTTGTCTTCCGCTCCCTCTTTTTATATATTTTGTTTGTCTGGTTGATTTGTTTGTGAAGTAAATGTTAGCTCTTTCAGGAGCCTCGATTCAGTATACAAAAAAAAAAAAAAAAAAAAAAAACCCCCACCACCTCCAGCTTAGACTCGTAGCACTATATAATCTTTGTTGTAGGCTTCATGCACTTGTCTGTGCACTCGGACGCGGCCATCTTGACGATAGACCAGAAATCTAGACTCGTCACTGAAGATCACGTGATTCCAGTGTCCTGGCTGCCATTGACGGTGCTCTCTGGCCCACTGCAATCGGCGCTGGCGGTGTTGTCTGGTCAGGGGTGGCTTTCTCAGGGGACGCCTGGCACGATAGCCTGCTTGAACCAGTCGTTGGTTGACTAGCCTTCTGGATACAGGCACATTTGTCAGTTGCTGCCACTCAGCCCTAAGCCGATTAGCTGACTTGGTACAGCCATTGCGGACTAACCGGTGCAGCTGGCGATCATCCCTCCTTGTGGTTCTGCGGGGACGTCCTGGCCTCGGTATTGGAGTAGGGACACCCCTCTGAGCATTTCGTTTCAGGATCTTTGACACCTGACCTTGAGTGATGCCATACTGCCGAGCAATAGCACGCTGTTTCATGCCGTGATTTCGTAAAGCCACCACTCCATGACAAACAGCATTGTCGAGTTGACGGACCATCTCCAGAGGAAGCGGCAATAACTTTTGGAGACGTGCAGCAGTTGTTTTCCACTAATACAGAACGCAACAACCCTTGTATACCCGACTGTGAAGCCAATCATCAAATGCACCTGTCCGTACATTTTGCCACGCCACCTGTGATATAATCCTGTTGTTGACTTCTTGCTGCGACAGACAATCAGTGACATGGTTCTTTTAACAAATAAATCACCAAAGTGTAAAATAAACTCACCAGATTGATATACTGAGTTAAGAAAGTAAACCCAAGTCAAGAAAAAAAAAAAATTCCATATTAAATGCCAAGTCTCTATATGGAATCTGCGGTTCAGTCCTGCAGCGGTTTGAATCAAACTTAACAAGCCGTCAACAACGGGTGCAATTCCGGGGGTCACATGCAGCCTGGGCCCCGTTCCCTCAAGTGCTCCCAAGGGGTCAGTTCTCACGCCCCTGCTTTTCAATGTTTTTGCCTTTGATTTGCCATTTCTCCATCAGGTCGAACCTGCGACAGTTTGCTGATGACACTGTAATTTACAGAGTTATCTCCGGTCAAGATGACCATCTCACTCTGCAGAATGATTTATGTCAGATCGATGTTTATTGTTCTCCAAAGATGAAACTCCATGTTGATAAATGTAAATTGATGACCATTGCTCGTTCCAGAAACTTACCAAATCAGCTTACACGATAGGTTCTCACTCTTTAAATCACTCACCATTACAAATATCTGGGCATGTCCATTTCCAGGGATCTTATCTGGAAGCTCCATGTTAACACAGTTGTCTTAAAAGCATCCAGAATGACTGGGTTTATTGGAAGACCAAGGAGACATATCGAGTCACGGTGGTGACCCAGAGGAGATTTACCCGATCCTGTCTAGATCTCCCAAGGAGATGTATACCGAGTCACGGTGGTGACCCAGAGGAGGTTTACCCGATCCTGTCTAGGTCTCCCAAGGAGATGTATACCGAGTCACGGTGGTCACCCAAAGGAGATTTACCCAATCCTGTCTCGGTCTCCCAAGGAGACATATATCGAGTCCCCAATCCTGTCTCGGTCTCCCAGGGAGACGTATGTCGAGTCCCCAATCCTGTCTGGTTCTCCCAAGGAGATGTATACCGAGTCACGGTGGTGACCCAAAGGAGATTTACTCGATCCTGTCTAGGTCTCCCAAGGAGATGTATACCGAGTCACGGTGGTGACCCAGATGAGAATTACCCGATCCTGTCTAGATCTCCCAAGGAGACAGACATAGAGGAGATTTACCCGATCCTGTCTAGGTCTCCCAAAAAGATGTATACCGAGTCACGGTGGTGACCCAGAGGAGATTTACCCGATCCTGTCTCGGTCTCCCTAGGAGACATATTCTGAGTCCCCAATCCTGTCTCGGTCTCGCAGGGAGACGTATATCGAGTCCCCAATCCTGTATGGTTCTCCCAAGGAGATGTATACTGAGTCACGGTGGTGACCCAGAGGAGATTTGCGCGATCCTGTCCAGGAGACAGACCCAAGGGAGATTTACCCGATTCTGTCTAGGACTCCCAAGGAGACAGACCCAGAGGTAATTTACCCGATCTTGTCTAGGTCTCCGAAGGAGATGTATACCGAGTCACGGTCGTGACCCAGAGGAGATTTAACTGATCCTGTCCAGGTCTCTCAAGGAGACAGACCCAGAGGATATTTACCTGATCCTGTCAACGTATCACAAGGAGACAGACGCAGAGGAGATTTGCCCGATCCTGTCTAGGACTCCCAAGGAGACAGACCCAGAGGTAATTTACCCGATCCTGTCTAGGTCTCCCAAGGAGATGTATACCGAGTCATGGTGGTGACCCAGAGGAGATTTACCCGATTCTGTCTCGGACTCCCAAGGAGACAGACCCAGAGGTAATTTACCCGATCTTGTCTTGGTCTCCCAAGGAGATGTATACCGAGTCACAGTCGTGACCCAGAGGAGATATAACTGATCCTGTCCAGATATCTCAAGGAAACAGACCCAGAGGATATTTACCCGATCCTGTCCACGTCTCCCAAGGAGACAGACCCAGAGGAGATTTACCCGATCCTATCCACATCTCCCAAGAAAACAGAACCAGAGAAAATTTACACGATCCTGTCCATATCTCCAAAGGAGACAGACCCAGAGTATATTTACCCGATCCTGTCCACATATCCCAAGGAGACAGACCCAGAAGAGATTTACCCAATCCTGTCTAGGTCTCCCAAGGAGACAGACCCAGAGGATAGTTACCCGATCCTGTCCACATATCCCAAGGAGAGTGACCCAGAGGAGATTTACCTGATCCTGTCTAGGTCTCCCAAGGAGACAGACCCAGAGGATATTTCCCCGATCCTGTCCACGTCTCCCAAGGAGACAGACCCAGAGGAGATTTACCCGATCCTGTCCATATCTCCCAAGCAGACTGACCCAGAGGAGATTTATCCGATCATATCTCAATCTCCCAAGGAGACAGACCCAGAGGAGATTTACTCGATAATGTCCAGGTCTCCCAAGGAGACAGACCCAGAGGATATTTATCCGATCCTGTCTAGGTCTCCCAAGGAGACAGACCCAGAGGAGATTTACCCGATCCTGTCCAGGTCTTCCAAGGAGACAGACCCAGAGGAGATTTACCCGATCCTGTCCAGGTTTCCGAAGGAGACAGACCCAGAGGAGATTTACTCGATACTGTCCAGGTCTCCCAAGGAGACAGACCCAGAGGAGATTTACCCGATCCTGTCCAGGTCTCCCAAGGAGACTGACCCAGAGGATATTTATCCGATCCTGTCCAGGTCTCCCAAGGAGACAGACCCAGAAGAGATTTACCCGATCCTGTCCAGGTTTCCCAAGGAGACAGACCCAGAGGAGATTTACCAGATCCTGTCCAGGTCTCCCAAGGAGACTGACCCAGAGGATATTTATCCGATCCTGTCCAGGTCTCCCAAGGAGACAGACCCAGAGGAGATTTATCCGATCCTGTCCAGGTTTCCCAAGGAGACAGACCCAGAGGAGATTTACCCGATCCTGTCCAGGTTTCCCAAGGAGACTGACCCAGAGGAGATTTATCCGATCCTGTCCAGGTTTCCCAAGGAGACAGACCCAGAGGAGATTTACCCGATCCTGTCCAGGTCTTCCAAGGAGACATATACCGAGTCACGGTGGTGACAATATTGATTATTCCCTTCGTTGCTCCCAGCTAAGTCTGTCATTCTTGACGAACAGGTTTAAATATTTGTTTGTCGTTTTTGTTGTAAAATGTTTGTATAATCGATTTGACATTGCTATTGATAATCTTGTTAATGTTAATCCAAGACATGTCCATAAAGTTAAATATATTCACCACTGCTCCAGAATGAATGCTTTTCATCATTCCCTTTTTAATCAAACTCCCAAGTCTATGGGATACTCTTCCCGCCAATGTTATCGACAGTCCTATCCTTGGGCTTGGTCTAAATCTATTTTATTAAAAACCTTAAAAAGCATCGTTTGGTGCCAAATGTGAACAATCACTCGGTCATAACCTACCGATGCGGGTTTATTTTATGTCTGACTTGTTATGTTGTTTTCCTTTTAGAATATACTTGTGCAATTTAACTTTTTTTAACCTTGTATTTAATGTAAAATTTTGTTATACTTTATTTGTCCTTTTAGGGTTTGGAGACGGGGTGTTTTATCCTCTTTTGTTTGTTTTTCCAGCGTCAGGAGAGCTACTCGATAGTGGTTTGGTTCACTTTTTATCAATCCTGTAGGAGCACAATGTATGTCTTGATGTAGCTGCAAAATAATAACAAAATTTAAAAAACAGTAAACAGAACCTTACCTCCCTAAGTGAATCCCCAGCAGCACCCATGGCATTATGGGTAACATTTCTCTGCACTGCAAGAAGACATCAAGACATCGTTAACAAAGTCACTGCAAATTCATCGATGAAAGGTTATTGATATCCATTTGCATCTGACACACTCAGGAGCAATTCATATGTTGGTACTCAGGTTGTCATCATCGGTGTGTTCTGGTAAGAATACTGTTGTGGATCTCACACGTCAGCCTCCCCCTTATCAAGGGGGGATTAATCCCCTTGTCTTTTATCTAGCCGACGCGATCCGGGGCTATGACGTTCCTTCCGGACGGCGTTAAATAGGGCTGTAAGCCAAATTATTATTACCTAATTACTAACACCGGCCATGAAGCAAGGAAATAACCCCGCCCGAACCACGGTTTTAGTGGACACGCCGAGCGATAGCGAGCCGCGATTCGGGCCGTTAACAGGAACTAACCCGATTGGAGCGGTTCCTAATCGTGACACGTTTACCCAATGGAGAAATCACTAAAACGGTTGAATCAAGAGGAAAAGGAAGAACAGATTGGTTTATTAATTATTTACACAGGAAGAAGGAGAAGTACACACAGTGCAGCCTTAATAACAGTCTTATACTTATCACCAGACAAACGGACCCGCACACACACACACACTCACACGGGGATGTAGATGGTCGGGGTTGAAGGTCCAGGGATGATGTCCACAGCTCGCTCCGGTCCCCGACTCGTACCACGAAGAAGATGGTAGACGGCAGGCAAGCTCTCCGCGTGTCGTTGGCGCGGATCGGACAATTATATGGGGAAAGGTGAGCTAGGCTGGGCGGTTATTTCACAGCTTAGCCGCGTACGTAATAAATGAACCGGCTGGCGGTTATACTGGCGGTCTCAGCAAGCCCAAAGCCAAACCCCCAACGAGTTCTTGCAATCAATGCCAAACGTGACAGTCCTCTTGATCAAAGCCACAATCGTGCAAGTCCTTTGTAAAGCGCATATACTCCCCAGTCCTTTGTAATGCGCGAATATCCTCAAGTACTCATAAACCGCATAAGTCCTCTTACAAAAGCCCCTCGCTCCTCAGTCCTCTCCGCACAGTCCTCCTCGCGCAGTCCTGTGGAAGGGCTTTTCGTGCGCGATTATATAGCGCCGCCCAGCGAACCCTCTCAAATCTGCCAGACGCGCACTGACCACGCCCCTTAGGCCATGCCCACTGAGCCCTGGTCGGTTGTTGGGGTCTTACCGGCTCCGCCCTTGACGTCTGCTTGATGTGGCCACACCCCCGACCTTGCGCTCCGCCCCCTTTTCAGGCCTTACCTCGTGGCATTTGGGCTGGTTTGAGCATCCTAATGCGAGGGGCAATGGGTTGCAGACTGGATGGGCGCAATGGGGCATGGGGCGCAGACTGGATGGTGTGCAATGAGGTCGATTGGAGGGTGGGCTGCAAAATGAACGGGGCCTACTCTTATTTATTTATTTTACACAACGCAGGTATCACTATTGGAAATGGCCTTATCTCACATATACTAAGAAATAACTAACGTTCTAAGGTGACCTACGTGTTGCATGTGGACTAACTATGGGGGCAAAACCTTTAACCTTTATTAATCAAATATGTACACTTTCTCAGAAACGCAACAATACTAATATGGCACAGTCTGCAGGTGCACAAGGAATTAAGAGGAACTTAGACACTGGAGGAAGTCGTTTGGCCCATCATGGTCATGTCTGTGCTTGATCTCCAACCTATTGATTTAATAATCGTCTAATGATAGGAACCTGATCTACACAGTGTACTTCAGGTGAACCCAAGCTAAGCACTTCAGGTGTACCCAAGCTAAACACTTCAGGTGAACCCAAGCTAAGCACTTCAGGTGTACCCAAGCTAAGCACTTCAGGTGTACCCAAGCTAAACACTTCAGGTGAACCCAAGCTAAGCACTTCAGGTGAACACAAGCGAAACACTTCAGGTGAACCCAAGCTAAGCACTTAAGGTGAACCCAAGCGAAACACTTCAGGTGAACCCAAGCTAAACACTTCAGGTGAACCCAAGCTAAACACTTCAGGTGAACCCAAGCTAAACACTTCAGGTGAACCCAAGCTAAGCACTTCAGGTGTACCCAAGCTAAACACTTCAGGTGAACCCAAGCTAAGCACTTCAGGTGTACCCAAGCGAAACACTTCAGGTGAACCCAAGCTAAACACTTCAGGTGCACCCAAGCTAAACACTTCAAGTGAACCCAAGCTAAACACTTCAGGTGAACCCAAGCTAAACACTTCAGGTGAACCCAAGCTAAACACTTCAGGTGAACCCAAGCTAAACACTTCAGGTGAACCCAAGCTAAGCACTTCACGTGAAGCTGAAAAATGTCATAGCCAATTATTTGTTGCACTTTGATGAAACACAGCACTTTGAACTCTCAGTGATTTTGATATCGATTGTCTCTTCCAGTACGTTCTGAAGGTGTGTTGTGACGTCACAAGAACATTCTTCTGTAACCTTGATACACAACCTAATGATGCACCGAGTGTGTTCATACGAGTAAAATTAAAATCTTCCTTTTATGCAAGGCCTGGATTTGTGCTCCTCCAGTTTGTTTGTTTTTCTACATAACTATTTGTCCTCTCACCTGGAGTGGGTTTGGTGGTAACACGAGGTCTGCAGACGAGGTGAGGTCATCCAGGGGTTGCATCTGAAAAAGGTAAAAACGTTTTGTATTTTACACAATTGGAACCAAAGATACGTCACACACAGAGCCAGCTCAATGTGGAGCAATTTCGACATTCCAACAGAACAACATGCCATTGGGAATTTCGACATTCCAACAGAACAACATGCCATTGGGAATCTCGACATTCCAACAGAACAACATGCCATTGGGAATTTCGACATTCCAACAGAACATGCCATTGGGAATCTCGACATTCCAACAGAACAACATGCCATTGGGAATTTCGACATTCCAACAGAACATGCCATTGGGAATCTCGACATTCCAACAGAACAACATGCCATTGGGAATTTCGACATTCCAACAGAACAACATGCCATTGGGAATTTCGACATTCCAACAGAACAACATGCCATTGGGAATCTCGACATTCCAACAGAACATGCCATTGGAAATTTCGACATTCCAAAAGAACAACATGCCATTTGGAATCTCGACATTACAACAGAACATGTCATTGGGAATCTCGACATTCCAACAGAACAACATGCCATTGGGAATTTCGACATTCCAACAGAACATGCCATTGGGAATTTCGACATTCCAACAGAACAACATGCCATTGGGAATTTCGACATTCCAACAGAACAACATGCCATTGGGAATTTCGACATTCCAACAGAACATGCCATTGGGAATTTCGACATTCCAACAGAACATGCCATTGGGAATTTCGACATTCCAACAGAACATGCCATTGGGAATCTCGACATTCCAACAGAACAACATGCCATTGGGAATTTCGACATTCCAACAGAACAACATGCCATTGGGAATTTCGACATCCCAACAGAACATGCCATTGGGAATTTCGACATTCCAACAGAACATGCCATTGGGAATCTCGACATTCCAACAGAACATGTCATTGGGAATTTCGACATTCCAACAGAACAACATGCCATTGGGAATTTCGACATTCCAACAGAACATGCCATTGGGAATCTCGACATTCCAACAGAACAACATGCCATTGGGAATTTCGACATTCCAACAGAACATGCCATTGGGAATCTCGACATTCCAACAGAACAACATGCCATTGGGAATCTCGACATTCCAACAGAACAACATGCCATTGGGAATCTCGACATTCCAACAGAACAACATGCCATTGGGAATCTCGACATTCCAACAGAACAACATGCCATTGGGAATTTCGACATTCCAACAGAACATGCCATTGGGAATTTCGACATTCCAACAGAACATGCCATTGGGAATCTCGACATTCCAACAGAACAACATGCCATTGGGAATCTCGACATTCCAACAGAACAACATGCCATTGGGAATCTCGACATTCCAACAGAACAACATTCCATTGGGAATTTCGACATTCCAACAGAACAACATGCCATTGGGAATCTAGACATTCCAACAGAACATGCCATTGGGAATTTCGACATTCCAACAGAACAACATGCCATTGGGAATTTCGACATTCCAACAGAACAACATGCCATTGGGAATTTCGACATTCCAACAGAACATGCCATTGGGAATTTCGACATTCCAACAGAACAACATGCCATTGGGAATATTGACATTCCAACAGAACAACATGCCATTGGGAATCTCGACATTCCAACAGAACATGCCATTGGGAATCTCGACATTCCAACAGAACATGTCATTGGGAATTTCGACATTCCAACAGAACAACATGTCATTGGGAATTTCGACATTCCAACAGAACATGTCATTGGGAATTTCGACATTTCAACAGAACAACATGCCATTGGGAATTTCGACATTCCAACAGAACAACATGCCATTGGGAATTTCGACAATCCTACAGAAAAACATGCCATTGGGAATCTCAACATTCCAACAGAACAACATGCCATTGGGAATCTCAACATACCAACAGAACATGCCATTGGAAATTTCGACATTCCAACAGAACAACATGCCATTGGGAATTTCGACATTCCAACAGAACAACATGTCATTGGGAATTTCGACATTCCAACATGTCATTGGGAATTTCGACATTCCAACAGAACAACATGCCATTGGGAATATCGACATTCCAAAAGAACAACATGCCATTGGGAATTTCGACATTCCAACAGAACAACATGTCATTGGGAATTTCGACATTCCAACATGTCATTGGGAATTTCGACATTCCAACAGAACAACATGTCATTGGGAATTTCGACTTTCCAACAGAACATGCCATTGGGAATATCGACATTCCAACAGATCAACATGCCATTGGGAATTTCGACTTTCCAACAGAACAACATGCCATTGGGAATATCGACATTCCAACAGAACATGCCATTGGGAATATCGACATTCCAACAGATCAACATGCCATTGGGAATTTCGACTTTCCAACAGAACAACATGCCATTGGGAATATCGACATTCCAACAGAACAACATGCCATTGGGAATCTCGACATTCCAACAGAACAACATGCCATTGGGAATCTCGACATTCCAACAGAACATGCCATTGGGAATTTCGACATTCCAAAATGCCATTGGGAATTTCGACATTCCAACAGAACAACATGCCATTGGGAATTTCGACATTCCAACAGAACATGCCATTGGGAATCTCGACATTCCAACAGAACAACATGCCATTGGGAATCTCGACATTCCAACAGAACAACATGCCATTGGGAATATCGACATTCCAACAGATAAACATGCCATTGGGAATTTCGACTTTCCAACAGAACAACATGCCATTGGGAATATCGACATTCCAACAGAACATGCCATTGGGAATATCGACATTCCAACAGATCAACATGCCATTGGGAATTTCGACTTTCCAACAGAACAACATGCCATTGGGAATATCGACATTCCAACAGAACAACATGCCATTGGGAATTTCGACATTCCAACAGAATAACATGCCATTGGGAATATCGACATTCCAACAGATCAACATGTCATTGGGAATTTCGACTTTCCAACCGAACATGCCATTGGGAATATCGACATTCCAACAGAACAACATGCCATTGGGAATTTCGACATTCCAACAGAACAACATGCTATTGGGAATTTCGACATTCCAACAGAACAACATGCCATTGGGAATTTCGACATTCCAACAGAACAACATGCCATTGGGAATATCGACATTCCAACAGAACATGCCATTGGGAATCTCGACATTCCAACAGAACATGCCATTTGGAATTTCGACATTCCAACAGAACAACATGTCATTGGGACTTTCGACATTCCAACAGAACATGCCATTGGGAATATCGACATTCCAACAGAACAACATGCCATTGGGAATTTCGACATTCCAACAGAATAACATGCCATTGGGAATATCGACATTCCAACAGATCAACATGTCATTGAGAATTTCGACTTTCCAACAGAACATGCCATTGGGAATATCGACATTCCAACAGAACAACATGCCATTGGGAATTTCGACAT
The DNA here is from genome assembly GCF_964187855.1 of Myxine glutinosa. NCBI lineage: Eukaryota > Metazoa > Chordata > Myxini > Myxiniformes > Myxinidae > Myxine > Myxine glutinosa. The sequence continues at coordinate 115,471,309 of NC_136262.1, forward strand.
TCCAACAGAACAACATGCTATTGGGAATTTCGACATTCCAACAGAACAACATGCCATTGGGAATTTCAACATTCCAACAGAACATGCCATTGGGAATTTCGACATTCCAACAGAACAACATGCCATTGGGAATATCGACATTCCAACAGAACAACATGCCATTGGGAATTTCGACATTCCAACAGAACAACATGCCATTGGGAATCTCGACATTCCAACAGAACAACATGCCATTGGGAATCTCGACATTCCAACAGAACATGCCATTGGGAATCTCGACATTCCAACAGAACATGCCATTGGGAATTTCGACATTCCAACAGAACAACATGCCATTGGGAGTTTCGACATTCCAACAGAACAACATGCCATTGGGAATCTCGACATTCCAACAGAACATGCCATTGGAAATTTCGACATTCCAAAAGAACAACATGCCATTTGGAATCTCGACATTACAACAGAACATGTCATTGGGAATCTCGACATTCCAACAGAACAACATGCCATTGGGAATTTCGACATTCCAACAGAACATGCCATTGGGAATTTCGACATTCCAACAGAACAACATGCCATTGGGAATCTCGACATTCTAACAGAACAACATGCCATTGGGAATCTCGACATTCCAACAGAACAACACGTCATTGGGAATTTCGACATTCCAACAGAACAACATGCCATTGGGAATTTCGACATTCCAACAGAACAACATGCCATTGGGAATTTCGACATTCCAACAGAACATGCCATTGGGAATTTCGACATTCCAACAGAACATGCCATTGGGAATTTCGACATTCCAACAGAACATGCCATTGGGAATCTCGACATTCCAACAGAACAACATGCCATTGGGAATTTCGACATTCCAACAGAACAACATGCCATTGGGAATTTCGACATCCCAACAGAACATGCCATTGGGAATTTCGACATTCCAACAGAACAACATGCCATTGGGAATCTCGACATTCCAACAGAACATGTCATTGGGAATTTCGACATTCCAACAGAACAACATGCCATTGGGAATTTCGACATTCCAACAGAACAACATGCCATTGGGAATCTCGACATTCCAACAGAACAACATGCCATTGGGAATTTCGACATTCCAACAGAACAACATGCCATTGGGAATCTCGACATTACAACAGAACAACATGCCATTGGGAATCTCGATATTCCAACAGAACAACATGCCATTGGGAATCTCGACATTCCAACAGAACATGCCATTGGGAATTTCGACATTCCAACATGCCATTGGGAATTTCGACATTCCAACAGAACATGCCATTGGGAATCTCGACATTCCAACAGAACAACATGCCATTGGGAATCTCGACATTCCAACAGAACAACATGCCATTGGGAATCTCGACATTCCAACAGAACAACATGCCATTGGGAATTTCGACATTCCAACAGAACAACATGCCATTGGGAATCTAGACATTCCAACAGAACATGCCATTGGGAATTTCGACATTCCAACAGAACAACATGCCATTGGGAATTTCGACATTCCAACAGAACAACATGCCATTGGGAATTTCGACATTCCAACAGAACATGCCATTGGGAATTTCGACATTCCAACAGAACAACATGCCATTGGGAATATTGACATTCCAACAGAACAACATGCCATTGGGAATCTCGACATTCCAACAGAACATGCCATTGGGAATCTCGACATTCCAACAGAACATGCCATTGGGAAATTCGACATTCCAACAGAACATGCCATTGGGAATTTCGACATTCCAACAGAACAACATGTCATTGGGAATTTCGACATTTCAACAGAACAACATGCCATTGGGAATTTCGACATTCCAACAGAACAACATGCCATTGGGAATTTCGACAATCCTACAGAAAAACATGCCATTGGGAATCTCAACATTCCAACAGAACAACATGCCATTGGGAATCTCGACATACCAACAGAACATGCCATTGGAAATTTCGACATTCCAACAGAACATGCCATTGGGAATATCGACATTCCAAAAGAACAACATGCCATTGGGAATCTCGACATTCCAACAGAACAACATGCCATTGGGAATATCGACATTCCAAAAGAACAACATGCCATTGGGAATTTCGACATTCCAACAGAACAACATGTCATTGGGACTTTCGACATTCCAACAGAACATGTCATTGGGACTTTCGACATTCCAACAGAACAATATGCCTTTGGGAATTTCGACATTCCAACAGAACATGCCATTGGGAATTTCGACATTCCAACAGAACAACATGTCATTGGGAATTTCGACATTCCAACATGTCATTGGGAATTTCGACATTCCAACAGAACAACATGTCATTGGGAATTTCGACTTTCCAACAGAACAACATGCCATTGGGAATATCGACATTCCAACAGATCAACATGCCATTGGGAATTTAGACTTTCCAACAGAACAACATGCCATTGGGAATATCGACATTCCAACAGAACATGCCATTGGGAATATCGACATTCCAACAGATCAACATGCCATTGGGAATTTCGACTTTCCAACAGAACAACATGCCATTGGGAATATCGACATTCCAACAGAACAACATGCCATTGGGAATTTCGACATTCCAACAGAATAACATGCCATTGGGAATATCGACATTCCAACATATCAACATGTCATTGGGAATTTCGACTTTCCAACAGAACATGCCATTAGGAATATCGACATTCCAACAGAACATGCCATTGGGAATTTCGACATTCCAACAGAACAACATGCTATTGGGAATTTCGACATTCCAACAGAACAACGCCATTGGGAATATCGACATTCCAACAGAACAACATGTCATTGGGAATTTCGACATTCCAACAGAACAGCATGCCATTGGGAATTTCGACATTCCAACAGAACATGCCATTGGGAACTTCGACATTCCAACAGAACAACATGCCATTGGGAATCTCAACATTCCAACAGAACAACATGCCATTGGGAATCTCGACATTCCAACAGAACATGCCATTGGGAATCTCGACATTCCAACAGAACATGCCATTGGGAATTTCGACATTCCAACAGAACAACATGTCATTGGGAATTTCGACATTCCAACAGAACAGCATGCCATTGGGAATTTCGACATTCCAACAGAACATGTCATTGGGAATTTCGACTTTCCAATAGAACAACATGCCATTGGGAATTTCGACTTTCCAACAGAACAACGTCATTGGGAATTTCGACATTCCAACAGAACAACATGTCATTGGTAATTTCGACATTCCAGCAGAACAACATGCCATTGGGAATCTCGACATTCCAACAGAACATGCCATTGGGAATTTCGACATTCCAACAAAACAACATGCCATTGGGAATTTCGACATTCCAACAGAACAACATGCCATTGGGAATCTCGACATTCTAACAGAACATGCCATTGGGAATCTCGACATTCCAACAGAACAACATGCCATTGGGAATTTCGACATTCCAACAAAACAACATGCCAATGGGAATTTCGACATTCCAACAGAACAACATGCCATTTGGAATCTCGACATTCCAACAGAACGACATGCCATTGGGAATTTCGACATTCCAACAGAACAACATGCCATTGGGAATTTCGACATCCCAACAGAACAACATGCCATTGGGAATTTCGACATTCCAACAGAACAACATGCCATTGGGAATTGGTGGAGGAGAGGGTGGGAAAGTGGGCAGAAAAAAAAACCTGGAGATGTTCACCCAAATCCCACATCCCCCTCAGATCCCTCAACCCCAATAGGCACATGCAGGCTGATCACACTAACCTCCTCTTCTTCACTCGGACATCTTCTGCAAGCAGAGATTGTCAACCTGTGATGAACACCTCTGGTCGTGCCATTCTTGAAAGTCCGCCGATCGCCATCTCGAGTATTTTTCAACGTGGCGTTGCCGTCTGAGTGTTGGACGCGAAGGAGCTGAGAGTCTTCAGAGCGAGACCCATCCAAATGCCCACCTGGGAAGCGCCAGGTCAGCAGGTGTAGCTCGTCCACCTGGTGACGCAAAGGAGAGGTGGCTTCGTGTATGAACATCTGCACAAAACATTTGTAAAATCATGAACAGCAATGAGAACAGCGAACCCTGGAGCAATAGAGGGCCGTGAGCTCCTGCAGAAGCAACGCAACCTCGGTGAACGTCAGTCTGTGACTTTGCGTACCACGTGACAGACTTCCGTCCAGCGTCACCTGCACAACGAACAGAGGAAAAGGAGAGAAAACATTCCGCGAACAAGAACCAATTCAAATAGCAAATACACACCTGGTCGTCCGATGGACCAAAAGTGCAGAAACTTGGAGTTTAATCAAGTCTCTCCACAAACGTAGAACTCGGCCTCTCACCCTGCGCACACACTGCTCCAGAAGATTTGGAATGGAAGGACTCCACAGGTGTCTACCTGACAGGCGCTGCCTCCTCAGGTGTTCCAGCAACTCCATCCTCCGCTTCTCGTGACAACCATACCCAGAAAGGCCCAATCACTGCCATGGAAAGCAGCGATTGGTACTCTGCACATCACAATGAAAGGAAACTCAGGTTCCCAGGCTCTTTGCTCTTCCCAAATGAATGACCAGCTGTTTGCACTCACTCGAGCTGTTGTTTTGACAAACTACATTTAATACCAGAACGGCACTAGGAAGAGGGCACACCTCCACCAGGCTGAACAGGTTACGTATTCGTATCCCACCGATAGGTCGGATCTGGATCCAGACCTGAACCAAAACCGAATCGGTTTGTTCTCGTCACCAAACCAACTCATACACCGAATTTGGTCATAACTCGTCCACAGGTTTTTGAGGTATTATTATTATTATTATTATTATTATTATTATTATTATTTTGTACACAAAATGGAGGCTCGTGGAAGAGCTAACATTGATCAATAAAAAAGACAAACTGACATAAAACACATGATAAAGGGAGCGGGAGATAAGATGGAGAGCAGGGACATCGGGAGATCTGTGGGAGGGAGAGGGCTTGAGGGGAGGAGGCATGGGAAGGGGGGGGGAGGTAAAAAAACACATGGACACAGCTAGGACTTCCAGGAAAGAAGTCGGTATTGCAAAAAAGTGGATCTGGGGTGAATTAACGGGGGTAGAAAAGATCAAGGTTTTGGATGGGGGAAGATAAGAGATGGTGGTGAACAGCTGTTTTAAAGACCTGGAGGGAGGAGTGGGATTGAAGAGAGTGTGGGAATTTGTTCCAAAGGTGGGAGAAAAGAGGAATGAAGGAGTGAAGGTGAGCAGAGAGCCTAGATTTTGGCAGTTTAACCATAAGAGGGTTGCTGGCAGATCTTGTGCAACCTGTAGGAATATTTGGGGAACCGAGCACAGAGAGAGCTGGGGGAGCAAGGCCGGAGAGGAGCCGGTAGAAGACAGAAAGACCACCAACATACCTGCGGGTAGAGAGTGAAAGGCCCTCATAATCAGCTTCATCGCAGGAGATTCCAATGATTCTGAAAGCTTTGGTTTCAACAGCGTGAAGCCGAGCTAGGTGTGAGGCAGGAGCACCAGCCCAGAGCGGAGAGCAGTATTCCATTGAGCTGCAGATGAAAGCTTTGTATGTGGAGAGGAGCTCAGGTGTGCCAAGGAAGGACTTCGCACGACGGAGGATGCCCAGTCGGCGACTGGCTTTGGAGGCCAGCTTGGAAATATGGTTTTCCCAGGAAAGATCATGGCAGATAGTGAGACCCAAAAGCTTGAGTGACAGAACTTCTTGGAGAGGATTGTTGAGAAAGTGGATGGGAGGGTTGTCCAGTCGGTCTTTTCGGAGACACATCGTAAGAGTGTGAGATTTGTCAGGATTGAAAGACATGTTCCACTCGTTTGACCAGTCTGTGATTTTGTCCAGGTCTGCAGAGAGTGAGGAGGCTGCAGACTGCCGATCTGAGGGATGAGGAATGGAGCGACAGAGAGTAGAGTCATCAGCAAAGGGATAGAGAGGATTTTCCAGAGAGTCGGAGAGATCATTGATGAAGACCAGAAATAGCACAGGGCCCAGAACACTACCTTGGGGAACTCCAGCCTGAACAGGAAGGGGAGATGAGAGAAATCCATTCAGGGCCACACGATGACTACGACCAGAGAGGAAGTCCGCCAGCCATGCGTGGAGATTTCCATGGATACCATAGGAGGAGAGTTTGGTGAGCAGAGCAGGGTGCCAGACCGTATCGAAGGCACGTGATATGTCGAGGGAGACAGCTCTGATTTCCTCTTTGGCATATCCTGCTGATCCTGCTTACAAACTGATGAGATATCCTGCTTACAAACAAACAGGGACGAAAACATAACCTCCGTCCACCTTTGGTGGTTGTGGTGGTGGTGGTAACAAATTGCAAACTCTTGCACATGAAATGGCCCACATACCTGCACGAGGTGATCGTCATGGGTCAACTGGCTGGTGAGGGTAGGAATTTGGAATTTCTCCAGGGTGTTGAAGACAATTGCTGTTTCTGTGCAAAAGACACCACGGAATCTTTAACATTCACCAGCAACCAATGGGAGTGGACGGGTCCCCAGATTAATGTCCCATCCAGGACATTCATGCACCAGGACAACAGTTCTTATTGTCAGGTCGGGATTCTAACTGAGTGTAAATAGCCCAAAGATAAATCCACAACCTCTGACTGGTTGGGGTCCAGCATTAGACACTCTATGGATGATATTACTCCATTTCGACGGTTTCTAACATGGTGCGGGACCACCATTGGATTGATGTTAGTGGCATTCAAATAGAGTCTGATTGAGTCGATGCACCTCATCCTGGGGCGTCCCGAGGTCTGCACCAACCAGGTGCATTTGCTATGTACCTGGTAGGGTGGTAGTTGAGTTAGCATGCGATGGAGACATCCGTACCATCGCATATATCGTTGGCATAGAAAAGAGGATGCAAGTGGCTGTTGGGTGCTTTACCAGACATGGTGATCGATGATGTGCTGGACCCATCGGATACTTTCTAAGCACTGGAGACACTGCACATCAAAGTGGTCAAGTCTAGGTAGATCAGTACTGGTGGTGGTCCAGTCTAGGTAGATCAGCACTGGTGGTGTTCCAGTCTAGGTAGCTCAGCACTGGTGGTGGTCCAGTCTAGGTAGGTCAGCACTCGCGGTGGTCCAGTCGAGGTAGATCAGCACTGGTGGTGGTGCAGTCTAGGTAGATCAGCACTGGTGGTGGTCCAGTCTAGGTAGATCAGCACTCGCGGTGGTCCAGTCTAGGTAGATCAGCACTGGTGGTGGTCCAGTCTAGGTATATCAGCACTAGCGGTGGCCCAGTCTAGGTAGATCAGCACTGGCGGTGGTCCAGTCTCGGTAGATCAGCACTGGCGGTGGTCCAGTCTAGGTAGATCAGCACTGGCGGTGGTCCAGTCTAGGTAGATCAGCACTGGTGGTGGTCCAGTCTAGGTAGATCAGCACTGGCGGTGGTCCAGTCTCGGTAGATCAGCACTGGCGGTGGTCCAGTCTAGGTAGATCAGCACTGGCGGTGGTCCAGTCCAGGTAGATCAGCACTGGTGGTGTTCCAGTCTCGGTAGATCAGCACTGGTGGTGTTCCAGTCTAGGTAGATCAGCACAGGTGGTGGTCCAGTCTAGGTAGATCAGCACAGGTGGTGGTCCAGTCCAGGTAGATCAGCACTGGTGGTGGTCCAGTCTAGGTAGATCAGCACTGGCGGTGGTCCAGTCTCGGTAGATCAGCACTGGTGGTGTTCCAGTCTAGGTAGATCAGCACAGGTGGTGGTCCAGTCTCGGTAGATCAGCACTGGCGGTGGTCCAGTCTCGGTAGATCAGCACTGGTGGTGGTCCAGTCTAGGTAGATCAGCACTGGTGGTGGTCCAGGTTTCCACTCTACACAGGAACAAATGACTAGTGCATGGTACATCTTGATCTTCGTCGACAATTGAATGTGACGCTTGTTGAATAAAGGACTCTCGGGGGTCATGCCTCCACCTTTGTGGTTTATGGGTAGGGAGTGGTCTGGTCTCAGATAGTCCTGAAAGCCGCCGGGTACACTTTTCACTTTCGAGTGTGTGGTTGCTCCACAGGTATCTGCTCCCACATTATGAACAAATTCATTATTAAATACGAGTTCTCTCACAAGGACCTTCAATCTCACCCTACTCAGCGAGGCGTTTCCTCAAGAGGAATTTCCTCCTCCCCATGGATGCCAACCAATGGGAATTGTCCGTGCGTTATGCTTTTCAAGCGAGGAAGCAGCATATACAATTTTCAAAGTCTTTGGTATGACTTGCACATGGTTAGAATCACGGACCTGCCAGACTCAAAGCAGACCCACTAACCAATAGCAGAGATGAAGGCCAAAACAGGGAAGGCAGACAAATGGGTGTTGGGAGGAATGGTGTGCACAAGATGGACACAGAAGGGAACTCTCTGGAGGGAAAACTGGAAATTGGGAAGGAGGACAACTTGGGATGGGCCTAACAAGGGTAGAAACAATCGTGGGATTATCTGAGGTGGTCTTGAAGACCTGAAGGGAAAAGTGAGATTGAAGAGGATGTGGAAGTTTGTTCCACGGGTGGGAAAAAAAGTGGAACGAATGAGTGGAGGTGAGCAGTGAACCTGGATTTCGATAGTTTAACCAGAATTAAGTTGATAGTTGTCCATGTGAGCCCTACTGAAAACTAGGGGGACAAAGCATGGAATGAGCAGAGAGTGCAAGACCATAAAGGAGGTGGTAAAAGACAGAGAGACCACCGACCTGTCTGCAATGGCGAAGTGATAGGCCCAAAGGCTCAGCTTCATTGAGGGAGATTCCAATGATCTTGAAGGTCTTGGTTTCCACGGCATCAATCTGAGCAAGGTGTGAGTCAGGTGCACCAGCCCAGAGGGGAGAGCAGTACTCCATCAAGCTGCGGATGAAGGTCTTGGTTTCCACGGCATCAATCTGAGCAAGGTGTGAGTCAGGTGCACCAGCCCAGAGGGGTGAGCAGTACTCCATCAAGCTGCGGATGAAGGCCTTGGTTTCCACGGCATCAATCTGAGCAAGGTGTGAGTCAGGTGCACCAGCCCAGAGGGGTGAGCAGTACTCCATCAAGCTGCGGATGAAGGCCTTGGTTTCCACGGCATAAATCTGAGCAAGGTGTGAGTCAGGTGCACCAGCCCAGAGGGGTGAGCAGTACTCCATCAAGCTGCGGATGAAGGCCTTGGTTTCCACTGCGTCCATCTGAGCAAGGTGTGAGGCTTCATGTGATAGGAGTTCATGTGTGCCAAGGAAGGACATTGTACGACGGAGGATCCCTAGAGGACTGCTGGCTTTGGAGACCAACTTGAAATGTGGTTTACCCCAGAGAGATCATGGCCGATAGTGACAGGAAGTAGATGGGGTGGAGAGAGGGGGGATAGGAGGAGAGGAGGGGGAGAGAAGGGGGAGAGAAGGGGGAGAGGAGGGGAGAGGAGGGGGAGAGGAGGGGGAGAGAGGGGGGAGAGAAGGGGGAGAGAAGGGGGAGAGAAGGGGGAGAGAAGGGAAGGGGAGGGGAGAGAAGGGGGAGGGGAGGGGAGAGGAGGGGGAGAGAGGGGGGAGAGAGGGGGGAAGAGAAGGGGAGGAGGGAGAGGGGGGAGGGGGAGAGGAGGAAGAGAAGGGGGGAGGAGCGGAGGAGGGAGGAGGAGGGAGGGGGAGGAGAGGGGGAAGAGAAGGAGGAAGGATAGGGGGTTTATGCAGGACATATCCCAAGTGTTTGGCCAGATTGTGATGTTGGCCTGAAGAGAGGGAAAAGGCTGCAGCCTGCCGATCTGAAGGATGAGGGACGTCACGGCAGAGGGTGATGAACCACTCACTCACTGCAAATCAGTAAAACAATTACAAACCGCATAACTAACTAAACCTGTTTACTCAAACACAAGAAACCCAAACATCCAAAAAAAAACAAACCTAAATAAGCGATTTCTCGATCTTGCGCCAAATTAAAAAAAATTACCCTTAATTGGGGATTAATTACGATTCCGACCCCGTGGGCTCATTGAAACGGTGAATGACGTCACGTTCATACGTCATCGCTCAATAACCAGGTAAATTAATTTCGCCTCGCGTGTTGTGGAGTACAGTAAGTACGAGTATGTGTAATGGATGATTCAAACCCGCCGTGCTTCGCCGTGCTCGGTCGTCTCTCTGTACCCCGCAGGTACGCAGGTAGCAATGTGGGAATAATCTAATCATTGCGCCATAATGATTATGTTATTATCGTCAATTATAATCGCGTCACAAAATCGATTCCCAAGTTATTGCTTTTAATCGTTCACAAACCGCGCGAATTTGTCACCGGCATGTTACGACTCACCTGCTCGTTCATATTAACCACGCCCCGTTACGTCAGCGGCGAAGAGCGCAACTAGCGTGAGGCCTCGTGGGTTTCACTGAGGCGTCGCGGCGGAGCGATCCAAGCGGCATTTTTGTGTAATGCGGTCGAGGCAAAGGGAGGTGATGCGACTAATGAGGGCCGGCTATTCGTCCGCGGAATCAAACAATCCCTTCGTGTTCCCAAATATTTCACACTTTTCCGAACATTTTATGGCCCCGAACACAATTATAATATCTTCGTTTGGGAAACCTCCCTCTTCAGGCGGTTCTGTTCTCAATTTGGTTCGACAGCCCAAGCCGTTTCCTGGTAAGTGTTGCACTGGAACTGGAAGCTTTTCCATCCATCCCTTCCTCCCTTCCTCCCTTCCTCCCTTCCTCCCTTCCTTCCTTCCTTCCTTCCTTCCTTCCTCCCTCCCACAGCATTCGTTAGAGCAGGCATTTGTAATTTGTTCAGGATGCCGGAGATAGCTCGCCGACTCTTCGCGAAGGACACCATGGGGTCTTTAACGTGCGTCGACGAATACATGCAGACAGGACGCCCGGCTTAACGCACACCTGTGAAACACCAGGATGACGGTTTACAGTAGGATCGGGATGCGAACCCAAGCTCCCTCTAATCCAGAGTCGAGGCCGTCATCCTGCCAGTCCAAGAGGATGTAGAGAGGGAGTCGAGGTGTGTTATTAATGGTCTGTATCTGTATGGCCAACCCTGGTTTTAGGTTTATATTACTATTAGTAAATGGCGCGTTTATAAACATTCCCTACTAATTATTCACGATGAGTGAACAGTCAATCGCGGGAGTATTAAACTAGTAATACTAGTATTAGAGACCAGAACCATTCTTGACCATGTTATTGAATGTCAATGGAGACCCTCATTTTTTGTCCCCCGTCTCCGATATCGTTATTAAAATGAGCTCCGATCATCCGACCGACAGACAGTCCCACCGATCATCCGACCGACAGACAGTCCCACCGATCATCCAACCGACAGACAGTCCCACCGATCATCCGACCAACAGACAGTCCCACCGATCATCCGACCGACAGACAGTCCCACCGATCATCCGACCGACACAGTCCCACAGATCATCCGACCGACACAGTCCCACCGATCATCCGACCGACAGACAGTCCCACCGATCATCCGACCGACAGACAGTCCCACCGATCATCCGACCGACAGTCCCACCGATCATCCGACCGACAGTCCCACCGATCATCCGACCGACACAGTCCCACCGATCATCCGACCGACACAGTCCCACCGATCATCCGACCGACACAGTCCCACCGATCATCCGACCGACACAGTCCCACCGATCATCCGACCGACACAGTCCCACCGATCATCCGACCGACACAGTCCCACCGATCATCCAACAGACAGACAGTCCCATCGATCATCCGACAGACAGACAGTCCCATCGATCATCCGACAGACAGACAGTCCCATCGATCATCCGACCGACAGACAGTCCCACTGATCATCCGACCGACAGACAGTCCCACTGATCATCCGACCGACAGACAGTCCCACCGATCATCCGACAGACACAGTCCCACGGATCATCCGACAGACAGACAGTCCCACTGATCATCCAACCGACAGTCTCACTCATTATCCGACCGACTATCGATCGTCTGACGACAATCTGACCTACCGACCATCCAATTGTCCGACCGACAATCTGACTTACCGACCATCCGAGCGTCCAACTGACCGACGATACAATCGTCTGACCGACCATCCGACCTACCAGCTATCCGATCATCCATCCGAGCATCCAACCGACCATCCGACCTATCAACTATCCGATCATCCATCCAAGCGTCCAACCATCCAAACAACCATCCGACCGACCCACCATCCAAACGACCAAATGTCCGACCGACCGACTGGACCATCCGATCGACCGATCGACCATCCGATTGTCCGACCGACCGACAATCCAACCAACCGACTATCCAATCATCATCCGACCGAGCGTCCAATCGACCATGCAATCGTCCGACCGACCGACCATCCAAGCGTCCAACCTACCGACTATCCAATCTGCCGACCGACAATCCAACCTACCGACCCTCCGAGCATAGAACCGATCAACTATCCAATCTTCCGACCGACAATCCGACCTACCGACCATCTGAGCGTCCAACCGACCATGCAATCATCCGACCGATAATCCGACCTACCGACTATCCGAGCGTCCAACCGACCATGCAATCATCTGACCGACCGACCATCCGAGCGTCCAACCGACCATGCAATCATCCGACCGATAATCCGACCTACCGACTATCCGAGCGTCCAACCGACCATGCAATCATCCGACCGACCGACCATCCGAGCGTCCAACCTACCGACTATCCAATCTGCCGCCCGACAATTGTCTGCTGACAATTGTCTATCCAATCTGCCGACCGAGCATAGAACCGATCAACTATCCAATCTTCCGACCGACAATCCGACCTCCCGACCATCTGAGCGTCCAACCGACCATGCAATCATCCGCCCGACAATTGTCCGACCGACCGACAATTGCAATCCGACCTACCGACTATCTGAGCGTCCAACCGACCATTCAATCGTCCGACCGACAATCCGACCATCCGAGCGTCCAACCAGCCATGCAATCGTCCGACCGACAATCCGACCTACCGACTATCCAATCTTCCGACCGACAATCTGACCTACCGACCCTCCGAGTGTAGAACCGATCAACTATCCAATCTTCCGACCGACAATCCGACCTACCGACCCTCCGAGTGTAGAACCGATCAACTATCCAATCTTCCGACCAACAATCTGATCTACCGACCCTCCGAGCGTAGAACCGATCAACTATCCAATCTTCTGACCGACAATCCGACCATCTGCGCGTCCAACCGACCATGCAATCACACGATCGACAATCCGACTATCCAATCTTCCGCACCCGACCTACCGACTATCCAATCTTCCGACCAACAATCCGACCTACCGACTATCCAATCTTCCGACCGACAATCCGACCTACCGACTATCCAATCTTCCGACCGACAATCCGACCTACCAACGATCAAATCATCCATCCAAGCGTCCAACCGACCTACCGACCTACCAACTATCAAATCATCCATCCGAGTGACCAACCGACCATCCGACCTATCAACTATCAAAATCATCCATCCGAGCATCCAACCAGCCATCCGACCTAACAACTATCAAATCATCCATCCAAGCGTCCAACCATCCGACCAAGCATCAAACCAACCAAACAACCATCCGACCGACCTACCATCCAAATGAACAAATGTCCGACCAACCAACGGACCGTCAGACTGACCGACCAGACTATCCGATCGTCTGACTATCCGATCGTCTGACTATCCGATCGTCTGACTATCCGATCGTCTGACTATCCGATCGTCCGACTATCCGATTGTCCAACCGACTATCCGATCGTCCGACTATCCGATTGGCCGACCGACAATCCGACCTACCGACCGACCATCCAACCGACTATCCAATCGTCTGACCGACCATCCAACTGACCATCCATCCAACCTACCGACCCATCCGACCGACCGAGCCAGCGAGCATCCAACCAACCAAACATCCAACCGACTATCCAATCTTCTGACCGACTATCCAATCTTCTGACCGACTATCCAATCTTCTGACCGACTATCCAATCTTCTGACCGACTATCCAATCTTCTGACCGACCATCCGACTGAGCGAGCATCCAACCAACCAACCAACCAACCATCCGACCGACCCACCATCCAAACGACCGACTGACAATCCAACCGACAATCCGATCATCGGACCGACCATCCAACCTACCAACCATCCGACCACAGACCAAGCGACCAACAGTCCGACTATCCAACCGACCGACTGACCATCCGAGTGTCCACCCGACCAACTATCCGATCATCCATCAAACCTACCAACTACCCAATTATCCATCCGAGCGTCCAACTTACCAACTACCCAATCATCCATCCAAGCGTCCAACCTACCAACTATCCGATCATCCATCCGATCGTCCAAGCATCCAACCAACCAAACAACCATCCGACCGACCTACCATCCAAACGACCAAATGTCCGACCAACCAACGAACCGTCCGACCGGACTATCCGATCGTCCGACCGACCGACTATCCGATCGTCCGACCGACCGACTATCCGATCGTCCGACCGACACTGTCCAACCGACCAACAGATGATCCGTTTGTCCGACTGACAATCCGACCAACCTACTATCCGATTGTTCGACTGACAATCCGACCAACCGACCGACTATCCAATCGTCTGACCAACCATCCATCCGACCTACCGACCGACCATTCGACTGAGGGAGCACCCAACCAACCAACCATCCGACCAACCCACCATCCAAACGACCGACTGTCCGACCGACCGACCCGACAATCCAAACAACAGTCCGACCGACCATCGAACCCACCGACGGATTATCCGACGAACTTTCTGAGCGTTGACTGACCATCCGATCATCCGAACAACCGACTATACAATGGTCCGACCAACCAACACAACGATCATCCGTCCATGTACTTTTGTGTACACGATATTTTAAAACCGTTCAACATTTAGCTTTCATATTGCAGATATCTATTCCTCATGACATTATCTGAAGCTGATTAGATCATGGTGGTGATTGGATGAATTGTTACCATGGTAACGATCTTGGTAACTTGGCTTCTGTACTCGATATTTCAAAAACCGTTCAATATTGAAGTTTCATATTACACAGACAGATCTATTCCTCATACCATCCAAAAGGTGGGAGACCTAGAGAATCAGCTCCTTCTTCACCTTCATTCTTTTTTAGGTTATTTCTGAGTATTTCTCCAAAATAACCTCAGAGTGGGTCCCATCCGTCCATCCGTTAACATTTGACTAAAACAAGTCAAACGACCAGACCGATACGGACAAAATTTGGTACGATGCGCCAGGATAGCAACGTCAGGGGGTTATGCTCCCCATCTGGATCCACCCATATAAGAGGCTGAAAAGGGGGCTTTCACCTTAAATTCAGGTAATTTATTTTAAAATCTCAGAAACCCTGAGGAAACAAGAAGAAAAAGACATAAGATGTCATTGCCACCGGCGTTGTTTCAGTAATCAAGGGAGGTGCAAAGTGCCCCTCTGTGTATATCTGAATCAAATTGGCTACTGCCGACCGAGTTGGTATACTGTATGAATCAAATTGGCGCCCCTTTATATGAACTTTTCTAGAGCATTCCTTGGTTCCTCCTAAGAACACAAGGGTAGACAAGCATGCACACAAGATTTTTTAAAATGTCCCTTCTTTTCTATTGTTTGGCATTTTCTACAAGCTATGGAATGTCACTTCTTTTCTATAGTTTGCCACATGGCACATACCATGCAAAGGGGCCTTTTATATGCCCCTGGCATTTCCCCCAATAATTTTACTGTACGGCGTTAAAGGCTGTCAGTCGGCCATCTTTGGTCGGATGACAAAACAAAATCTTCTGCATATGTATATACTCATGTATTGTCTTTGTGCCAAGTTTGAAGAAAATCGGTGCATGCATGTCCGAGAAGTGGATGGGGACACGCTTAAGTAAGAAAATGGCCGCCAGTCGATCATGTTGGATATGATCTCGAAAAGAAATGCCATGCATATGTAAGCCATCATTCATTATCTGTGTGCAAAGTTTGAACAAGATCGGCAAATGCATGACCGAGAAATGGTTGAGGACATGTTCAACATCGGAGGGGTTATTTATTTTATTTATTTATTTTTACAAGTAAAATCACCACCAGATGGGCATCTGTGATCGCATCGCGACACAAAATGATGTGCATAACACCGTCATGTATTGTCTTTGTGCCAAGTATGAACAAAATCGGTCCATACATGTTCGAGATATGGTTGCAGACATATAAACGAGACCAAATCCAAAAGCCCCCATTTCAGACTAAGTCCAAAGGGGGCTAATAACCGTTAGTCCCCCACGGGGATATTTATTAGTCCCCTACCGGTGTACACCGGAGGGGACTTTGGGTTTGCACGCCGTCCGTCAGTCTGTCTGTCTGTCAGTCCGCCACGCAAAGAACAGCTTTCCGGACTTTTTTTCTAAACGCTTCATGCTAATGATTTCAAACTTGGCACATGGTTTCCTCATAAGTTACACATAAAGTTCGAACTTCACGACGTTTCGATCATTTTTGACAAAGTTATGGCACTTTGAACTTTGGTAATTTCCCCCAACAGTTTTCCGGACTATAATTTGGAGTGCGGTAAGTCAAAGCTGTTAATATTCCTTGTTTTAACTCCAATTTACATTCTGTTTCCACTTTTAGTGAGAAGTAGGGCTGTGCAACCATTCATAAACTTTATTTGGTGCAAATTGGATAATTTTTAGCCGAGTTACCTCAGACCGTGAGTTGGTCATTATATAATTCACACATAGTGCAATACGTGCAGGCTGCTCCACGGAGCGACCTTGCGGGCTTATTTTAACTCAGATTTACATTCTGTTTCCACTTTTAGTGAGAAGTAGGGGTCTGTGCAACCATTCATAAACTTTATTTGGTGCAAATTGGATAATTTTTAGCCGAGTTACCTCAGACCGTGAGTTGGTCATTATATAATTCACACATAGTGCAATACGTGCAGGCTTTTTTTTTTTTTTTTTTTTTTGTATACTGAATCGAGGCTCGTGAAAGAGCTAACATTTATTTCACAAACAAATCAACCAGACAAACAAAATATACAAAAAGAGGGAGCGGAAGACAAGATGGGGAGAGAAGGGGAAGCACACAACCACAACATTTGAGAGCAGGGAGAAGTGTGGGAGGGAGAGGGCTTGGGGGCAGGAGGCGTGGGAAAGGGAGGGGGGGGGGGGGAGAAGTTGTGCTCCACGGAGCGACCTTGCGGGCTTATTTTAACTCCGATTTACATTCTGTTTCCACTTTTAGTGAGAAGTAGGGGTCTGTGCAACCATTCATGAACTTTATTTGGTGCAAATCGGATAATATTTAGCCAAGTTACCTCAGACCGTGAGTTGGTAATTATATAATTCACACTGCCGGTAGGGGACATGTATTGCAGCGCAATACTCAGAATGCTTGTTTAATTTGTTTTCTCCGAAACCGCTTGAGCGAGTGACGCAAAACCTTCAACAAAGGAGCGACTAGCCGTGGAGAACTTTTAAAGTTGCATGATGATGGGATGGATGTTGTGGACGGTGTTCCTGTTTTCTGCAGGCATGGTTTGCAGGGTGTTTCACATACCAGTGTTACGAATCTCGGCCGTCGGCGCTCCCCTTATCAAGGGGGGGGGGGGGGTTAATCCCCTTGTCTTTTTATCTGGCCGACCCGAGTCCTTGGAAGTTATACGCTCCTTCCGGTCGGTATTAGATAGGGTGATTGGTCAATTTAGTCCCAAATACCGAATTACCAACACTGACCGCGAAGCAGGGAAATAACTCCCGCTCGAACCGCGGATACGATGGAATAGGCCGAGCTGATAGCAATCCGCGATCCGAGCCGTTAACAATGTGACTAACCCGATTCTAAGCGGTTTCAATCGTGCCACATTTACCCAATGATAGAAAGGACGGATGCGATCGGATGGAGAGGAAACCAGAAGGTAGGAAGAACAAAGATGGGTTTATTAACAAATGTACAGAAAGAAGAGGAAACAAAAGAATGTACAGGATAGGGAGAGAAAGAAGCAGAACACAGGGCAGCCTTAAAAACAGTCTTACTCTTAATACCCCAGACAAACATACACACTCACATGTGGATTGTAGATGGTTGATGGAACGGGTAGAGGGTCCGGCGATGGGGTCCAGGCTCCAGTCCAGCGGGAGAAACCCGGCAGACAGCTCCGCGTATGGTTGAACGCGAATGGACAGTTATATAGCCTCCAACACCGCATAAGTCCTTTACAACGCGCGCGCCTCCAACAAGTTCCTTCTCATGAGCGCCGCTGAATAATTCCTCTTAACAAATGTGCTCGCTGGCCAGACCTCCGCGCAGTCCTTTACAATGCAATCAGCGCGCTCTCCCAACAAAAGTCATCTGCGCAGTCCTTTACAATGCAATCAGCGCGCTCTCCCGACAAAAGTCCTCTTAATAGCGCCGCTCTCGCACGAGTCCTTTAAGAATGCCAACATTCCGCTCGAGTGCTTCGCGAGAGTACTGTGAAAGGGCTTTGCGTTCGCGCTTATATATCTCTCCACGCGATCACTCCACGAGCCAAAAAGCCACGCCTGTCGGTGATGTTCCTTCAGCCCTGGTTGGCTGGTGAGGGCTTACCGGCCACGCCTTTGACGACTGGATGACGTGGCCACACCTTCTTCTTGGCGTTGCGCCCCCTTTTTCCTGGCCTCACCGCATGTCTTATGGCGGCGTTTGAGCGAGCTCCAGCTCAAGGCAGCGAACGCTGCTGGCAGAGGCGTGTATAAATTTGAGAGAGACATAGGGCAGACTGTAGGCGCGTAATGGCGTCGCTTGGAGAGAGAGGCTTGTAAAATGAACAGAATGAAATGGGCCTACTTCTTATTTGATTGACACAACGCATTCAACTATTGGAAACACGGCCTTATCTAAAACACATACTAATGAGATAACTGAAGTTCTAAGGTGGCCTACGTGCTGCTTGTGGACTAACTAGGGGGTGCAACCTTTAACCTTTTAATAATGGGATATTTACAAGAGTGTGGGTTCTAAAACCGCAACACTGCACCCCCCCCCCCCTTTTCCAGGCTCGGCCCGAGCTGAAACAAAAGGGCTATCTTTTAACTTAGTGTGACACTTAGGTGGGGTTACCCTCTACTTTTAACCTCAACCTGAGTGCGACAGTTTTAACACTAGATATGTCCCACCTGCTGCGTTGCATCCTACCTAACTGACTCACGCCCGCAATTAACCGAATTACGGAATGGTCTTCAAACTACACATTTAAGCCGGTGGGGAGCATTATTTACAAGACTAATTATTTACAAACTGCAACGCAGGACCTGTCTTTTGTGGGAAAAGAAGAACTTTTGAGAAGGGGAAATGCCATTGCCATGCACTGCACCGATACACCATACCATATGTACCCATAAAATGCACCATAAAGCACAATGCACCATAAATGCACAAAAAGCACCATCCATGAAAATGCACAAAAAGCAGACATTTCAGAAATAATAAATGATGAATGATGTCTTCTTCTTGCACTTGCTCTGCTGGGCCGATGTTTCTGGCTGTCTTCTTGCTTGATGTTATTTCAATTAAAAGGGCACACACCGCGTCCGCTTTTTATTATCTATTTGGCCAGCAGGGCCAACTCAGGTGGTCCACCTGCATGGCACAGATGCCACTTAAAACAGTGGTCCACAAGCCAGATACCGCTGGCAACAATGGTCGGTCCCAGCAGAGGTGCCAGGCCACACAACGTGTGGTCCATAAGTGGTGCCAGGCCACAGAACGTGTGGTCCATATGTGGTGCCAGGCCACAGAACGTGTGGTCCATATGTGGTGCCAGGCCACAGAACGTGTGGTCCATATGTGGTGCCAGGCCACAGAACGTGTGGTCCATATGGTGCATCAGTGCAGGCAGGAGGCAGCAAGGGTGCGGGCGCAAAATCCGCGGCACCTGCACACTCCCCTCGGGCACAAAAGAACATTGTCCATGAGTGGGGAAGGAAGACAAGCAGAGCTAGCCGGGGGGGGGGGGGGGGGGCAAGGGCGCAAGGGTACACATCAAAAAAAGGCAATGCAAGATGAGGGGCGTGGGAGAGCGAGCCGAGAAAGCTCGTCCCTAACCGTTCGTCACCCCCCCCCCCCCCCCCCCATGTCACCTACTCTACCCTTGCCCCTACCCCGTATTTACACAATTTACACCGTTACAAATTCGTCGCTAACGTCTTGTCCCCCATATCTCCCTTAAACCAAATTCGTCATCAATCCCTCATGGAATACCCACAATGTCTCACCCGCGTCAAGATGCGTCTTTCATTCCAAACATTTGCAAAACATGGTGTGGAGCGCTATCACCTTAGTGAGTGGATGCGGATGGTGCGAAGAGATTTTCTCCTATCTATCCTTCTAAAGTCTGGTGTTGGGCTAGCGGCTAGGGTGCCAGCTTAGGATCCTGGGTTCGAATCCCTGTCGATCGCTGAATTAACGCCAGGAGGGTTGACTCAGCCTGTCATCCTTCCGAGGTTGGCTAATTGAGTACCAGTTCACTGGTAATTCCCTGCTCGTCATAAAAGGCGACAAAAAGGGTTGGCGGCAGGAAGGGCATCCGGCCGTAAAACATTGCTTCAAAAAGGGGACCAACAAAAACAACAACAACCACGGTGCCCGAAAAAGGCCAACCCCCGCTTTGTGGGGAAAAATGGCCTCTAAAAGGTGGTTTATCCTTCTAATTGACATTAACACAGTTAAACTACCCGGGATCTCGCCCTGCCAATCCATTGGCCATCATTACACAATGTGGTTCTATAAACCAATTCCCATTGCACATACTGTGGTGCTCACCAATTTGGGGTCTCACTCCCCCGATTTTTCTCTACTGTGCCCTCGCACAATTTCGGGGCTGGGTCGTGTGGCTCTCCTAGCAAGTGCTACTCACCTGCGCATCTCCGCCACTGAACGTCGCCACCCGAGCTTGCCTAGCTCCTTCACACTACCCTAACCTGGGGAAGGCTCTCCCTGGCACTTACCCCCTCGATGCCCTCTCTGGCATTGGGCTGCCCGGGTCCTCTTCCTTAGGATCCTCGGGCCCCGCTGAACTCTACTTGAACTGAACACCGACTCTAACTGGCTCCCAGAGCCTACCTGCAGCCTCACCTGGCCGACAGACTACCAGTGGCGGAGTGCTCAACCAACCATACTCACTAACAGGCCACACGCCCAGCCATTCCATACACTTATGCACCAAACCAAGCAATACCGTGCTACTTTCAGCACCACAGATGTCAATATCCAATCAAATTTGCCTACTCCCTCTACCTACTTTTAAACAACCCTCCCCGGGTATTCTTGAAGGGGTCCATCCTTCTCCCATTCACTCCTTCGCACCATGCACTCCACTCCACTCCACCATACTCACTCCACACCATTGATTCCACACACCTGTTCCCATACACCCATTCTCCACTTGCACACCATGCAAGTCAATGCACTCAATACTCAATTCCATTTGTCTCAACACAATTTCTCACACACACAGCATCATCTAGCTAACTATTTCCCCTCTGAAACTCGTGCTCCCCGTCATCCCTTATACTACGCACATCCCACGTCATTATCAACCTGAGTTGATACTCAGGTCAACTACTCTACTACTCTACGTCCCCACTACAGGTACAATGTCACTACTTAAATCTTGGTCACCTATAGTCATCTCTAGAGATTTCTATCATTTATCCTAACCCTCCCGGGCTAGTTTGTACTGCCAATCCCCATAAGTCTATAGCTCCTCTGCCCCCAAAAATGGATGTGAGGGATGGTAGAGCCACCATCCCACTACATCGGGCATCTCCCACTATCACCCCCTCCCCCCACCCCCCAGTCCTCTTGCACTATGAGCCCCCGTCATGTGAGGTACTGGGTCCTGCCTCGGCATCTAAAGCCGAGGCGATCCATGAGGGCGCCTGCTCGCCGGTATAAGGTCTTAACCGGTCGGTGTGGACAATCCGAGAGAGGGCTCGTGGCCCCATTCTGATCTTAACGACCACGTCACAGACTTGCGACAGGACGACCCCCAGGCCTTGCCAGGGAGAGGTGAGTTTGGGGCACCTACCCTTCCACCTCCAGGGATTGAAGAACCAAATCTTCATCCCCGGAGCGTACTGACTCCCCTGGCTCCGGTGGTCGTACCTGCGCTTCATCTTGGCCCCCGCCAGCTGGAGCTGGCGGCGGGCGAATGCATGGACCCTCTCCATGCCTTCCTCTAGGTGACGTGCATAGCCCTCCCTTGGCGGGATATCCGTGGTGTCTGGCACGGGACCGCATAGCAAGTCGGCGGGAGCCCGCAACTCCCGCCCATACATAAGCAACGCCGGACTGCATGCGGTGGCCCCGTGCTGGCTGGTTCGGTAGGCCATTTACAAATACGGGAGATGTTCGTCCCAGTCAACCTGACGGGTGGTGGTGAACAATGCCAGTTGTTGGATCAATGTTCGATTGAACCGTTCCACCATCCCGTCAGATTGTGGCCGCAAGGGCGTTGTCCTTGTCTTCCTAATTGACAGGAGTCTGCACACATCTTTTAGTAATTGACTTTCAAAATTTCGACCCTGGTCGGTGTGCAGCTCCTGTGGAATCCCATGCCGACATACAAATCCTTCCACGAAGGCCTGAGCCACCACCCCGGCTTCTTGGTTGGGGAGGGCATAGGCCTCCGGCCACTTGGTGAAATAGTCCATTACAACAAGGATGTACTTATTACCTTGGCGGGTGCGGGGTAGTGTTCCTAGAATATCCATAGCCACCCGCTTAAGGGGGGCCCCCACCTGGTGTAATTGAAGGGGGGCCCTCATCCTCTGTGCTGGTCCCTTTTTAGCAGTACAGGCGTCGCATCTCCGACACCAGTCCTGTATATCGCGCCCCATATTTATTTACCCAATAGAACCTCCGGCGGACCCGAGATGTTGTCTTTGTCCTGCCCAAATGGCCGCCGGAGCGGGTACCATGCACCTGCTGTAATATGATGTTCTTAAATTTGTCTGGGACTATCACCAACCAGGAAGTTCTCTCAGAGGGAACCTCCACCCATTTGCAATACAAGATGTTGTCTTTCAATTCCAGGGTTTGCCACTGAGCCCAATATGCCTTTGTTGGCGCCCCGAGGGGGGTGACCTCTTCCCCATTAGGTCTCTGTCCCAATCGAACCCATTCGTACACCGGTCCCAGGACGGGATCCTCCTGCTGGGCTGTGCTCCAAGCCAATGTGCCAAATTCTTCATCTGCGGTTAGTGGCAAAATTGGCCCTCTCACCCGGGTTGCACGGACTACGAGGGTAAGGGTGGAATCTGCCAATTGTTCCCTCTCCTCGTGTCTCGCACAAAATTTACAGTTTTCCCCCAAACAAGGACGTCGAGAGAGTGCATTGGCATTCCCATGGGCCTTCCCGGCCCGATGGGTCACACTGAAATCGTACTGCTGCAACTTTTCCAACCACCTTGCAATTTGGCCCTCCGGTTCCTTGAACCGAAGGAGCCATTGCAAGGAGGAATGGTCAGTTCGAACCAAAAATTTCCGCCCGTACAAGTACGGGTGGAAATGGTTCATGGCAGCCAGCATAGCCAATAACTCTTTACGAGTGACGCAATAATTTCGCTCGGGCCTACTTATGGCCCGACTAATACGCGATCACTCTCTCCACGCCCTCCTGTGTCTGAGACAAAACTGCGCCCAATCTTTCCTGGCTTGCATCCGTGTCCAGAGTAAATGTCCCGTCACTAGTGGGGTAAGCTAGAACGGGTGCGGATGTCAAACACCCCTTCAATGCTAGGAAGGCCTCTTGGCACTCTCTTGTCCAATTAAACCTTGTCCCCTTCTCCGTAAGCCGGTGAAGGGGCCGGGCCATCTCTGCAAATTTTGCCACAAAACGCCGGTAGAAGGAGCAGAGTCCCAAAAATCCCCGCACCTCCTTGATGGTACGTGATGCGGGCCACTCCTCTACCACGGTAATTTTGCCTGGGTCTGTTTTTACCCCCACACGACCAATAACGTGACCTAGATAGGCCACCCCTCTTGCAAACAAAGTGCATTTACTTGACTCGACTTCAACCCTGCCTGTCTGAGGCACCCAAACACCTGGTCCAAATTAGCTATGGATTGGGGGAATGTTTTAGCATGTACCAGGATGTCATCCATGTACACCAGGCATGACTGCCATGGCATGCCGCCCAGTACATGCTCCATCAATCGTTCAAAGGTGGTGGGGGCGTTACACAAACCAAACGGCACCACAGTGAACTGATACAGCCCCTTACCTGTGGAAAATGCCGTTTTCTCCTTCCCTGCCCTATCCATCTCCACCTGCCAATACCCACTCTTGAGGTCCAAAGTTGAGAACCAATTTGAGCCCGCAACGGCATCGAGGGTGTCGTCAATTCTTGGCAGGGGATATGAGTCCTTGAGTGTCACGTTGTTTAGCTGGCGATAGTCCACGCAGAAACGCGTGGTCCCATCCTTCTTTTTGACCAGCACAACAGGTGACATCCAAGGACTTCCCGAGGGCTCGATGATACCTGCATCGAGCATTTTTTCTACCTGCTCGTCAGCTTCCTCCCTCTTGCTCCAAGGGAGCCGTCGGGCGGGCTGACGAATAGGCCGGGCCTCACCGGTGTGGATCTGATGTTTCACCAGGCCCGTACGTCCAATATCCTCGGAGGACACGGAGAAGATATCCAAATGGGATTCAATTAATTTATGTAAGGCCTCCCTCTGGGTACCTTCCAAGTCTACGCTACTACGATTTACCATCTCGCAAATGGGATCGGGCCAATTCCTAGTTCTTTTTGAAGGCTCCCTCTGGGGCCGGCTCGGCTGGACGTTCTCGTCCCTCACTGGCGCGACTTCGTTAACTGGGGTGCAGCCGGCTATCTTCGTGCCCCTTACTATAGTGCGTGGTTCTGTACTAATATTGATTACCCGGGCGGCCACCAGCGGCCCGTCCGTTTTTACGAGCGTGCGGCCCACGATTAAACCTGGGATGGACTGCGCTGCCACCGGTTCGACTAGGCCGCAGGACTCCTGCCATGTTGGGCGAGCTAACCATCGGGCCGGCACTATGGCCTCGGCCCTCGGAGGGATGGTCACGGCCTCAGAAGCCTCCAGTCCGTCCTCTCGGCCGTGCTCACCCCCTCCAATGGTAGCTCCTCTACTCCCACTTGCAGGGTGCCCCGGCACAAATCGATTTTACAACCGCTGGCAGTCAACAAATCCAACCCTATTAAGCATGGGTCGCACACCTCCGCCACCCAAACTTCTATCTCCCTCTTTACCGACCCTAACTTGAGGGTTACAAAACCACGCCCTATGATGGGGCCGTTACCCCGGTAGCCAGCTGCAAACTATGATTTTCCAGACGCTGGATTTTATCCCAGCAGTCTGCACTTGAATTAAGGATCACAGGGCTGATGATCGTGGCGCCAGCTGTCGTGCCCACTACGGCCTCTACCCCCACGCCGGCAATTTTGCACTGAATTGTCAAACTACCAGTACCAATTTGGCCACAATGAATGACCTGTCGGGTCAATGAGGGCACTTCACCATCCCCTACTGCCGAACACGGCCCTGTATGTTCGGCACATTCTAGTTTCCCGGGCCCTGGCGGGGGGGGGGGGGGGGGGGGGTGTCTGGGGTCGACTAGTCTGACCCGTACGAGGCGGAGTTGATGGTCTCGGCTGCCGGGGTCCGTCCCGGCGGGGAGCTCGACACTCCCACGCACGGTGACCCAGCCGACTACAATTATAGCACTTCACCTGGTAAGGTGCTTGCCTCCGAAATTCCAAATTGCCCCCCCTGAAGGTCCTAATTGGGGCACTTGCCTGTGGTCTACCGGGGGCCACCTCCGGAGCCACCTGCCATGGTCCGGGTCCCGCCAGGCGCTGGTTCACCAGCCTCCGGACCATGCTCTCCAGGTCAGGGTCCCCTACAGGGGCGGGCCCTCTCGGGGGGCCGCCACCCGTCACGGGCCCTACCTGGTGCACCGCCACTGCGTGGCGCTCACTTCCCCGGGCCAGGGGCCTCGCTGCTTCCCAACGGGCCGCAGCGTCGGCCGCCTGGCTCAAAGTCCGCGGGCGCCACATGGCGAGTTGTTGCCGAAGCTCGGGGTCCGGGAAGGCCTGGATGAAATGATCCAGTGCCAGGCTTTCCTGGGAGGCCGCCGCCATGTCCGCGTGTGCGATCCCTACTGCGCGGCGAATGTCATGGGCAAGCTCCCCGATGGTCTCCTGGGGCTTTCTCTTTCGCACCGCGAGCTGAGCTTTAACAAGCTCGCTCTGCTGTTCAATGACGAATCTATTAATTAAGGCCGCGCAGAGGGCTGGCAGGGTGAGAGCACCCGGTGGTAAAGCTGTCAGCACCTCCGCCGCCGCGCCGCGCAATGCCCCCACAAGGTGTACTCCACCTTCGTCCGGATTCCAACCGTTGCCCCTACTCACATGGTCGAATTGCGCCAGGTACGCCCTCAGATCAC
Source organism: Myxine glutinosa (assembly GCF_964187855.1). Taxonomy (NCBI): domain Eukaryota; kingdom Metazoa; phylum Chordata; class Myxini; order Myxiniformes; family Myxinidae; genus Myxine; species Myxine glutinosa. Next base: position 115,497,848 of record NC_136262.1, read on the forward strand.
TCTTACCGTCATACGACGCGAGTGGAACCTTATGGCCGCCCGAAGGCCAGACCCCGTGCGTCGCTCCTTGCGGAGTTAGCGCGGGGCCGAACCGTTCGGGTCCCCACAGTACACTATTCCCGGGGGGCTCGCGTGCGTCCCCCGTCCCTCTAAAGGCTACCCCTGTCAGTGTCGATGCTTGGGTCGCCCCGTCGCAACCCGCTACCCACTCCATACTCGCACATCCCAGCTCAACACCTCTCACACTCCCCATGATCGGACATCCTTGCACACACTCTCTTTCCACACACTCCGGACCCGTCGCACGCCTTACTATTGGCCTCTCACGAACGCCCGGGTCTATACCAACCCCCAAGCTCACTGAACCTCCCCTCACACCATATGCATTTCCGATCATATCGCAACTCACCTCGGCGTTTCTTCCTCTTCGCTCCTCCTCCGCCACCTGCAAACTCTATTTGGTTAGCAAGTATGTCATCACGATGTGAGCACAGACCTTGTACCAATTCCATCACCTCCTCCTTTATTTCCTTCTTAGTCTCCCTCCGTCTGTTTTTAATTTCACTCACCCCTTCTTCCACTTCCTCTAACTTTTGTTTCACCTCTTCTATCTCCCGGTGCGCCCCCACAATGTCCTCTTCTAAGGCCACCTTAGTCATCTCTATATGCTTCCTAACTTCTCGTTTTCTCACCCCCAACGTCTCTACCACCTCATCCAACCTCTGTCAGCCCCTCGTGTACCATCTCACATTCTTTCTTCATCGCTATAAGTTCCTTCTTAATTTCCCTTTGTGCTGCTTTCAGCCCCCCTATCACGTCCGTGTTCCTACTTACTTGCTCCCCTAACTCCTTTTGTCCCACTGTCAGCTGTTCTACTCCTCGCGTCAAATCCTCTATACCCCCCTGTAACCTAGCCGTACTCTTTCTCACCTCTTTCTCCACGCGCTCCTCACCCCGCTTTACCTTGTTGCGTACCCCCGCGACCTCTACGCTCACCCAGCTCCTTATATCCTCCCCCATCTCTCCCATTTCCTTCTTAGATGTCGCCCTCATTTGCTCCAATTCATTCTTTTGGGCGTCCAATTTGCTTTCCAGCCCGTTCTTTACCTCCTCTATCTGATCCCCCACTTGTTTGATTTCCCGGGCGGATTGATCCCCCATTTCCCTCAATTTGCCTCACATCTTGTTTTCTAACCCCGTTAACCCATTCTTCACCCCTTCCATTTGGTTCTCCTGGGTGGCCATTCTATTTTCCAATCCCGTTAACCCGTCCTTCATTTCCTTCATTTGGCTACCCACGTCCTCCAATTGGCCCCCTAATTTGTTTTCTAATCCTCCCAATTTGCTGTCTAACCCCCCCAAATTTGCTGTCTAACCCCCCAAATTTGCTGTCTAACCCCCCAAATTTGCTGTCTAACCCCCCAAATTTGCTGTCTAACCCCCCAAATTTGCTGTCTAACCCCCCAAATTTGCTGTCTAACCCCCCAAATTTGCTGTCTAACCCCCCAAATTTGCTTTCTAATCCCCCCAATTTGACTTCTAACCCCCCAATTTGACTTCCCAATTGCTCCCCCAGTTGATTACTCTGAGCATCCATTTTATTTTCCATCTGCTTACTATTCTTTGCCATCTCCATTTGTATGACCGCCTGTAGCTGTGCCATGAGGTCCTGCATGTCCATCCCTCCCACTTGCGCCGCGGGTGCGGCCCTCGTCGCCATGTGCGAGGCGCCGCCATTTTGTGCGCCCACTAACCCAACCCCATCCTCCTCCATCTCTCCCAATTGTTCTTCCCTGGGGTCCTGGGTTGCCTCTAACTCCTCTTCTATTTCCCCCACCGGCATCCGATCGCCTTGGTTATCCATGGCACGATTCAAAATTTAGATGTTAATAAAAATTTCGGCCGCTCGTAATTTCGACCAAATTTTTGTCCAAAAATATATAAATTTGGTTCGGGTCCAAATCCCACTCCTGACACCAATTGTTACGAATCTCGGCCGTCGGCGCTCCCCTTATCAAGGGGGGGCGGGGGGGGTTAATCCCCTTGTCTTTTTATCTGGCCGACCTGAGTCCTTGGAAGTTATACGCTCCTTCCGGTCGGTATTAGGTAGGGTGATTGGTCAATTTAGTCCCAAATACCTAATTACCAACACCGACCGCGAAGCAGGGAAATAACTCACGCTCGAACCACGGATACGATGGAATATGCCGAGCGGATAGCAATCCGTGATCCGAGCCGTTAACAATGTGACTAACCCGATTCTAAGCGGTTTCAATCGTGCCACGTTTACCCAATGATAGAAAGGACGGATGCGATCGGATGGAGAGGAAACCAGAAGGTAGGAAGAACAAAGATGGGTTTATTAACAAATGTACAGAAAGAAGAGGAAACAAAAGAATGTACAGGATAGGGAGAGGAAGAAGCAGAACACAGGGCAGCCTTAAAAACAGTCTTACTCTTAATACCCCAGACAAACATACACACTCACACAGGGATTGTAGATTGTTGATGGAACGGGTAGAGGGTCCGGTGATGGGGTCCAGGCTCCAGTCCAGCGGGCGAAACCCGGCAGGCAGCTCCGCGTATGGTTGAACGCGACCGGACAGTTATATAGCCTCCAACTCCGCGTAAGTCCTTTACAACACGCGCGCCTCCAACAAGTTCCTTCTCATGAGCGCCGCTGAATAATTCCTCTTAACAAATGTGCTCGCTGGCCAGACCTCCGCGCAGTCCATTACAATGCAATCAGCGCGCTCTCCCGACAAAAGTCCTCTTAATAGCGCCGCTCTCGCACGAGTCCTTTAAGAATGCCAACCTTCCGCTTGAGTGCTTCGCGAGAGTCCTGTGAAAGGGCTTTGCGTTCGCGTTTATATATCTTTCCGCACGATCACTCCGCGAGCCAAAAAGCCACGCCTGTCGGTGATGTACCTTCAGCCCTGGTTGGCTGGTGAGGGCTTACCAGCCACGCCTTTGACGACTGGATGACGTGGCCACACCTTCTTCTTGGCGTTCCGCCCCCTTTTTCCTGGCCTCACCGCTTGTCTTATGGCGGCGTTTGAGCGAGCTCCAGCTCAAGGCAGTGAACGCTGCTGGCAGAGGCGCGTATCAATTTGAGAGAGACATAGGGCAGACTGTAGGCGTGTAATGGCGTCGCTTAGAGAGAAAGGCTTGTAAAATGAACAGAATGAAATGGGCCTACTTCTTATTTGATTGACGCAATGCAGATTCAACTATTGGAAACACGGCCTTATCGAAAACACATACTAATGAGATAACTGAAGTTCTAAGGAGGCCTACGTGTTGCTTGTGGACTAACTAGGGGGTGCAACCTTTAACCTTTTAATAATGGGATATTTACAAGAGTGTGGGTTCTAAAACCGCAACACCAGAAATAAATGGCATCGTGCGTTATCTTCGCTCGGCCTTCTATCAATTTATTGATCAATCACCAAACTCAAGTAACATAACGGTTCTGAGATCGAGACTGAGGTCGGCAGTTTGATTCTTGTCTCGCATAGCGTATAACATGTCATAGGTGTGGAATTCTGTGATGGGCAGAGGTTATATTTTCACCCGTTTGTTTTTGTGCAGGGTATCTCAAAGTTGACGGATTCAGACGAAACTTGGTGGATTAATTGCTTAGGTGACAAGAACTAGTAGATTAGATTTTGGTGAAGATCCAGATCCAGATCTGGCCTATCAGTCATCAGTGGATACAACAAATCGTGAACTGTTCAGCCTGGCGGAGGTATGCGCTCCACCTAGTGTCGTTCTCGTTATTGTCATGTCAACATTGTGCACATCTGAGGTTTATACCAAAATCATAAACAATGAGACTTTGTTTCTGGCAGATGAAGCAACACCCTCTCAACTAACAATTATTTGTTTACAAGAATCATAAGTAACCCCAACCCGAGCCATCAAATACTTGGGTTTGGCAAACTTCACAATAGGCACCATGTCACCAAACTGTTCAGCTGTGGTGTAGCGTAGATTCTTAAGACCTTTTCTGACTTGTGTAGATCCTTAGAACCTACACATCTTAAACCCCTCCTTGAAGATTTAACTTTAGATCCTTAAGACTCTCAGTACCCCCATTAGACCATAAAGATGCTCAAGAAAAAGAAAAAGAAAAAAAAAAGAAGTATTTATAACCCCTCAAGGACACCATTGGACTCTCAAGACCCTTTGCGATTAGCCAAGCTTTTTAATAACTGAGGATGAACTCTGATTGCACAAGGTACACATGACCAAAAGTATGTGGACATCCCTTCTAATTGGTGGATTTGGCTATTTCAGCCACTCCCATCACTGACAGATATATATATAATCAAGCACACAGCCATGCAATCTCCATAGACAAACATTGGCAGTAGAATAGGCCGTACTGAAGAGCTCAGTGACTTTCAACGTGGCACAGTCATAGGATGCCACCTTTCCAACAAGTCAGTTCTTCAAATTTCTGCCTTGGTCAACTGTAAGTGATGTTATTGTGAAGTGGAAACACGTAGAAGCAACAACAGCTCAGCCGCGAAGTGGTAGGCCACACAAGCTGAGCGTGACCGCCAAGTGCTGAAGCGCGTTGTGCGAAAAATAGTCTGTCCTTGGTTGCAACACACTACCGAGTTCCAAACTGCCTGTGGAAGCAACGTCGGCACAACAACTGTTTGTCGGGAGCTTCATGAAATGGGTTTCCATGGCTGAGCAGCCGCACACACGCCTAAGATCACCATGCGCGATGCCAAGCGTCGGCTGGAGTGGTGTAAAGCTTGCCGCCATTGGACTCTGGAGCAGCGGAAACACTTTCTCTGGAGTGATGAATCACACTTCACCATCTGGCAGTCCGACGGATTAATCTGGGTTTGGCGGATGCCAGGAGAACGCTACCTGCCCGAATGATAGTGCCAACTGTAAAGTTTGGTGGAGGAGAAATAATGGTCTGGGGCTGTTTTTCTTGGTTTGGGCTGGGCCCCTTAGTTTCAGTGAAGGGAAATCTTAATGCTACAGCATACAATGACATTCTAGAAGATTGTGTGCTTCCAACTTTGTGGCACAGTTTGGGGAAGGCCCTTTCCTGTTTCAGCATGGCAATACCCCCGTGCACAAAGTGAAGTCCATACAGAAATGGTTTGTCGAGATGGGTGTGGAAGAACTTGACTGGCCTGCACAGAGCCCTGACCTCAACCCCATCGGACACCTATGGGATGAATTGGCACGCCGACTGCGAGCCAGGCCTAATCGCCCAACATCAGTGCCCAACCTCACTAATGCTCGTGGCTGAACAGAAGCAAATCCCTGCAGCAATGTTCCAACATCTAGTGGAAAGTCTTCCCAGAAAAGTGGAGGCTGTTATAGCAGCAAGGGAGGGGGGGGACCAACTCCATATTAATGCCCATGATTTTGGAACGAGATGTGTGATGTTCAGATGTCCACATACTTTGTCATGTAGTGCATGTATGCCATGTTACAGACAAGGTTTCTTATATCTCTGCTTGCCTTTACCAAGATAAAGTCACCATAACACATCACATTTCATGACGTTTCATGTTTCTCCAGTAATGATTTATGCATGTAATTTACAACATGCAATGTATGATCCACTCACGACTGTCATTCCATTTAATATGTAATGTTACATGAAACATGCATGTAATGAATGCTCCACTCGTAATTGTGGTCCCATATATTATGTAATGTTACATGACTTTTGCATGTCACGAATTATCCACTTATGATTGTGGTGCCATATATTTAATATGTAATGTTACATGACATACTGTATGCATGTAATGAATGATCCACTCATGATTCTGTGGTCCCACATATTTAACATGTAATGTTAAATGAAACATGCATGTCGGCACGTACAAATTTTATTATTTGAAAACTTGTATTATAACAGATTGTCCATTACAAGATCGTATTACAACATTTGATTACATGTGGTACAACTCCTGATCCTACGTGGCGTGTAATTGATCATGTCCCCACAAAATTAGCGAACTGATTGGGTGGGAATGAAAGTCAAAATAAATAAGTAGTAAATACCCAATTCAATGGTAATTGACCCCCAGAGAAGGGGAATCTGTAAAAGAGAATCCCTCTCTCTTGCTCAGTGCAGATCAATTACCATTTAAGTTTATTACCGATTTGTCCTGATTTTATACTTAGCTCGTTTTAATAACAATTATTCTCGTTACCACACACAAACGAGTCGTTGTTAATTCTTCATTCCACGTGACAAACTTTTACTTGATATTTTCCCCTTTTCTGGATAATGAGGATAAATATACTTCTTCCTTCCTCTGATCGATTGGAACTGCACCATGTTGCACATTACGGCATATTTTACACCCAAAAACGACTTCAGAATGAAAAATAATGATGAGATGTAAATATGACGGAGGGTCACCAAACATGCACACGGTTTAGCGCTTCGCTCGGCGAAGATGAGTAACAAGATGGTGGCTTGCGGTCATGTGATCACATCATTCTCCAATCACGATCGTTTTCGCCGAACTCGAGTAATCTATGACTGAGCCATCCATTCCACCCGATACAACACAACATGCATTTTAAAGGCCATTTTCCCTGCTAGAGCAGGGGTTAGCCTTGTGGTCCCCATGACAATCTTCTCCATTTTGCCCTATTTTCTGCATCTCTCCTTGTTAACCCCCTTGCCCGCATTTCTTCTTCCACCATCTTTAGCCAAGTCTTTCTCGGTCTTCGCCGTCCTCTACTTCCTTCTACATTCATTTCCATCACTCTTCTCAACCAGTCACTTTCATCCTTCCTCAACACATGACCAAACCATCTCAACCTGTTTCTCTTCACAGCATCCATTACAGGCTCTATTCCCATCATCTTTCGCAATTCATCATTTGTCTTCCTCTCTCTCAACGATACTCCGCCCATCCGTCGAACCATTCACATTTCCACCCTTTCCAACCTTCGTTGCTGCTCTACGTTCATTACCCATGTCTCGCTCCCATAAATAACACTTCTCACACATGCAGTATACACCTTTCCCTTCAGCTTCAACGACACTCCCCTCATCATCAGCACGCCACTCAATTCCCGAAACTTCTTCCATGCACATCTCACTTGAGCAACCGTTGCCGAGTCTGATCCACCTTCTCCATTCAGCATGTCTCCGAGGTAGCAAAATGTTTACACACCTTCCAGCTTCACGCCGTCTCCAAGATCCAACTCAACATTTCCTCCATCTGCAGCTCCCTCTGTGCACACCTTACATTTGAATGTAGCTGCCACACTGGTTAATGACCCTCTCAGACCACTACATTTTTGATGAACCCACTCAGCGCACATTGTACATTGAATGGAGTTCACTCCGACACCCTGCACACAGCACATGGCCACTTCCCAGTTCTTTCCACCTCACCACATGCTTTACCACTTGCCATCACCTTCGTCTTTCCGATATTCACCTTCAGACCTTTTGTCTCCATACATTCCTTCCACGTGTTCATCTTTTCCTTCAGTCCATCCATACTTTCCGCAATCAACACTAGATCTGCATACAACTCCCACGGTAAACCCTCCTTTACGTTCTGAGCCAGCACCTCCATCACAGCTACAAATAGTAGTGGACTTAGTACCGACCCCTGATGCACTCCCACCTTCACCTCAAACTCACCACTGTTCCCGTCCTTCGTCCTTACAGCTGTGCGCGCTCTTTTGTACATTGCCATCACTACTCTGATCAACCATTCCTCCACTCCTAACTTCCTCAATGCCCATGTCAATACTTTGCGTGAAACCCGATCGAATGCTTTGTCCAGATCAACAAACCCAAGAAACAACTTCTTCCTCTTCTCCATGTACTTCTCCTGCAACTGCCTCACAATGAAAAGCGTGTCTGTCGTTCCTCTTCCTGGCATGAATCCAAACTGCATTTCGTCGATCTTCACTTTCTTCCTTATCCTCCTCTCCAACACCTTCCAATACCTTCATTCCATGTTCCAATAACTTTATCGCTCGGTACGAGCCACATTCCAGAGGGTCACCTTTCCCCTTGTATAGAGTGACGAGGGTACTGTTCCAAATCCACTGGAATGCAGCCTTCTTTCACCACCAGATTACAGATCTCTGTCATTCTCTTCACACCCCAACTTCCTGCTGCCTTCAACATATCTCCCACAACTCCCATCGGCCCTCCCGCTTTTCTACCCTTCATTGCTTTTATCGCTTCCTCAACTTCCTTCTCGGTTATCTTCTCTGCCGGTCCTAAAACTGGGTTACTCTCTATGTTGCCATCCCATTCATTCTCTGTATTCAACAGCATTTCCATATATCTTTTCCATCTTCCTTTAATTCCATCTGGGTCGACAACGATTTGTCCCACTTCATCCTTCAATCAACTCACCCCCATCACATCACACCTCTCTTTCGCTATCTGCTTTGCAATCCTGAATACTGCTTCCTGACCCTCTTCCGAATCCAAGCGTTCTCCGAACATTTTCCTACATGCCTCCTGCGCCTTTGCTACCTCTTTCTTTGCAGCCTTCCTGGCTGCCTTATAACTTTCATGCTCTGCTGTTTCTGCTCCCGTACCCTTCTCCTTCTGCCACTCCTTGAACTTCTTCCTCTTCTCGTCAATCCTCTTTCCAACTTCATCATCCCACCACCATGTTTCCGAGTGCCTCGGTGGTCCTTTTGTCCATCCACATACCTCACCAACGGCTCCCAACAGACTAGCTTTCATTGACATCCAACCACTTTCAAGCTCAACCACATCTTCGACCCTACTCAGCCTCTCTTTTAATGCCTCCCTTACTGTCACCTCTTTCAACCTCCACACCTTCATTCTCGGTTGGTACTTCACCCGCCGAGCTCTCCTCGCACCTTTCACCCTTACGTCGCAGACAACCAAGTGGTGCTGTGAAACAGCCTCCTCCCCCAGGATCACTTTTGTGTCCCGGAGGTGCCCCCTATCTCGCCTACGTACCATCAGGTAGTCAACGGTTGTCGTCGACCCACCTGACGTGTATGTAACAAGCTTATTATCCTCTTTCTGGAACTGAGTATTACAAATCAACAAATCAGCTCCATCAGCAAACTCCAAAATCCTTTCACCTTCTCCATTTCTCACACCATATCCGTAACCCCCATGAACTCTGCCAAAACCATCCATACTACTTCCCACATGTCCATTTAGGTCTCCTCCTACCACAACAACCTCATCTTTCACGTTTTCCATCAGCTTCTCTATCGCACACCAGAACTTGTCCTTCTCTTCATCGCTTCGACCAACCTGCGGAGCATATCCCGAGATGACGTTCACCAAGAGCTTTCCAATCATCATTTTCACCATCATCAACCTATCACTCACTAGTCACACTCACCACACTGTCTACAAACTCCTCAGAAAACAGGACACCAACACCATTCACGCCCTCCGGGCACCCTTGCCACACAAACTTGTATTTCTGTCCCTGCCTACCCTTCACCATTCTCACACCACTTCCCTTCCATCTCGTCTCTTGCACACAACATATGTCCACTCTTCTTCTGACCAATACTTCCACCACTTCTCCTGATCTCCCTGTCATTGTCCCTACATTCCATGTCCCAAACCTCAGAAACCGATCTCCACTTCGGGCTGTACCCTGCCCACATGTAGTTGTAATTGTCATGGTTCTCTTTTTGAGGCAATGTTTTTATGGCCGGATGCCCTTCGACGCCAACCCTCTTAGTCGCCTCTTACGATACGCAGGGATACGGCGTACCTATTCTTATCCAGGGTACACTGGGAAACGTTTAAAACATGGAAATTCTGGGGGGTGGGGGGGGGGGGGGGCGGCGTCAGCATCACGGCTGTGGTTTAAACATATTTAAATAAATATTTAAACAAAACAATGAAAAACAATCTGGGAAAAGTCTAAGTGAGAACGTGGATTTGAGAAAGCAGGAGCAGAGGTGAAAGAACAAACGAGATATAGAGGGCGGGGCACAAGTCAAGACGAGGAGGCCGCACGACACCAGGCCGCACGAGGCGGAAACAAAAACGACTAATTACACACAAATTTGCAACAACGACAAAACCAAAACCAAATAGAAACACACAACACATACACAACAAAATACGCAGCGGAAATTTGACAAAGAAACGAACGGGAAAACACTCAAACTTTGATGCCGTGGAGAGATCGAAGCAAGCCCCGTCGCTCGAGGGACCATTCCACCCGATAGGAACTCAATACATTTCTATTAATATATATATATATATATATATATATATATATATATACAGACTTGGCATTTAATATGGAATTTTTTTTTTTTCTTGACTTGGGTTTACTTTCTTAACTCAGTATATCAATCTGATGAGTTTCTTTCACACTTTGGTGATTTATTTGTTAAAAGAACCATGTCACTGATTGTCTGTCGGAGCAAGAAGTCAACAACAGGATTATATCACAGGTGGCGTGGCAAAATGTACGGACAGGTGCATTTGATGATTAACTTCACAGTCGGGTATACAAGGGTTGTTGCGTTCTGTATTAGTGGAAAACTGCTGCACATCTCCAAAAGTTATTGCCACTTCCTCTGGAGATGGTCCGTCAACTCGACAATGCTGTTTGTCATGGAGTGGTGGCTTTACGAAATTCTGGCATGAAACAGCGTGCTATTGCTCGGCAGTATAGCATCATTCAAGGTCAGGTGTCAAAGATCCTGAAACGAAATGCTCAGAGGGGTGTCCCTCCTCCAATAACGAGGCCAGGACTTCCCCGCAGAACCACAAGGAGGGATGATCGCCAGCTGCACCGGTTAGTCCGCAATGGCCATACCAAGTCAGCTAATCGGCTTAGGGCTGAGTGGCAGCAACTGACAAATGTGCCTGTATCCAGAAGGCTAGTCAACCAACGACTGGTTCAAGCAGGCTATCGTGTCAGGCGTCCCCTGAGAAAGCCACGCCTGACCAAACAACACCGCCAGCGCCAATTGCAGTGGGCCAGAGAGCCCCGTCAATGGCAGCCAGGACACTGGAATCACGTGATCTTCAGTGACGAGTCGATTTCTGGTCTGTCGTCGAGATGGCCACGTCCGAGTGCGCAGACAAGTTCATGAAGCCAACAACAAATAGTATAGTGCCAAGAGTCCAAGCTGGAGGTGGTGGGGTGACCGTTTGGGCTGCTTTTCATGCAGGGGGAAAAAACTGACCTGGTTGTTCTGAATGGAAAGCTGAACCAGTTCAAGTACAGGGCCATTCTGGAAGAAACATTGCTTCCATTTGCTCGTGCAGCCTTTCGAGGAAACTTTGTGTTCCAAGATGACAATGCACGGCCTCATCGTGCTCGCATGATCCAACACTTTCTTGCTGACCGTGGTGTAGAGCATATGGAGTGGCCTGCCATGTCCCTGGATATGAATCCGATAGAGAACTTGTGGGCTGAATTAATGCATCAAATCGACCACTTGGACCAGCAGCCGACCTCTGTGCATGAATTGCAGCAGGCTATTGTCACTGCATGGCAAGCGATTCCTGTCCAAACCTTGGCAAATCTCATGAACAGCATGCCTCAACGTGTATGTGCTCTCCTGAATGCTCGTGGGGGTTACACGAAGTACTGAACTGTAATTTTACTGTCCGTAATCCCAGTCGTAATTTAACTTTTGTTTTTGTTAAAAAAAGATTTGGCTAATGTGCAAAATAAAGAGACTTCTGGAAAACGTACATATGTTTCACACAGTACTGTCCATGAATTGAGTTCGATATCAGTTTACATCACTTTCAAGGATCAATTTATTTGTTTTGAAATGTCAAATGTGGTTTTTGTTTCTTTTAAAGGTCACATTAACAAAATCTAGAATAATTTCAACATAATTCCAATGAACTTTTGGTTCTGTCATCTTGACAAGTTCACCCCCACAAAAAAAAATTCCATATTAAATGCCAAGTCTGTATATATATATGTATATATATATATATATATATATATATATATATATATATATATATATATATATATATATATATATATATATATATATATTCACCCACATCTCTTCCTAACCAGAATTGACTATGCAAGAAGGAACTCTTTATTCTGGATTATGGAGACTAAGCCCAAATAAGTTTTAACATGTACTGTATTGGGATTTTTGAAGGAAGGTCATGTGACATAACAGGTAAGCAGAATGTACACAAAGCAATGGCATTACTGTTCAAAGGATGCTCCAAGATGCTGCACTCCCAGGCAATCTTCACTCCATCAGCAAGGGATGCTAACGAAGCTCGTTGGTAGTTCAATTAAAATAAATCAACACAGATGCGATTAACAACAGGGTCAACATCTAAAATGTTTGTAGTCACCGTTACCTCAACCACAAGTGCATTTACCTTTGGAGGAACGAGTTGGGATGTCGATGTGACGCGTGTAGTTTACTCCGAGTCCATACAATTGAAGACAAAGTGGAAGCAAGCCGTTTATTGGAGGGTATGATACAGCACAGCCATTTGTAATAACCACTAGATTCTCAGCAGGCTTGTATACCCTGGAATACATCAACTTCACACCGAGTTGGCGGACTGAGGGGTGAGTGGTGGCCTTTTTGAACAAAGTACTGAAAAGATAACGAGCTTCATAAAATGTCAAATGCTGTTTACATCGTTTGTTTCATTCACCTATTTGTAATAATCATTGTAACAATTGTTAAATATTGCCAGTAATTATTTCAATATCCCATTAGAGCAAATGGTGGATAATTAGACGTAATGGCAGGGAACCCCTCCCCACCAAAAAAACAAAACAAAAACAAACAAAAAAGCAAACGAACACCAAAATAATCCAAATTGCAACAAAGAAAATCAGAACAATTAAATCAAATGTACATTTGGCTGGGTGTGGTGAACTGGGTGGGAGAGGCCACGAATAGCCTGTGCTGTACAGGATTGTGGGACGAGATGCGACACGACACGACTTGGGTGGAAAGGTGCGTCCATCGAGCAATTAGAAAGTCCCAGGTGTAAACCCAACATCACAGAACTGATCGATACCTGTGCCGTTCAGAGCTGGACACATCCTTGGTCAAAATGACAACTTTGATGGAACCATAGCAAATGCCCCTCACCAAAGTTAGCCATGTCAAAAGAAATTTTATAAAACGGCCAATTAAAATTTTATTTATTTATTTTAAACTACATTCCCAGTCTGGAACCGAAATCCAATTAGTACCCCTGAACATGCCCCTCCCCCATCTTACAATGATAATTTTCACAGCAGCAATTCTCCCTTTTTATTCTCAAACCACAACTTCCTCGCTCACCATGATTGTTCAGATTTGTTTTTCACCACCACAAGCTTGCGCCACTTACAGCACACAAAGAAGCTTCCTCTGTGCGATTGCCGTTCTCCCCCTCACCTCTTCCTTCCATCCATCCATCCCTAACCCTCATCCCTCCCTCTTTCACTGTCCATAAACACTCTCATCACTGTAAGCAATGTACAGGAAAAAATCTTCTTCGTGATGTTCCTGGTGGAGCAGAGAGATGGAGGGCATGGGGGAGTTGAGAGAAAGAGAGGGAGTGAGTGACACGAGGCTCATTCTGTTTACCATTTTACTGTTAGTCGCGTTGTCAGCAAAGTCAAAATATCAGCATGAGGGCTCAATGTTTGTCTTGGACCGGTCACACAAACAAACGCTTGGTGTTCAAGGTTATAGTAGTGTAGGACCTGCATAAAAGGTCCCAATGCAGGGTGGTTCTGATCATTTAAACATCACTGCCGGTTACCCTCCTCTCCGACCCCCCCCCCCCCCCCCTCCAGGAGCCTGGGGGTATCGCAATCCACCCCCACTCACACCCCAAAAAATGTAAGGCTTGCTAGGAACCCCCCCCCCCCCCCCCCCCAACACACCAGAAGAATGGCAGTCACACACAACCAACAAGGGTGCATGGCCAGAATCCTCCTTCTCTCAGCCCTCCCCTGTCAGTCATCCATTTTGTACATTTTAAGACTACAGCTCGTTTTCATAATCGGTTTCTTGTCCTGATGCAAAAGCTCAGGGCCTGCTCCATGCCCTCGACAGGCTCGTCTTTCCGTGCAACTCAATTCCATACTAGTCAAAGTCCTCAACATCGTACATGTGCTCATGTCTCCATCCGGTTCAAACCATCTCATCAAACATATTAAATGAGCGATACTCCACGTGCCTGGATTACGAAAGATTTATTTGTGACCAAACACTAGGAAAATGATCTTACCTGGTATAGCTGGCCCATGGTGGCAGATGTGGGTGGAATTACGTTGTTCACGAAAAAGAAGAGGGCATCCTCTGCGCGAAGGTGGATTCTTTTTCGGATCAGGAAGTAAAACTGTCCAACTGCACACGCCGGTGTTAAAAACCAATTACATCATGAAACAACCATCCTTGACTAGGCCAAGTCAATATTATGACATCAGGGGGAGCACACATGAAATATACATCTCATGTCAGTCACTGATTTCACTTTAAACATTAAAAATAATCTTTCAACCTCATACATCTGCAAGATCGAGGTGATGTGGTGCGTGCACATGTTTCCAATACAATGAATGAATGAAAAAAATAAGATATGTTTCCAATATGTGGAATATGTTTATGTGGAAATTTGGAAACCAATATGTGGAAACTTCCATACGTTTCCAACACAAAAACAAGAAAAAGAGCAATCAGAGATTGCAAACCCTCACCAGGATGTATTTTCAGTGGTTTTTAAGGCTTTTGTGTTAAAACAAATATATCGGTCACGCAGCTGAACCACGTGACCGATGACGTCCTTTTTTTTCTGAACTAATTTATTCCTAGATTATGCTCAAGAAATTTCATCTTGATTGGATGAAGTTTTGTACTTGTCGAATTATGCCGTCATAATAGAGGCACCTATGACATCATTAACATTTTATTCCCCATGGAGTTCTTTACAATGAGACATGTCAATTTTTTTCTATTCAGCACTTTTGGAGATAGAGGTGCAATTTTTTTCAGTTTTTCCAAGATGGCGGCCGAACCATGTGACCAATGACGCAATCATTTATTTTTTTTCTCCACCAGTTTATGATGACATGGCGCTCAAGAAATTGCATCTCGATTCGATGAAGTTTTGTAGCCGGCGAAGCCGGTGTTGTGAATAAACGCGTACGTATTATGTTGAAAACCAGATTATGCTGGATCCCTTGGCTTGAGAATTTCGAAGCTTTGACGCACCAAATCGCTCAATGGAGGCCACCATCTTGCGGATGCGGAAGTATGCATAACAAATTGAAAAACGTTCAACAGGAGTTTGTTTCACCCGTCTGTTTGATTCACAATCTTATGCACCTCTAATTTGTAATTAAAATACTTTAGGACCAACCTCGGCCCGCACGGGCCTAGTTATCTTCAACGAAAATCGTCACCAAACACCGGAACCAATGAGATGCGAGCATTTGAAAAAATATTTCAGAAACCAAATCACTCAATGGAGGCTGCCATCGTCCGGATGCGGAAGTTTGCATAAAAAAAATTGAGAAAACGTTCAATAGGAGTTTGTTTCACCCGTCTGTTTGATTCACAATCTTATGCACCTCTAATTTGTAATTAAAATACTTTAAAACCAACCTCGTTATCTTCAATGAAAATCGTCACCAAACACCGGAACCAATGAGATTCGAGCATTTCAAAAATTATTTCAAAAAAGCTTATTACGCGTTTCGGAGGGTGAAAACGGCGTCAAATATTCTAAAATTGACGAAGAATTATTTTTTAGAAATCTCGCAGCCGTAGGGGATAGTTTTTCACGCCCGGAAATATCCGAAGTTGAGACCGAATTCACCGAATTAATCAAGAAGGAAATTTTATCAATTTTAATCTCATCCAGAATGCAAATGGTGTCATTTTGAACTAGGTACGGTACCTACTACACCTACCTACTACCAACTACCTAACCTACTGATGCCATAGTGATGGGTAAAATAGTGGCAAGAGGCTTTGGCTTCGCCGGCTCATTGCGGCTTTGCAGTCGGGTACTAGTACTTGTCGAATTATGACGTCATAATGGAGGCATCTATGACCAACATATTTTATTCCCCATGGAGAGTTCTTCACAATGAGCCATGTTTCAATTTTTTCTATTCAGCGCTTTGAGATATAGAGGTGCAAAGTTTGATTTTTTTCCCAAGATGGCGGCCAAACCACGTGACCTATGATGTCATAATTATCATTTAAAAAATTATACAGGCGGAGTTGCACCGATGGTGAAAATTTCCTGTCAATCGGACCAACGGTTGCAGAGAAAATCATATTTATTCTGTGCGGACAAACAAACAAATGGACTCAAATGCAATACCCTCTCCTCTGGCGAGGGGAATCATGAGCCGAACAGCCAAATGGAGGTGGTCTACAAAGAGCATGTGAGGGGCAGCATTTGCCTCTTGGGGACCAAGCACGTGGTCCCTGAATGGATATTCCATACTCTGTTCCATTACAAACAAGAAAGAGAAATCGGAGATTGCAAACCCTCGCCAGGATGTATTTTCAGTGGTTTTTAAGGCTTTTGTGTTAAAACAAATATGGCGGCCGAATCACGTGACCAATGACGGCATCATTTATTTTTTTTTAACGAATTTATTCCTAGATTATGCTCAACCTATGATGTCATAATTATCATAAAAAAATTATACAGGTGGAGTTGCACCTATGGTGAAAATTTCCTGTCAATCGGACCAACGGTTGCAGAGAAAATCATATTTATTCTGTGCGGACAGACAGACAAACGGACTCAAATGCAATACCCTCTCCTCTGGCGAGGGTAATGACTGGTGATGTAGTTAAAAGGAAGACGAAGAGCAAATCAAAATGATACAAGAACATGCAAAGCAAACTGCCGGGTCCATGCGGGTTCTCAAGAGAAGGAAGTGAAAACGAAAAAAGACAACACACAAACTGCAAGAGCAGGAACATCCGTCATGTTCACAAGATCGACGTAGTTTGTGAAAACCAGAAAGAAGCTCAAACCAAAAATACAAAATTAATTACAGTGCCTATAGAAAGTCTACACCCCTTTCAAAATTTTCACCTATACCGGTCTTATAACCTGGAATTAAATCAGACTTTTCCATTTTTATTTACACATCGTAACCCACAACTTCCAAGTGAAAAAGAAATTCTACAAATTTCAGAAAATTAATTAAAAATACAAAACTAGAATATCTTGTTTGGATAAGTGCTCTTTCAAATTCCGTTTTCTTTCCTGAAAGTCCCAGTATTGTCCATTTGTTTATCCTGTGTATCCCACCCCAGCCCTCCCTTCCACAGATCTCCTGATGTCCCTGTTCCCTGCTGTTGTGCTTCCCTCTTTCTTCCCCTCTTGTCTCCCTCTCCCTTTATTATATGTTCTATGTGTTACCTCTCCCATGAGCCTCGACTTTTAGTCCTTGAGCCAACCGGCCATATTTTGAAGTGAATGCTCCGGCGGGGGGAGTAATTCTCATTATGATTTTCCATTAGACCAATGTCTCAAGTGTCAGAAAAGGTGTGATGGACATCTGAGAACGGTAGCTTAGTGCCCGGATGGACGCCATCTTTGAAACCACCCAGCTCGAAAATGCCCATTTGGTGGGGTACATTGTTGCACGTGTATCTGGACTTCTATACTAGCTATCGATGTGCGGTTGACGACTAAATATACGTCCGATGTGTACCGTCTAAATAAAAAATAATATGAAGCATTTTGTTTTAGATTAATTATTATAAAAATCAATTATCGAAAAAAAATCATATATTTTTCAATATTTTATTATTAGACTTGTACTTTTTTTAGTGAAACAACACTGGTATGATTTTCCAAATTATGCATTGTGCTACACCGTTTATCTGTCTATAAAAATAACTCAAAAACTAAAACATATCATCCACCACGAGTGTACACAAAAAATATATGAAAAGGCATGCACTTCCCACAAACCGAAACTATGTCAGTTGGAATTTCCCGCCGATAATCAACCCACAGAACCCAGTGCCGAAAGTGACGTCAGTCTATTCTATATCTATATTCTATATTCTATATCTCAGTCTGAGATTTGTTGCGGTGACCTGATTAATTTCTGAGGGGGGGGGGGGGGGTGGGTGGCTTAAGAACTAAAAGTGAACATGTTAGATGGCGCCACATACAACTCTATTATAGAGTTGTATTGTGGCGCCATCTAACACGTTCACTGACTTGGATGAGTATGTCTATGTAAGCTGGCGAGCTTTTCGGATATCGGAGTAATCTAACGTCAGTCTTTTTGTTCTTTCAGCTGAGATGGCCGGTGTCGAGGCGAAACGGGCGAAGATTGAACCTGAGTCCGGAACGTGCATCCTGTGCAGCAAGAAGTCGCCACTCTCTGAACTAAGCAAGGCAGCGGGCAACAGTTCTTGGAAGACATTGTGTGACGCAGCCGCAGTTAGAAACTTTTATCCAATTCTAAAGCTAGTCCAAGAAGGCGCAGTTGAACTTCCTAATATTCCAATATTATACCATAGGGCTTGTAGATCAGACTTCACTCACAAAAACCACCTAGCTACTTTGACCAATGCAGCTAGAAGTTCTTCAGTTGATACTGGCGATGCGGTGCGACGGCGATCATCACGGGAAGAGACAGGATCAACTTCAACGGTCTACGATGATAAATGCATTTTTTGCCAGCGTGCTTCAAAATTCATAAAAGGCAGTCGTACCCGTAAAACAGTTGTCTTGGCTGTTGAACTTCGAGCAGATAAGACAATAAGAGATGCTGCGACAGCTCGCAATGATGAGAGAGTTTTGGCATTGACTACACGAGATATGGTTGCAGCTGAGGCTCACTACCACTTCTCCTGCTATAGAAACTACACACGGCCCCAAAAACCTCAAGTAGAAACTGACATTGAAGATAATATCGAGAAAAAAGAAATGATACGATGTATATTCAATTTCATTCGCACTGACTTGTTCTTGAACCCGAGGATTGTTCCAATAGTTGATGTTGCAACAGATATCCTGTCTTCAGATACATTTTCAGTTGATGTTCGTGACTCCATCAAGAAGAATCTGCAGCGCACATTACAAAGAGAGTTTGGAGAATCGCTCATCTTCTTCAATGTGAAACACCGTGTATACTTGATGCCCGATAATCTGACAAAGCGAGAGATTGCTGCAGAGTGCGTAAACCTGAAAGCAGAAGTGAAAGCATTTGAACGAACGGACGGTGAAAGTAACATTGTGCGTGCAGCTACTTCACTGCGACACCAGATCAAAGATGCTCATTACAATGAACGTTGGCCGCCTCAGCCAGCAGAACTCACTTCAGATTACGTGAAGATACCAGATTCTCTTCGTGTATTTCTGCATACTTCGATTTGCGGGAGTGGGGGTAGCTCTGCGCGTGCCGACACACTGGTATGGTCGATGGCTCAAGATATCATCAATGCTGTACACCGGGGTACCATCAGAACATCGAAGCATGTCCTACTTCCGTGGGTCATGAAAACGCTCACCGGTAATACAGAGGTCATCAGAATATTGAATCGACTCGGGCACGGATGTTCGTACACAGTTCTGGAAGAAATCGAGACAGCGCTATGCATAGACAAATTAGCAAGTGTGGAGAAAGATACAGTACCACTTCCGTCACATGTGCACCCTTCGGTCCCGACTGTATTAGCATTCGATAACATCGACAGGCTAGAGGAATCGCTGAGTGGTGGCGGAACATCGCATCGCGTCAACGGTATCATCGTCCAACCGAAGTCGCAGTCGTGTTTGCCGCCCCAACCTCCATCGGCAGTATCCAAAGCAGATAAGAAGCGATCTATCCCGTCATCCAGCGATTTAGTTCCAATATACAGCGGTGGGAAACGAGAGGGCCCACCTGCAATCAAGCCTGCAGATCTTTCTGACACTCTTGCAGGCGCAACATCCCTTGCGCAGCGCCGAAATCACGTATGGATTATGTCTCGCATGCTGGAACCATGCGACCAGACAATCAGTTCGTGGACTGGTTTCAACATCATGACTAGAGATCATGTTCAGGTGACGGAAGATGTAGTTGGCTACCTGCCGGACTATAAACGCGCCTGCCACAGATATGGCAACAGTGCAAGAAATCCTCAGAGAAGCTCTGAACATCATGTCATCACTTCAGCTTGAGCGTGAAAGGGTCAATGAAAAAAACGAACAAAGCTGCACTTGCGAAACACATGGAAGGTCTTGTGGAACCAGCCGAGAACGTTGACAAGCGAAGTGCAACAATAATTGATGCGATGGCTCTCATACAAAAGATGCATGGCGAGAACGACACGTTCGAAGAACTATCTGACCGCATCCTTGCTGCAGCGCTTCACGCTGGTCAAGGCAGTGAGCGCATCGATGTTGTCTTTGACACATACACAGAAGAATCCATCAAAGCAGCTGAGCGTGTGAACCGCGGTTCAAATGAAGGCATCAGTTTCAGCGAGATCAGACCCGCACACAAAATCATGAACTGGCGGCGTCTCCTTGCTTGCAGCCAGACAAAGGAGAAACTGGTTGTGTTTCTGGCGGAGTCGTGGAAACATGAAACAAATCGCGAAAAGCTAGGCAACAGAACACTGTATGTCACCTGTGGTGAAAAATGTCTGGTACTGACCCGCGATAGGTGGAAGTTGGTGCAAGCACTCGAATGTAGCCACGAGGAAGCAGACACGCGTATGTTTCTCCACGCAAAGCACGCCGCTACCCACTACAAGACGATCATCTTAGTGGCAGATGACACCGACGTTCTGATCATCAGTCTTCATCTCAGCAGAACCATCGATAGTCAGCTCTTCATCAGACGAGGAACAAAGGTTCGAGTCAGAATGATCGACGTTGGAAAGTTGGCTGCGGTATTGGGGTCTGGAGTTTGCAGTGCATTGCCAGGGCTTCATGCATGGAGCGGGTGTGACACTGTGAGTGCTCTGGCTAGCCAAGGAAAGATAAAGGCTTTGAAGCTTGTGCAAGCGAATGAGCTGTATCTTCAAGCACTCACAGATCTGGGATCTTCGTGGAATGTACCAACAGACGTCTTCAATAACATTCAGGCCTTCACGTGTCAGCTGTACGCCAAGAACACGAAGATCGTCGGTGTTAATTCGCTCCGTTATCACATGTTCTGTGCAAAGAAGGGCCAGATCGAATCTGGACAATTGCCACCTTGTGAAGACTCCTTGATGCAGCATACGCTTAGGGCCAACTATCAGGCGGCTATCTGGCGACGCAGCCTTGAAAACCTACCAGACGTCCCAACACCATCAGCAGGACATGGTTGGGAACTCGATGATGGCGGTTCGCTCACAATCCGATGGATGGCGGGTCTACCAGCTCCAGATGTCGTCTTGAATCTCATCTCATGCACATGCAGAAGGACGTGTCGACCGTCAGATTGCTCCTGCATACTGAATGGGTTGAAGTGCACTGTTGTGTGTAAGCTGCAGGGATGCTCCAACATGGTGCAGGATGATGCTATCGTGGCTCAGGATGCCAATGACTCTGATGGCGACTCTGATGATTAACTTTGTGTGCACTGTATATTGTATAGCATATGTTGTTCTCTATTATAATGCAGGCCAAATTGCCTGAAAATCTTTATAGACAGATAAACGGTTTAGCAAAATGTATAATTTGGAAGATCATACCGGTGTTATTTGACTAAAACATGACATGTTCAATGATACCTCCGCTTGCTTATTAGGAATATACATCGTATGGTGTTAAAATCAGCTCCATACGTCTTTCCAAACTCTAGTAATGAATAATTAATATAATTGGCGGCCATTTTGAAATCCAAGATGGCCACCAAAGTGCAGATTTCCTATGTAACAATTTCCGCCTGCTTATTAGATATCGTATGGTGTTAAAATCCTCTCCGTACGACATTCCTAACTTGCGTTATCGTCAGAATAGATAATGCCAGCGGCGGCCTAAGTCATTTTATGCCTCTTTACATTTATTTGTTGTAAACTCGTGGTGGATGATATGTTTTAGTTTTTGAGTTATTTTTATAGACAGATAAACGGTGTAGCACAATGCATAATTTGGAAAATCATACCAGTGTTGTTTCACTAAAAAAAGTACAAGTCTAATAATAAAATATTGAAAAATATATGATTTTTTTTCGATAATTGATTTTTATAATAATTAATCTAAAACAAAATGCTTCATATTATTTTTTATTTAGACGGTACACATCGGACGTATATTTAGTCGTCAACCGCACATCGATAGCTAGTATAGAAGTCCAGATACACATGCAACAATGTACCCCACCAAATGGGCATTTTCGAGCTGGGTGGTTTCAAAGATGGCGTCCATCCGGGCACTAAGCTACCGTTCTCAGATGTGCATCACACCTTTTCTGACACTTGAGACATTGGTCTAATGGAAAATCATAATGAGAATTACTCCCCCCGCCGGAGCATTACTTTTGGTCTGGCTCAAGGACTATTTGTATGCAACAAAAAGTCATCCTACAGATTTTCGATTGGATTTAGGTTGGTGCTCTAAATGGGCCACTCAAGGATGGACATTCATAGTTTTGTTCCTTAGCCCCTCCAGTGTAGCTTTGACTGTGTGCTTCTGGTCATGGTGAAAGGTGAACCTCTGTCCCAATTTCAGCTTTCTTAGAGGACAGCAGTTTTTCCTCTTGGATAATTTGGTATTTTGCTCCATCCATTTTCCCTTCTATCCTGACAAGTGCCCCAGTCCCTGCTGATGAGAAACATCCCCACAACATGCTGCCACCACCATGCCTCACAGTAGGGATGGTGTTCTTTGGCTGATGTGCTGTTGGGTTTGCGTCAAACGTAACGTTTTGCATTTAGGCCAAAATGTTCCATCTTGGTTTCATCAGACCACAAAACGTTTTGCCACATGGCTTCAGAATCTCCGGAGTGTTTTGGTTTTTTTGCATACCTCAAGTGGGACTCATGGTGGGCTTTTTTGAGTTATGGCTTCCTTTTTGCCACCCTACCATACAGGCCAGACTTGTGGAGTGCTTGGGATATTATTGTCACCTGCACACAGTGAACAGTCTTTGCCATAAAGGCCTGTAGCTTTTTTCAAAGTTGCCATTGGCCTCTTGGTGACCTCTGATCAGTCCACAACAATTTACCACAAGTTGAGGCCAATTAACTGTGTGATTTTGAAGGTGATTGGTTACACCTGAGCCAATTTATAATTGATATTATAAGGGAGGTGGACACTTATGCAATCAAGATATTCTAGTTTTGTCTTTTTAATTGATTTTCTGAAATTTGTAGTTAAGACACCCCAAATCCACCTCTTTCGATCTCCAACTTCATTCCTGAAATTAGTGTCAATTTTATGTGTCCGTGCACGTTTTTTGTTTAACGTTAGCTCTTACATGAGCCTCAACAACACAACACAACATGCATTTTAAGGCCATTTTCCCTGCTAGAGCGGGGGTTAGCCTTGCGGTCCCCATGACAATCTTCTCCATTTTGCCCTATTTTCTGCCCTATTTTTTTTTTACATGAGCCTCAATACCAAAATATACCAAAAAAAACAAAAATATATATATACCAAGAAAATACCAAACACCAAAAAAAAGTATACCAAAAATATACCAAAAGTATAAAAGTATACCAAAAAAAAAAAATGAATTTTTACAGGGTGTAGACTTTCTACTAGCACTTTACCTCCGACACCGACGGTAAACAGAGGTTATGTTTTCAGCCCTTTCTGTTTGTGAGCAGTATATCTCAAGTATTCTAGTTCAGAATTATATGAGCAGTATTCTAGTTCCTGCATGTGATTGTAAGGACAACTACATGTGCCCATCATTGCAAAATACATATAACAATGCACAGATTTGGCATAAAAGGCTATCAAATATCAAGGAGAGTTCAGCCTTCTCAATGTATATGTCTTATTTACTCAAAAGTGCAGATTTAATTTATAGTATCAAACATTCTGATGTTGGATACTCCCACCCCATCCTAAACATAAACACATTAAACACTTCATACATCAGCATTCAAATTGAACTTAAATCATCAACACGTACCGCGGCAATATCAGCCTATTAACCAAGATACTCTCCAAACTACCCCCAACAGGTCTCACCAGTGAGGTCGGAGGGCACAAGATACTTCTTCTTGTCCAGGTCTCCTATTCGTGCTTTGGGGGCCTTTTCTACGATCACCTGCCAAGATTACACAAGTACACCATTACAAATCACCACCATAATCATAATATAATGAAAGTACAACACCATTTCAGCTCTGTCACAAGAACCAATCTTTCGATTAAAATATCAAAATGAAGAGAAATTTAAAGGGTTTTCATCATCAACATGCAATGATAATCGCGTCATCACCTGGCTTCGCCAGGTAAGGCTCGGTGACGAGGTAAAGACCCAAGGACCAAAGCCTGAACGAAACGTTGGAGGCAACGAAGAGGCAGACACAGGACACACAAACAAGTTTGGTATTATGAAGGAAATCATTCGATCAACACCGACGAAGCAAGCACAGAAGCACAAAACCACACGAAGTGAAGTGGTGGTGGTGCACACCCTGCTTGAAGCACTGGAAGGAAGATTGAATGAATGAATCAGGAAGGCAGTTCCATAAAGGGATAAAATAGGGACAAAGTATTGGGATGCAGCAAGTCTGGCTTTGGAGTTTAACCAGGAAGGGGTTATTGGAGGAACAGGTGCATGTGGGGTAGGAGCTGGGGAGAGTCAATGGGCTGAAAGATCCTCATCGCCATAAGCACCACCCACAGTTGTGGGGTGAGCCACGCCCCTCCTGCCACGGCCCAAATGAGCACCAATGACTGTTGCACAGATAAAACCAGCACGACGAAAAGCATTTGCTCTCATTTCAAAATGGATGGACATGGCTTTTCCTGCAATTCTCAGTTGTTAATATAACAACTAGTGTGGTGAACAACCAGCCAACAGATTTCCAGGTTATACCAGGGTTTCTTGAGGGAGATGTTCCTCAATGGACAGCTCTATAACTCACTTGTATGACAATGTTAAACCCTTGAAGACCTCTGCTGACAACAATTTCAGGAATGTGATATCAGATTACTATAAACTATTGATTACCAGATTACGATACTTGCACTTGCGCATACTTGCACTTGCGCAAGCGGCGGTTGTTGAAAACGTTAATACCAATATTTCATCATAGAATCGGCTACAATCTACGCGTACCCTCGCTCTACGTCTAACAAAGTCACCACGATACGGACCGTGATTGGAGAGGAGACTGCAGAATCGGGCACATGAATGAAAACGAAATAAAAATGGCCGTTCCTCGTGACGTTTCAATGCTTTACGGCTCCTATAAAGAAGCCATGAATGCCAGATGCTGATGCAATGTGATGTGTCCTTCCGTTGAAGATTGCAGCTCAACAAAACATTCCCCCCCGTACGAGCTCAAGGTTTGCAGATCACGGGTACTTCAAGGATATTGTACCGACCCAGTAACGGCAGAATTTAGTGGTTTCAACACAAACGTCTGTCAGCCTAGACAACGTCTGAAACCAGAGACTAAAGTGGTGTGCGGACCACTCAGATATGGAGCCCTCTGACCCTTCCGCAAATTTGAGCAATGTATAATGGGCAAAAACCCAGACTGGACAAACTTTCACATCGATAGTCACAGACCGGATGATTCAGCTTGACGGTCGACGAGCTCGGAGATAGGACAGGAAAGAGAGAGAGCGAGAGGGTGAGGACAGAGATAAGAGACAAGAGTGGGAGATGACAAAGACAGGAAACGAGCGGGAGAGGACAAAGACAGGAGAGACAAGAGCGGGAGAGGACAAAGACAGGAGAGACAAGAGCGGGAGAGAACAAAGCCAGGAAACAATAGCAGGGGATGACAGCAAGGTGAGACAAGAGTGGGAGATGACAAAGACATGAGACAAGAGCGGGAGACCCGGAGAGGACATAGCCAGGAGAGAAGAGCGGGAGAGGACAAAGACAGGAGAGACAAGAGCGGGAGAGGACAAAGACAGGAGAGACAAGAGCGGGAGAGGACAAAGACAGGAGAGACAAGAGTGGGAGATGACAAAGACATGAGACAAGAGCGGGAGACCCGGAGAGGACATAGCCAGGAGAGAAGAGCGGGAGAGGACAAAGACAGGAAACAAGAGCGGGAGAGGACAAAGACAGGAGAGACAAGAGCGGGAGAGGACAAAGACAGGAGAGACAAGAGCGGGAGAGGACAAAGACAGGAGAGACAAGAGCGGGAGAGGACAAAGACAGGAGAGACAAGAGTGGGAGATGACAAAGACAGGAAACAAGAGCGGGAGAGGACAAAGACAGGAGAGACAAGAGCGGGAGAGGACAAAGACAGGAGAGACAAGAGCGGGAGAGGACAAAGACAGGAGAGACAAGAGCGGGAGAGGACAAAGACAGGAGAGACAAGAGCGGGAGAGGACAAACACAGGAGAGACAAGAGCGGGAGAGGACAAAGACAGGAGACACAAGAGCGGGAGAGGACAAAGCCAGGAAACGAGAGCGGGAGAGGACAAAGCCAGGAAACAAGAGCGGGAGAGGACAAAGACAGGAGAGACAAGAGCGGGAGAGGACATAGCCAGGAGAGACAAGAGCGGGAGAGGACATAGCCAGGAGAGACAAGAGCGGGAGAGGACACAGCCAGGAGAGACAAGAGTGGGAGATGACAAAGCCAGGAAACAAGAGCGGGAGAGGACATAGCCAGGAAACAAGAGCGGGAGAGGACATAGCCAGGAGACAAGAGTGGGAGAGGACAAAGACAGGAGAAACAAGAGCGGGAGAGGACAAAGACAGGAGAAACAAGAGCGGGAGAGGACAAAGACAGGAGAAACAAGAGCGGGAGAGGACAAAGACAGGAGAGACAAGAGCGGGAGATGACAAAGCCAGGAAACAAGAGCGGGAGATGACAAAGCCAGGAAACAAGAGCGGGAGAGGACATAGCCAGGAAACAAGAGCGGGAGAGGACATAGCCAGGAGACAAGAGTGGGAGAGGACAAAGACAGGAGAAACAAGAGCGGGAGAGGACAAAGACAGGAGAAACAAGAGCGGGAGAGGACAAAGACAGGAGAAACAAGAGCGGGAGAGGACAAAGACAGGAGAGACAAGAGTGGGAGATGACAAAGCCAGGAAACAAGAGCAGGAGATGACATAGCCAGGCGAGACAAGAGTGGGAGATGACAGCCAGGAAACAAGAGCGGGAGATGACATAGCCAGGAGAGACAAGAGTGGGAGATGACAAAGCCAGGAAACAAGGCGGGAGAGGACAAAGACAGGAGAGACAAGAGCGGGAGAGGACAACGACAGGAGAGACAAGAGCGGGAGAGGACAAAGACAGGAGAGACAAGAGTGGGAGAGGACATAGCCAGGAGAGACAAGAGTGGGAGATGACAAAGCCAGGGAACAAGGCGGGAGAGGACAAAGACAGCAGAGACAAGAGCGGGAGAGGACAAAGACAGGAGAGACAAGAGCGGGAGAGGACAAAGACAGGAGAGACAAGAGCGGGAGAGGACTCTATCTGCCATGATCTTTCCTGGGAAAACCACATTTCAAATCTGGCCTCCAAAGCCAGTCGCCGACTGGGCATCCTCCGTCGTGCGAAGTCCTTCCTTGGCACACCTGAGCTCCTCACCACATACAAGGCTTTCATCCGCAGCTCAATGGAATACTGCTCTCCCCTCTGGGCTGGTGCTCCTGCCTCACACCTAGCTCGCCTTCACGCTGTTGAAACAAAAGCATTCAGAATCATTGGAATCTCCCGCGATGAAGCTAACTCCAAGGGCCTCTCACTCACTCACCGCAGGCAGGTTGGTGGTCTTTCCGTCTTCTACCGACTCCTCTCTGGCCTTTCCCCCCCAGCTCTCTCTGGGCTCTGTCCCGCAAATATTCCGACAGGTCGCACAAGATCTGCCTGCAACCCTCTTATGGTTAAACTGCCAAAATCAAGACTCTCTGCTCACCTTTACTCCTTCATTCCTCTTTTCTCCCACCTCTGGAACAAACTCCCTCACTCTCTTCAATCCCACTCCACCCTCCAAGTCTTTAAAACAGCTGTTCACCACCATCTCTTATCTTCCCCCATCCAAAACCTTGATCTTTTCTACCCCCGCTAATTTCACCCCAATTCCACTTTTTTGAAATACCAACTTCTGTCCTGGAAGTCCTTGCTGTACTTGTGTTTTATACTTCTCCCTCTCCCTCTCTCCCCCCCCCCCCCCCCTTCCCATGCCTCCTCCCCCCGGGCCCTCTCCCTTCCACACATCTCCCTGCTCTCGGATGTTGTGTTTGTGTGCTTCCCCTGCTCTCCCCATCTTGTCTTCCGCTCCCTCTTTTTGTGTATTTTGTTTGTCTGGTTGATTTGTTTGTGAAGTAAATGTTAGCTCTTTCACGAGCCTCGATTCAGTATACAAAAAAAAAAGACGAAAAAAAAAAGGACAAACAGGAGAAACAAGAGCGGGAGAGGACAAAGACAGGAGAAACAAGAGCGGGAGAGGACAAAGCCAGGAAAACAAGAGCGGGAGAGGACAAAGATAGGAGAGACAAGAGCGGGAGAGGACAAAGACAGGAGAGACAAGAGCGGGAGATGACAAAGCCAGGAGAGACAAAGCCAGGAGAGACAAAGCCAGGAGAGACAAAGCCAGGAGAGACAAAGCCAGGAGAGACAAAGCCAGGAGAGACAAAGCCAGGAGAGACAAAGCCAGGGGAGACAAAACCAGGAGAGACAAAACCAGGAGAGACAAAACCAGGAGAGACAAAACCTGGAGACACAAAACCTGGAGACACAAAACCAGGAGAGACAAAACCTGGAGACACAAAACCTGGAGACACAAAACCTGGAGACACAAAACCTGGAGACACAAAACCTGGAGACACAAAACCTGGAGACACAAAACCTGGAGACACAAAACCTGGAGACACAAAACCTGGAGACACAAAACCTGGAGACACAAAACCTGGAGACACAAAACCTGGAGACACAAAACCTGGAGACACAAAACCTGGAGACACAAAACCTGGAGACACAAAACCAGGAGACACAAAACCAGGAGACACAAAACCAGGAGACACAAAACCAGGAGAGACAAAACCAGGAGAGACAAAACCAGGAGAGACAAAACCAGGAGAGACAAAACCAGGAGAGACAAAACCAGGAGAGACAAAACCAGGAGAGACAAAACCTGGAGACACAAAACCTGGAGACACAAAACCTGGAGACACAAAACCTGGAGACACAAAACCTGGAGACACAAAACCTGGAGACACAAAACCTGGAGACACAAAACCTGGAGACACAAAACCTGGAGACACAAAACCTGGAGACACAAAACCTGGAGACACAAAACCTGGAGACACAAAACCTGGAGACACAAAACCTGGAGACACAAAACCTGGAGACACAAAACCTGGAGACACAAAACCTGGAGACACAAAACCTGGAGACACAAAACCTGGAGACACAAAACCTGGAGACACAAAACCTGGAGACAAAACCTGGAGACACAAAACCTGGAGACAAAACCAGGAGAGACAAAACCAGGAGAGACAAAACCAGGAGAGACAAAACCAGGAGACAAAACCAGGAGAGACAAAACCAGGAGAGACAAAACCAGGAGAGACAAAACCAGGAGAGACAGGAGTGGCAGAGGACAAAGACAGAAGGGAAGAGAGCGAGAGGACAAAGACATAGGTAACATAAGCAGGCTTTTAGGTTGTATTTGTAGGGGGATCAATTCTAAATAAAAGAAAGAGGTGGTTGAAACACAACAGGAATCTTAGTGAGGGCCGATCTAGGCCTAGAATAGTGTGCATATTTGCTCACCACAACTCAGGAAGGCCAAAGCTGCTATAGATGGTTCAGCGCAGGGCTACTGGATTGATTCCGGGCCTAGCTAGACTCAGATATGAGTGGCTGAAGGAGACAGGGATTTATACTATTGCTGGGTGAAAATCACGATGGGATGATAATCTTGCTTTAGATTTGTTATCACGACAACGATAATGGAAATTATCACGATAACCGCTGCACATGCACAGTAGGTAAATCACACTTCGAACCCGGATATCGATGGTGTATCGGCTGCTTTTAGCGTTTAGTTTCCCTCGAGATATTCCCGTATTAAATGCAGCTCTATAAAATAAAGCAGGTGATATAATATAGAATGTATATTCTCCAAGATGTAATTTAAATAGTATATCGTTGAACAATAAACGGAAAAATAAATAAATAAACCAACTAATCAAGGCACCGGTGCTTCCGGTGTCTAATTTGGCGATCCGTTTGAGTTCGCTTTGTCTGTGCGCGAAGTTAATCACTCAAGGCAACATCATGTCAAAGATCGAGAAGATGAGCGTCCTCGCTGTGCGGAGGTTTGGCACCGAGGAGAAGGACAAGCAGGTCACCTCGTTCTTGTCTCGTCTCACCATTCTCATTGGACCTAACGAGCAGGTGAGACGGTGTTGTGTTTCATTTATTTATTTGTTTAAATCCCATTTGTCACAACATGGGATTGCTTGGCATTTATTATTCAAAGTTCCACATCGAAGGTGTTATTTTAAATACCTGAGGATAATCGGATTCGACTTTCTTCACCACTGTCCCAATTACCAAGCAGCTTGCTTTGTGTTCCATTAGGAAGCAGCTTGCTATTGCTTGCCATGCCAGACGTTCAATATCAACATATCAACGCCCAGGCCTACTTTATACATTGGAAAGGAGGTGGTTATGAGGGGACGTGAGAGAGATGTTTAAGATAATAAAGAGTATAGACAAAAGTGCAGATGAGTTATCTATATATATATATAGATAACTAACTCAGCGTGTGTGTGTGTGTGTGTGTGTGTGTGTGTGTGTGTGTGTGTGTGTGTGTGTGTGTGTGTGTGTGTGTGTGTGTGTGTGTGTAATGTTACCGATAGACTCCTAAACGGAGAGGCTCACGTACTTGATATTTGGCACAAACATGGCCTTTGAGCCTGGGAAGAACATGGCTGACCTAAAAATTTATTTCATAATATTTTTTTTACCATATTTTTACCTGTGCATTTCAGCGAGGAATATTATGACCGGAATGGCAGAGCAGCGCGCTGATTCGCTCAGAGCGATCACGTGATGTTCCTTGCCACCATTGCCCATTAACTCAGTTATGCGTTCGCACGTATTTCAGAGCGAAAAGCGATTGCGTTTTTTCACATTTCAGCGAGGAACATTGCCATTCACACCACATAGGTTTTTTTTCTTTCATCTTTAGATCCATATTTTTTGCCATAACGTAGCGCATTATGGCTCTCTCGAGCTCGAGTTAGCCAATCACCTGGGAGCATGAGGCCACGTTGGCCACGTTGGCCACGCCCACGACACGACGCAGAGTTTCAATCGATCGCTCAGAGCGATCACGTGATGTTCCTTGCTGCGCGGTTGCGGTTTTTCACATTTCAGCGAGGAACATTGCCATTCACACCACATAGGTTTTTTTTTTTCTTTCATCTTTAGATCCATTTTTTTTTTCAGCGAGGAATATTATACACGGAATCTGAATCGGTGGCATAGCAGCGCGCTGATTCGACGATTCGCGCGCCCTCCCCCCTCCCCCTCCCCCCTCCTCTCCCATCCCTCCCCTCCTCTCCCATCCCTCCCCCCCTCTCCTCCCCTCCCCCCCACCCCCTTGTTCCCCTCCCCTCCTCTTCCCCCTCCCCTCCCCCCCCTCCCCCCCACCCCCTTGTTCCCCTCCCCTCCTCTTCCCCCTCCCCTCCCCCCCCCTCCCCTCCCCCGCCCAGCACTTTCCCCCCCTGTTCTCCCCTCTCCCCCTCTCTTCCCCTCCCCCCCGTTCCCCTCCCCTCCCCTCCCCCCCGTTCCCCTCCCCTCCCCTCCCCCGCCCGGCAATGCCGGGTACTTCTGCTAGTTCATTATAATGTAGACAATGATATGACCAGGGGACATAGCTTAAGAATAAAGAAGAGCGAATCATTAGGACGGTAGTAAAGCAAGGGTACCTTTCACTCAGAGTAGACAATGCATGGAATGGTCTCCTGGGAAAGGTAGTGGCAGCAGAAACAGCAGACAAGCTTAAATTTGAATTGGACAGGTACCTGGAAGCATTGGAGGTAGAGGGATATTGGCAGGACTTTTAAGTAGCTCAAGTAAGGATGGGTGATAGTATCTGGGGTTGGTGTAGTACAGGCATCAGAAGCCGAATTACCTGCTCGTGCACCAGGTAAACAAGAGTTAAATGTATGGAGCAACGACTGTGGCAGGGGCCCATTGGCCTATTCTCCACGGAAGATCTCTCACACGACCAACAATCAGAAACGTGTTCATTACATAACCACACCGGTGAGAAAAACTCCCGCAGGTAAACTCTTACCATCGATTCCTTAAGGGTTCAACGTAACCAGGTGGACAACATTAAACAAGTCTTACAAATCACCCTCCCCCACACAAGATGGACCCCACTGGACCAATCACTGTGCGAGGACAACGCAACATGTGGTTATTACCTCCACCACCAAAGGTGGATGGAGGTTATGTTTTCACCTGTCTGTCAGCTTGTCTTTCAGCTTGTCTTTCAGTTTGTGAACAATATATCTCAAAGTTGTGGACGGATTCGGATGAAATTTGGCAGAGATGTAGCGTTTGTCACAATAACGAAATGATTAGATTTTGGTGAAGATCCGGATCCGGATCCGGCTACTCGAATTTTTTAAGTGGTTCTTCACCATTGGGAGATAGGGCCAAAAACGATACAAAGCAGGATATCTCAAAAAGCTATGGATTGATTTGGACGAAACTTTGTGAACAGGTTGTGTGTGTGACGAGGAAGAATCGATTCGATGTTGGTGAGTATCCGGATCAGGACCCAGCTAGTATAATTTTAAGTGATTCTTCACCATTGGGAGATATGGCCAACCAGGTGGAGGTATGCTCTCTACCGAGTGCCTCTAGTTGGACAAGAGACAGATCGTCATGTGCCTCATCCAACGTTCCGCCCGTATATTCGGTTGTAAAACGGTACAACTTGCTATCCTCATGACGCCGCTCTGTTCTAATTGATCGAAAAACAATTTTTGGAGATAGAGTTGCCAGGTAACCATCGACACAAGGAAGTCTCCGATCATGGATTGCACTTTCTTTACTCCAATATTCATGAAGTATTTAATTTATAATAGACGACCAGATACCAAAAAGGGGGTTTTGATCGACTGCAGAAAAATACGATTTTGGAAGAACTATATGATGCACGAACTTCGTAGCATCATAAGAATCCTCGAAAGCCTACAACATGGCACTCCTAGAGCTTGCCAATGCAATCAGAAGACTCTTATGGGACTTGGGACTGAGCTTTGTAGAGCA
Organism: Myxine glutinosa; assembly: GCF_964187855.1. Lineage (NCBI taxonomy): Eukaryota > Metazoa > Chordata > Myxini > Myxiniformes > Myxinidae > Myxine > Myxine glutinosa. The sequence goes on from NC_136262.1 coordinate 115,531,205, forward strand.
CCTTCAAGTCCATAATGAAGAGTTCCTGTCACCTGAGAGAAGAAGAAGAAGAAAAAATGAGAAAAGGAAAAGAGGATCAGTTCCGCCGACCATTTTCGAAGCCATGCTTTATTCCGGGAATACGAAAGCTTTGATGACTTGCATATTTTAATAAACGAATTAAAAAACCACCTTTAGAGGCCATTTTCCCCCGCAAAGCAGGGGTTGGCCTTTTTCGGGCACCGTGGTTGTTGTTGTTTTTTGGTCCCCTTTTTGAAGCAATGTTTTACGGCCGGATGCCCTTCCTGCCGCCAACCCTTTTTGTCGCCTTTTACGACAAGCAGGGAATTACCAGTGAACTGGTACTCAATTAGCCGACCTCGGAAGGATGACAGGCTGAGTCAACCCCCCTGGCGTTAATTCAGCGATCGACCGGGATTCGAACCCAGGATCCTAAGCCGGCACCCTAGCCGCTAGCCCAACACCAGGGCTTAATAAATGAATTGCTCAACATAAAAAAAGCCAAAACCCAATGCCATAGAGTGGGAAAGCCAAGATTGGATTACGATACATTTTTACAGTCCAAGAGCTGTCTAGGACAAAAAAAAAAACAAATTAAAAAAAACACACAAACGTTTGGGAATGCCACCACTTCCCAGGGACTCTTGGTACCAGCGACATCAACAATGGCCCTGGCTTTCTCACCACACTCAACGGGGCATTTCCTCTTACCCAAGGACCCCAACCTACGAGGACCGTCTGTGCTTTTATCCTTTTTATTTTTCAAAATGCTGAATATCTTGGATATCTGAAGTTGCCCAAAGGGGCTGAAGTGGCATCATCCACATTCTGATTGAGCACCTTCAAAAATTGTGCACAGCAATTTTTCTGGTTCACAACAAAATCTGGCTTTGGCAAGAGAAAAGAGACAGACACGACAAACAGACAGATAGACATGCCACACAAATAGACACGGAGAGGAAATAAAATTATTAAAGAGGTAAATTCATTGAAGCCTCACAAAAGTAAAAGGGGAACGATGAGAAAACAGGATCTGGCTGCTGGGCTGGGTTTACAAAGGCCCCGAGCCAACACAGGTAACCAAGGCAACACCCTGGGCCTCGTAAAAAGGATCTTCACAAACATGGACAAGGAATCCGTACCTGTACTCTTCAAAACTGAAGTACAATCGCTACTGAAGAGGCCTGGTGTTGGCTTAACATTTCCGGGTCCCGAATTCAAGCCTGACATGTCGTAGATCGACTCAGCCTGCCACCCTTCCGAGGTCGGCAAAATGAGTACCAACTGACTGGAAATGGGGGTGGGCATTGCATCAGCGGCACACCGCACCCCCAGAAAATTATGCAGCCAAAGGATGCATACAAACCACCACCACCACCACTATTGGAGCATAAACACATTTTAGGTCACGTATTATCGACACGACGTCCACAGAACACAGTAGTGAAACTCCCTGCTGTCTATGGGCCTTCGTTTTTGAGATATTGCCCATTTCTAGTATGACGTCACTTCCTGTTGCCAAAATTAGCCCCATTTGATAAGTTGCAACTCCAAAGTGTCCAACTCCAATTCATATTTTGATATAATGCCCACTTTGTATCAAGACGTCACCAGCGGTTATATTGTGTTTCAGATCAGATTCTTTTAATCAAATGTTCCCACAGGTAGATGACCACAAGTTTGCATTGATCAGTTAAGCCGTTTCAGAGGGGATTAATTTGAAAGTTTTTCATTTGATCTAAAATGACAACCAGAACACATGACCTATGACCATTACGAAATTACATTTCCAACATGTAGTTGATCACACATATAACGGTACGCATCCATCAGTCGAGCGGTTTGAGAGAAGGCTTTTAAAAAGTTTTCCGGTAATCCAAAATGGCGGCCAAACTAGATCGAAATTCAAATACTTTTGGGATTTTAGAGCCATACGATGACCTACTTATCGGTGGAGGAGAATGCCATGAACAAACGGGCTCTAACACACCAAAAATCATTTTTGCCAATCTTTGTCATAATCCTAACAGTTTCGGATACGTGTTAACGGATGACGCGCCATCCCACAAGCCATAAGGTCACCTGAACTATTTTCCAGGTGAACAAAAATGATGAACATTCAAGCAGTGCCCAGAAACAAGAAAGTAAAGCAGAATTTGGTGAAAATAAAGCAAAACTTCCTCTTATAAGCGGTTAAACACCCGATGGACACCTGCGTGTCGTGTTAAAGACAACTTGTGTCGATCTTCGGCCTTTGACAAAGGTTCCCCAAATTTGTTTGGATTCCAGGCACAGTCTGCCTGGGATGTGACCGAGTGCTGGTGGATAGGGATTGGTGTGCCGTGCAGGACGCTTCGGTGCAGACACCTGAACAAGAACATCCTGTTAAAACAAATTACATATCCGACAATGTCTGATTATTCCCACCTCATTGGGTCGTCCTGGGAACCATTTTGTCGCCAGTCTTTCACAAACTTGTCGGTTGGATCTGACGTTCAACCGAAATTTATTTTGAGCAAGAGGTAAATAAATACCTGCTCCCTCCAGAAGCGAAATATGGTGTCAATACCCCCATAGCCATACCTTCAGGCAGGTATCGGTGGTTAAACCAATTCCACTATTGTGCCTGCACAGGGCAACATTGCAAGGAGTATCCCAACCTCGTTACCCTCAAGTTAACACGTAAAGCATGTATCAATCGAAGTGTTGCTCACTTCATTCACCTCAAATATCCATAAAGTACGTACGCATCACGGTCAATCCATAAAGTACGTACGCATCAGTCAATCCATAAAGTACATACGCATGACAGTCAATCCATAAAGTACGTACCCATCACAGTCAATCCATAAAATACGTACACACGCCGTCACAAAGACGGCTTGGCACGTTCACTCAGCATGAACTAACGCTCAGGAGGTCCAAGGAGATCAGGGACAACCCTCGACATGTTTACACCGAAAAACCGGATGTCTCCAAGTATGGGATCCTACCAATCATCGAACGGCTGAGAAAACGACGAGACGATTCGATGTAGATTCGAGCCCGAGACGGATGTGGATACACACTCACACTGCTATCACACAACACCGCACCACATCACACCGCACCCCACCCCATATCGCACCGCATCACACCCCATATCGAACCGCATCACACCCCATATCGAACCGCATCACACCATACCATACCACACCCCATACCGCATCACACCACATCACATCACATCACACCAGACCGCATCACACCGCATCACACCTCACACAACATCACACAACACCCCATAGCCCATATCGCACCGCATCACACCCCATATCGCACCGCATCACACCCCATATCGCACCGCATCACACCCCATATCGCACCGCATCACACCCCATATCGCACCGCATCACACCCCATATCGCACCGCATCACACCCCATATCGCACCGCATCACACCCCATATCGCACCGCATCACACCATACCATACCATACCATACCATACCATACCACACCTCACCCCATACCGCATCACACCACATCACACCACATCACATCACATCACACCAGACCACAACGCATCACACCACACCACACCCCATATCGCACCGCAACACACCATACCATACCCTACCATACCACACCACACCACACCACACCCCATACCGCATCACACCACACCACATCACACCACATCACACCACATCCAATCAAATGAGGATCCAACAGACGCTCCCATCTCGCAACCTACCGGGACTCGATCCGGGTACTTCTTGCGGATTTTCTCTCCCTCCGAGCGACGTTTCTCAAACGGGTGTTCTTCTTTATACTGCCACTTCATGGTGATAACTGTCCGCAAAGGGGTAAAACTCAAACAAGCCCGAGGATAGGGGCAGCCAGGCACTGGAATCAAAATACAAATATTCAACACCCAAAGAAAGAAGTACGATAACGTCCGTCGTCTCCGTTATATCACTCCGCCGTGACGTCATCACGCAAACTGCTTGAGAACGTCAAGTTGCGAGGAATTGCCGGTGCAGACGGACCATCTAGCCTATCGTACCTGCAGTCTGCACTCATATCACCCCCACGTCTGTCTCGTTGTCTGAATCCAACGTTTTGCTTATTTATAAGAAACGCTTCGCTTGTCTCGAGTGTCGGCCATCGCCGTATCGCCTCAGCTTTATGGGTTAACATCGAAGCAGTGCATTGCGCCTTACCGAAGGAATGTTTTTAATTTAGGGTACGGATCCGAATGATAATTTTCTAAATGCTGTACATTTGGTCATTTTCGGCACACGTTCCACTTTAAAATGTTTTCTCGGAATGGCGTGGTCATTTGTACGTAGTTACGTCACACGTTCGTATAATGTAGACGACCATATCAGCATAAACAAGCAATGAATGTTAAAAGAATGAGTCACGTACACAACAGGAACTGGCGCCTGGCGGGGAACGGGGAATGAAACTGGTTTGGAAACTATTTATTCACCCTGTCGCGGATGGTTATGGAACCGAATCACACGTCACATGAGATGACGTAGTCGAATCAAAAGCCAGTGGGCGTGTACGACGGTGTCACGTGGTGAACTTTGGCTCGCTCAGGGTACTGGTAGTACTGTATGGTACTGTACATGGAAGGGAGACTCGTGACGTCCGTGGAAGAGCCCGATTACTCTTCTTCTTCATTAGTTCTCCTGTGGACTCGAACTCCATTGAAACTACCCTCTTGCGCAGTATCGACAGGGGGTGCTGCATCTCGGAGCACACCGGCTTATGGACCTGGACGTTGGTCTGGCCTTCCCTTATGGACGCGAAAGATCACGAAGTGTAATGTATATTGTGCCTTAATATAGGAATGGGGTCCAAATGGGGTGAAAAAAGGAAGTTATTTAAAATGGTGGATTGGGCCAAGGTACGCTTCCCTGTTTATTGGGGATGTAGACTCTGAAAGGAAGGGATTGTCCTTGTACAGTACCAAACTGTACTGTACTATGCCACAACATTCATCACGTTTGGTTCATAGCCGGATTGTATCAGACTAGGATGAGTTGAGCAGACGATGATACAAAGCACCATTTGCTGGAGCTTTGTGTTCCCAAGTTTGGTGTACATATCCCATCTATCATCATCTGCAAGTCCCTGACAAAAGGGAGTTTAAACGCGTTCAAAAAGATGCAGAAATGGTAAACTAAAGTCCAGTAGCTCGTGGATCTTGGATACCTGGGACAGTTAAAAGTGCAGATAATTAATATGCGTTCTGCAGAGTATCCTCAGGTTAGATGATCACGAGGTCATGAGCACATGGGCTGGAAGGAGGGAGTCTAAACTGTCTAGCCTGGGTTCCAATCCCCAGGTAGCCAGTTTCACAGGTGTCCCTCGGATGGACGTTAAAACTGCGTGTTCCATCTGTCGGAATTAGTCGGTGGATGTTAAAGATCCCATGGTGTCCTTCACGTGGTCGGCGAGTACTGTTGACGAGTTATCACCGGCAGCCTGAACGAATTAAAAATGATTGTCCGAACGTATAGGGGGCACTGCATCAGGTGTACATCCGTGCCCTCAGCCAATGATGCTACCCCGCAGCCTCGTGCCGCATATGAAAGAAGTTTAATAGATAACTGCGATCACAAAAGGTGAGCTCCCCCGGCCGATCTTCAGCGATCCAATGATGGCACCACCATATGACCTTGACCTTCAACATTTAGGGAGTGTAGATTATGAACATTAAATGTGTCCTCATCTACAACCAATCCATAAAACTCAAAATCGAAGGAAAATTATTCAGGTTTTGATCAAAGAAGGTGTTTTTTTTATTAATTAGGTCACAATGCGAAAAAGTAGGTCAAGGACACGAATCAAATATCAGGTGCACAACTTCAGTGCAGGTGCGCTATTATGATGCAAGAACATCTTGGAAGGCCAAGCGATCTTTGGGATTCCGTATTGGCAAAAATGAGCGATAACAAGTGTTTTTTTTGTTTTTTTTCAGATCGCCATTTGATCTTGACCTTTAACCCGGAGGGTATGACCTAAATTCAGCATATATGCCACTTGCTCTTAGCTATCTAGTGAGGGCAATTTAGTTCCAATTGGCCGAGCCTTGGTGGAAAATGTCTAATTGGGTCATGGCCTAAAAAATAAAAATAAGGTCAACAGAAAAAAAATAAAAAATGTAAACCATGCAAAATTTTCATTCCGGAAATCCCAGCCGACTCAGATACAGCTCGGAAATTGGGAGTGTTGGGAATGCAAGAAGAAAAAATAAATAATTTTCTAAATGGTGGTTGAGCGATGACAAAGTACTCCTTGGGGTGTAAGAAAGTGTGGTACAGCAACATTAAAAATTGGGGGTGCCAATTGTAGGAACCTCCAACAAAGGGGAGGTCATTGCGTGTCTGCATCCTGTCCGAGTTCCAAATGTTCTGCCATTACTTAATGGCGAGTGATACAAAGATTCTTCGTGGTTGGTCGTGTGATTACTCGAACAATTCAGCCCAAGCTTGATCATCATTCTTCCCGGAGATCCACTCAGACACTGAGTGTTCAAGATTAAAAATTGAACATTCATCCGAGCCCAAGGACGAGGATTTGAGGATGCAGGCGAGAGAGCTAATGGATGTGAAATGGGAAAATAATCCCCCCCCCCCCCCCCCCCCCCAAAAAGAGGTGATTTCACCTCCAGCAACCATTATCCTCACATTATGATAATGAACCACATGTACATGGCAACCCAAGGCTATGGAATCATGCCAGCAATGGAACAGCACTGAAAGGGAGCAGGTTCATAGGTTAAGCAGGATTGTTGATGGTAGAATTAGCAGGAGTTGGCGTTAAAGACAGGCCAAGAATGAAGATGGGATGGTAGGATGGCAGACATGTCCGCGCACTCGCCCTTTAGGCTGTCCAGCCCGGGACCCAGCTATAAACCGTCATCCTGGTGTTTCACATCAATGTGTGTGCCTTCACCTGGATGGACAGTCAACTAATGTCTTTGTAGTCAATTTCAAGTGAGTACAGTGTACCGATGTGTCTCCTTGTGTGAATATGAATATGAATGATCGTTTTAAGGCCATTTTCCCCGCTAGAGCGGGGGTTAGCCTTGCAGGCCCCATGACAATCGTGGTTCCCTGTTTGAGGCAATGTTTTTATGGCCGGATGTCCTTCCTGGCACCAACCCTTGGTCGCCTCTTACGATGCGCAGGGATACGGTGTACCTATTCTAAACCGGGGTACACACCGGGATCTTTCATCCCAGCAAGCTGGTACTCAATTTGCCGACCTCGGAAGGATGACAGGCTGAGTCAACCCCCCTGGCGTTAAATGAGCAATCGACCGGGATTCGAACCCAGGATCCCAAGCCGGCACCCTAACCGCTAAGCCAACACCAGGCTTGTCTCCTCGTGTGATGAAGGTAAAAGCTTCTCCATCAGTTCAACATCACTCGAGTACACTGCGGTGATTCGGTCTTCCCCACAGGATGCTACAGAGGTAGCACACTTACCTTTGAGCCATCAAGTCTGGAAAGAAAATGCACGCAGACGCCGACCTGTTTCATTTCCAGTGTTTATTCAATCCCAAGCAGCCGTTGCCAAGGATGGGAAGGGAACATGTGCAACATCCCGCGGGACGCAGGGGATACGTCTGTACAAAAAGAGTGCAGCACGCAGGCTGTAGATAAATAAAATTAAAAACTTTCAATAAAGTATGGGAAACCCTGTTCCCGATAGCTATCTTACAATCTCCCTTAGACAAAAATAGGTTATGGGAAAACCCTATTCCCGATAACTATTTTACATTCTGACAAATAAATAAAAAAAAGATACACAGCAGATTTTGTTCACGTCTGCGTGTCTGCCCACCGAGGGTGGACTTGTAAACAAGTTTGGAAGGCACTGCTTCCGAGAACCCGTTAATACCTGGACGAGTCGACTTGCCGGCCGAGGCAGGAGCGTTTCGTCTGTGATTAGGGTCGTTCCCAGTGAACTTAAGCGGTCTAGCACCTGGACTGAGCAAAAGATGCCCTTGTAGTGTCAACTTGCACCGGTGGTTCAAGAGTAAAGAAACGTTCACCCCGGGGCCTCTCAGCACCCGGCCAAAGCACCCGGTGCTCGACCCATGACCGAGGCCCACGGGGACGAACGATGGCGGTCAGCATTGACCTCATGGTGCACGGCTTGTTAAACATCGTTTTAAAAAAAAAGACAGACTGGAGTGCAAAAAGGCTACGAGGTACCACGACACCGGCAAATGCACCAACTGTGCTCCCGGCTAGCTCGGCAGGGAAGTTCGGCCATTGAATACATCATGGGCAAGTCGTTGCTCCTTGGTAGGAAGTAACAAGAGTTAGAAATCGATCTACAGCTGCACGACAAATTAAATAAAAAGAGAACGCTGGAATTCCCCCGTTGGGAGGAACATGCGAAGTTCCAAAAATTCCTTACAGCGAACTCCTCCAATATTGCCGATTTGGGAGGCGCTGCTCCCGAAAATCGTGCTGCACGTTAAGGACAGGTTTGGAAAACAAGGGGCTCAAGAGGGGTGCTAAGGGATGGGAGTTGGGGTGGCGGTGCACAAGAGCAATAGGACAGGCAAATCAACTGCAGGTGAAAGATTCAAAAACAACAACGACGACGACAATACAAGGTAAAATAAGTGAACATGCCATTCTAGATTGGGCTGCTCATGTGGCTAAAAGGAAAAGTTATTATTATTATATTTGGCTTAAAAAAAAACAACTTAAACTTCATCTTCAATCTTGGCGAGAGAGAGATCGGTGGAGATGGAGACAGAGAGACAGAGAACAGGTAGAGAAAGACATAACGAGACTGAAGCAAGTGTCTAGACTCTAGATATTGAGTTCTGTCGAGTCATGTCTGACTTCCAGATTTCTCCAAACATCCCGATCCTTCATTGCTTCCCAAGGCTCTGGCAGACAATTTGGTGGCAGCCTATACCCCATCCATCCAGCAGATACAGGTCTTCCATCTTCCTCTTCTTCCCTCAACCATTCCCAGCATGGTTGATTTCTCCAGACACGTATGACAGTTTCTTTTTTATCGTCGGTGCTTCGCATGTACACGGTGGTCTAACCTCTTCAAGCACCGATTTTGTCCGCTCTTCTTGCGGGAATTTCCAACCCCCGGAATTACCAACACAAAGCTGTGGTTGATTCCGTTAACCAGTCCACCTGTGTTCGTCATGCAAAACAATGTTTGTTATAACTTTCTGTAACTCATGCCAGGGTACAGGTGACCTATTCATGATCGGGATCCACGGATCGATTGAGGTAAAATCAGTCCAACTACATCATGTACATCATATCTCTTCACACATCCTGAAATGTGATGTTAAAAACTCAAGTGTTTATCAATTCCTCAAGAATTTGTTCCAAAACAGGGAATTTGTTCTCTCACCTTGACGATCAGAGACCTATTCCTAAACGCCCTCACTCCGTGAATTTGCTGCCGTCTATCGTTCGGCTCCTCCACGAGCCTGGATTTGTATATATAAAACAAAAACATTTAACACCTTAATGAACACCACTGACATTCAAGAATAGAATACATCAAATTAAATCAGAAGGACAAGGAGCAAAAATGGGAAGAGGTAAACCAGGGATGCTTGGCACGAATGGCTCGTAAGAGCAAAAAGCAAACGGTGAGAGAGACCGACAAAGCTAGTGAGGTAAGCGTAACCGGCGAGTTCGATAATTAAACGAGGTTAATCCTCATGAGAAAGCAAGGGTAACAAAAGAGCTAAATGATGAGAGAGTAACAAAACATAAAGAGGGGAAAGAGAGAGAGGAAGAGAAAAGGTGGAATAACTTCTTTAGAATGATTTTTTTTTAAACAATGTGGAAGGTGATGTTTGCAGGTGAGCATTTGGTGCTAAAGAGAGCGAAAGAGTTTGAAATGGAGACCAACGAGAGTGTAAGGTGATGTTTGCAGGTGAGCATTTGGTGCTAAAGAGAGCGAAAGAGTTTGAAATGGAGACCATTGGAGATTGGAGATTAATGAGAGGATGGGGGACGGGGAATAATGGAGATTAATGAGAGGATGATAACACAGTCTAATGAGACCTAAAGGGTGAGGAATGGAGACCTAAAGGGTGAGGAATGGAGACTAACAAGAGACCTAAAGGGTGAGGAATGGAGACTAACGAGAGACATAAAGGGTGAGGAATGGAGACCAACGAGAGATCTAAAGGGTGAGGAATGGAGACTAACGAGAGACATGAAGGGTGAGGAATGGAGACTAATGAGAGACCTACATGGTGAGGAATGGAGACTAACGAGAGATCTAAATGGTGAGGAATGGAGACGAACAAGAGATCTAAATGGTGAGGAATGGAGACTAACGAGAGATCTAAATGGTGAGGAATGGAGATTAATGAGATCTAAATGGTGAGGAATGGAGATTAATGAGAGATCTAAATGGTGAGGAATGGAGACTAATGAGAGATCTAAATGGTGAGGAATGGCGACTAACGAGAGATCTAAATGGTGAGGAATGGAGATTAATGAGAGATCTAAATGGTGAGGCAGTGAGATTAAAGAGGGAGGCAGTGAGATTAAAGAGGGAGACCTAAAGGGTGAGGAACAAGAGTGTGAACTCCATGACCTCAGAAATCTTCATGGATGTCCCAAATATCTCCTCGGATGGAGTTAGTGGCCGATTGCAGGGTCCAAGTGGCGAGAGCCAGTCGTAGTTTGGCTTCCTCCACATAACTCGAGGGGACCGGTTGAGGTCCAGGTGCCGCCAAACGTTCGACAGACCGTATGAGGGCTTCCAGCGTGGTGTGGCCTCGACCAAACATTATATGGCGCAGAGACTGGGATGACGGTGACACGAACGGAGACAGCAAGTGCCACTCCATCTGTATCGAGGGAGAGAAATGGAGGCAGGCCTTGTATTGGATTAGCAAAGAATGCACCAATTAAATTACCGGAGTTCAAGATGGTTTGTGAATGTCAAATGAGCCCGTTTAAAGACCAGCATTTGGAGGCCATTCCGGAGCACACCTGAGTGAGACGGTCATTTAGTTGGCGATTGTAGGTGAAATCCGGGTGTAACGGACTCCAAATATCTCCAGTCAGAGACTCGACCGCCCGACTGTAGTCTCCATGTGCGGAGTAAACCGAGCGCAGATTCACGTTCAGGTCCTACCAAAGTAAATTGAAGAAAGCTCTTTCTTAATGATCAAGGTATGTGAAGTGCAATAAAGGGACGGCCTGAGGACGTTTCATCCCATTATTCCCCGTCCCCTTTCCTGCGGATCCCCGTCTCCTCCCTCCACAGTACTTACGCGCAGTAGAGGTGTGTGTGGAGTCAGCTTCTGCACAAAGCTACCGAGGGCGGTCACGTAGGCCTGCGGGTTGAAAGGTAGGCGGATGGAGGCGGTGAGTTTAAGGACCACGTGGCCGGCAAGCTTCGTGGCCGCGCGGTGTGCCCGAGCCAGTTCATATTGCTGGAAGAAATCCTGATTGTCTCTCTGTGAGCCTTCCATGGCATATACTTTGCCATAACCCTGCGGGCAAAGGGAAACGCACACGGGGCTGCAAACACAAGCGGTTACATGGAAATGGAAAAGGCGAGTACAAAAACCGACATGGACCAGAAGCCTCCATTTGCCTCTGGCAAAAGTCAGGGAGTGAGGGATACCTTGGTGAAACCAAACTGCACGGAGGGAACGCCGGCAATGGCAATAAACGGCAGGAATGCAGAACTGTCGGGAATCCGACGATATCTGTGAGAGGACGTGGATTATGTGATGATTCAAACAGAGAAAATCATCACAATCATCATCAAGGGGTACCCGAAGGTATGCAAAGCTTACGTGATGTTATACCAGTCATCCACGTGCGATTTCAGATGTTCCCGAGCAAGATGCACCTGTACGCAAAAGACAAACCAAGGTAGAACAATGTGACAATCGACCTGGGTAAGGTGGAGTTTTACCTGATAGTGAGATAGCTTGTGCGCAGGTAATGGAGAAGGCTGGTGCAAGTGAAGATTCTAAAGGGAGCGTCAGTAACATGGTATGGAGTGCGTTTTATTTACCCTCCGGATCACTCCGTCCAACATCTGACCCAGCAGTGGACTGCACCATACCTCCAACTCGTCCTGCCCTGCACACCCCGCAACAACCACAGGTGGATCCACACGAAGCACAAACCGACACTTTCAACGAGGTACAATCGCACGTTTCCTTTAATTACTCAAGTCTTCCATAAGGTTGGTAAAAAGCACCAAACATGGATCAGACATGTCAGTCTTCTTTCCTATGCAGCACGAGGCTGCGGTGTGGCATCATTATAGGGCTGCAGATATTGTCAAAAAGTGCCTTAAAATGGCGGAACTGGCAACTAGCTTCCTACCAGCTACTTTTGGTATTTTTATAAAGTAGGGGCCTTGACAAGTTCACAAACCAAAAATACCCAGAATACCTCTAGGGGAACATGCTTAAATGACGTCATCAAAATGGCTGCCAAAATTGTAAAGTTTGGCATTGTGTACAGGTGCTGACGTGGTACCTAACCGTTTATATAGTAGTTTTACTGTCAAGAGAAAAAACATCAGCCTTTTCCTGGGATGAACACTTTCATTTGTGGAGAACCAGAGAATAAAAAAGAAAGGAATAAAACTTACAGCAGCGAATATGAAGCCAGCAGAAGTTCGTGAGAATGTGCTTACAACTATGGTTCCGATTACATAAATGATTCCCAAATACTTCACCGTGCAGTTAGTATTATTCGCAGAGACAGAAAAATTACAACCAACAACTGAATACCCTAATACCCAAGAAATTGATCTTAATGCATCAGCTGCGTTTAATTTAAATATTATTTAAATATTTAAATTAAATTATTAAATTAATTTAAATGCATTTAAATGCATTGCATGCATGCATTTAAATTAATTTATTATTTATTATTATTTAAATATTTCAAATATTATTAAATATAATTATTAATATTATTATTAAATATTATTAAATATTAATATTATTAAATAGAATATTTAAATCAGATGCTAGTATCATTTTATTACAGATAAGGACACAAGGACCCTCAATCTAAAAATAAAATACAAAAACTTAATAAAAATGGAGGCCATCTTTATGACGTCACTTGAACATGTTCCCCCAAGGGGATTCTGGGTATTTTTGGTGTGTGAAGTAGTCAGGGCCCATACTTTATAAAAATATCAAAATTAGCTGGTAGGAAGCTAGTTGCCACTTCACCCTCATTTTCATGCTCAATCTGCAGCCCTATTAGCTGTCGGTGCAGCTGTCCCGCTGGTGCAGCGCCTCTTATATGTTAGGGAAGGAATTTGTAATTTGCTCAGGGTGCCGGTGACAGCTCCCCTACTCTTCGTAAAGGACTCCGTGGGATCTTTAACGTCCACCAACTAATGCCGGCAGACGGGACACCCGGCTTAATGTCCATCCGAGGGACGGCACACACATTGGTTCAATCGCACACACACGACACACACACATTGATGAATCGCCCTGCATGTGAAACACCGGGATGACCGTTTATAGCTGGGCCGGGGTTCGAACCCAGGCTAGACAGCTAAGAGGCGAGTGCGAGTACCTCAGGGCCACCCTGAGGCTTATCGGTGTAAATGGAAGAAGAGTGGGAAAAAAATTATCAGTGGAGGGGAAAAAAATATGGAAATAATTATACACACATTCACATGCAATTTTTTTGTCCCCCGTCGCACCGCGGAGCGAAAGGGGGACTATGGTTTTCCCCTCCGTCCGTGTGTCCGTCCGTCCGTGCGTGCGTGCGTGCGGGCGTGCGTAAGTGAAGGACCGCATTCGAATTTGGTGTGTGGGTGCAACCCACGTCAAAATCCAAGATGGCCACCGCCATGTATGTCTGAACCTTGTGAGCTGAATATCTTGAAAAATAAGCGAAGTACCAACTTCTAATCTGGTGTGTGGGTGTATCTAGGCATAAGGAAGAACGCTATTAAAAATTGGGTCGCCACGTCAAAATCCAAGATGGCCGCCTCCATGTATGTCTGAACCTTGTGAGCGGAATATCTTGAAAAATAAGCGAAGTACCAACTTCTAATCTGGTGTGTGGGTGTATCTCGGCATAAGGAAGAACGCTATTAAAAATTGGGTCGCCACGTCAAAATCCAAGATGGTCGCCGCCATGTATGTCTGAACCTTGTGAGCGGAATATCTTGAAAAATAAGCGAAGTACCAACTTCTAATCTGGTGTGTGGGTGTATCTAGGCACAAGGAAGAACACTATTGAAAATTGGGTCGCCACGTCAAAATCCAAGATGGCCGCCTCCATGTATGTCTGAACCTTGTGAGCGAAATATCATATCATAGCATGTTTTCTGAGTCTTCCACTTTGTCAACTCACATCACTTCCCTGACGGGGGACCTAAGCGTAACGCTTGTTGAATATTAAGGGTAAAGTAAAATAATTTTCAAAGAACATATAATTATACACTTTGACTGTTCTGTAAAACCATCCATACGCAATTCCGTTCACTCGGATGACGGTGTCCATGAATGAGGGAGGAAGTAATTTTTGTACAACATTCTTACCCAGGGCCACACTATCCAGGTCGACATAAGTGATGGCTTTCATCCTGAGGATGGACAGGAAACCCTACAAGACGAAGGGGTGAGAGAGGGGTCAGAGGTCATGAAACACCAATGGCACCTGTATGGAAAAACAACAACAATACAGTAGTCCACGAGTTGGGAAAATTACCAAATTATTACCTCCACCACCAAAGGTGGATGGAGGTTATGTTTTCATTCCTGTCTGTCCGTTTGTTTGTGAACAAAATATCTCAAAAATTTGTGGACGGATCCAGACGAAATTTGTGGACGGATCCAGATGAAATTTGGCAGAGATGTAGCGTATGTGACATGGACAAAATGATTAGATTTTGGTGAAGATCCGGATTTGGAGCCGGCTACTAGAATTTTAAAAGTGATTCTTCACCATTGGGAGATAGGGACAAAAACTATAAATAGCAGGATATCTCAAAAAGTTGTGGATGGGTTTGGACAAAACTTGGTGGACCGGTTGGGTGTCTGACAAGGACAAATAGATTCAATTTTGATGAAGATCTGAATATGGATTCGGACATGAGAATTTTTTTTTTTTTCAGTGATTCTTCACCATTGAGTGATATGGCCAACCAGGCGGAGGTATGCTCTCTACTGAGTGCCGTTCTAGTTTATCTTGCGATTGTGCGTTTGTACATCACAGTGATCAAGATAGTGAAGCCTTAACATTGCAAGACACGTCTTACCTCGACCCACTCTGTGGCACCCACGGCTCCAAATTCTCCTCCATCCCAGCTCATGAAGATGAGGGAGCGGCGGAGGCGCAGGCCTGCGGATGCAAACACCAATATGATCGGTGAATAAAAAGCACGAATGCAACATGAATATTCACCAGTAACAGACTTAAAACCTCCACAAATGTGCTTCACCCGCCGTGAGTACAGAGACCACACCGTTTTGTGTGATGTTCCCAATTATCCGTGCCAACTGCAGGAGCGAAGCTGTGCCGGCAGCAGACCTGGCAACACCTGGACTGCCCAACGAGTCTCTTCGTGCTCCCATCAGCACGTATCGGTCTGCAGAAAGGCCATATAATGGAAGGAAGTCATTTATAATAGGATCGAGTGATCAAATAAAAAGCAGAGATTAGAGAAAATGGGAGAGCAATATTCTCACCAGGCTCCATAGTTCCAGGAAGGATGCCAATGACATTGTGCAATTGACGAGGTAACAAGTGCATGTTCACAGAGAGTCTGACCGCTACGACTCCGTCGGCCATGACCCCGCCGAGCTGATAGCCTCCAACCAATGAGCCCATCCAGTCAGATGGCGCACCCTGACCAGCCGTGGCGCTGAGAGACGGACAAAACAAACAAAACAAACTCTTTCCCTGTCAGCATTAGTTACCTCTCAGACATTGTCAACAAATCAAAATGTAAAAAATGAACCGCAACCATTGAACCTCATCGCACCCCATGAGGCTGTGCGCTGCACGTTGAGAGATTGGCATGGCGGGGATGTGGGGGAGGAAAGATGCCTGGACCGGTGGGAACTGGGTGTTGTTGAGAGATGGAAAACCAGGGCTATATGGGTCTCCGAGGCCATAGTGGACCTGGTCGGGGTGAGACTAGAGGTTGGTCAGAGCAAACAGACTGTCATATATGCAGACATGAGGATAGCTATTATTAAATTAACTAGCCGAAACCCGTGGAACATCCACGGAAGGGAGGATGTGGTGTATGGATAGAGTGTACCATTATGGATGGCATAGGGGATAGATGGTAAATCCATTAGTGCCGTGGGCATCGGGTCACTGGGTGCGGCGTAAAAGGGATAACAAAGTCGAGTCCTTACGCTATTATTATATAAACGGTATTATTATATAGATACTCCCCGTCGATGTGCTTCTGTGGTAATCGCGAATATGAGTCACATACACGGTCACAGTGCCTGACGCCACTGTGACCGTGTTTTGATTAATAAATCTACGAGTCACAAAACACGAACAGAACTCACCTCAAGCAGTAAAAAGGTGCAAATCGCTCCTAGAAACCACCTCATCTCTTCAGACCTCAACACACCTCGATAAGTAACGGCAGCGCTCATGGGATCTTCTTCTTCCGTTAAGCTCCAATTTTTTCTCTTTAAGTTAAGTCCAATCAGTCCTCTCTGCTCGAAGTGCTCAGGCCATGACTTCCCGCTCTCATACTTTTATTGCCGTTCGGTGTAGAAAGGGATTGACATATCGTTCGTCTGTTTCAGCTCGTTATCTTTAAGCTTCCTTACGTCTCGCCACCTGCTACACCTCTCTGAGTTACGAGGATTTATGCAACGCACCCCGAGTATCGCAACGTCACTCCATTTAACTTTATTAAAATGACGATAAAGACGTTTCCTTATATATCCTAATTTAAAATGTTCAAGGTAATAAAAAGACCATTTGGTTCACACCACCCATGTTCACACCACTCGACTGTCCAATCAGCGGACGGCTCGCTTCGCCTTCGCCCAGCAGACGCCAATACGATGGCGTCGTAAGATGGAGTCGTATCGGCAGTTAATCGGATGCTTTTGGGCCCCAACGTCGGCTAATTCAGATTTTTCGAGTATGTCTGTACGTGATAAACAAAGAGCGCGGTTCGTAGATCGTAAATCCATTAGTGCCGTGGGCATCAGGTCACTGGGTGCGGCGTAAAAGGGATAACAAAGTCGAGTCCTTACGGTATTATTATATAGATTATAAAATAAAATAAACTGCAGTTGCTCAATTGAAGGTGTTTAATTTAATATATTCTGCCAACATACAAAACCAGAGGGGGGGGGGGGAGCAGAATGGGGGCATTTTCCACCTTGATGGGGTAGCGAGGTTAGGTAGGGGGCAATTTGGGTTATTAGGGTGTGGAGTACAAGGGAAGGAGTGTTGCATCTTTACTATGGATGCAGGAAGTGAGAAGAGGCAACTGGAACCTTTGTTTTAAGTGGGAAAACTAATGGCTAAGGGTGAAACCAACAGTTTCCTGTTGATTGGAGAGGAACGTTCCATAAGATCATTCGGATATATCTGTTTATCAGGTGTAAGCTGTAGGTTAGTAAGTAAGCAAATGAGAGCAGCCTTGGTGACGCACGTGGCCCGAGATCGTGTCGTCATATTCAAGTCCTGGTCGGTCCATCGGATCGGGGTAGATGAGCACCCCCAGAGCACCCTTCTCTTGGACGAGCCAGACCTGGTTTTGGGGTATCGGGTGAGAGAATGAAAAAAGTTTATCAATGACATGACACTAATAACAAATCCCAAGGTTATAATCCCGAAGCTGTTAACGGAAGATTCCAAGAAAATCCTTGGAAGAAGTAAATAAATATTATTTACAAAGCAGGGTAAAGGTTAACTCATGTTATCATTAATTCAAGCACGTAGTTAAACATGAGGGCACGGTCTAGGCCCGAAACACCCTTCATTTCTGCACTGCATTGTGGGATACAGACACTGTAACCATGTTTGGAGATCATTGTGCTACATCTTTTCATTATTTTCAAGAGAAAAAAGATGTTTTGACATTTGTCAATAGTCAAAAGACATTCAAACAAATAAATCAAAAGTGGAATTAAATGTTAAATAAAATTACCACAATTAAAGGGGCTGAAATGAAATGGCTTAAAATAAATAAATAAACAACCAAAAAAAAAAGACTTCGACGTCACGTCGTCGACCGTTATGCCTCTGCCCACATTATTACATCATTATAATATTTGTACCAAGTTTGCTTTAAATCCATTCAGCTGTTCTCAAGTTATCACATTTATACCTGACATGACCTCTGACCTTTGGCCTTTGACCTCGAGACACCAAAATCGAATCAGTTCATCTTTACATCATTATACATAATCGTACCAAATTTGGTCAGAATCCCATCACTGGTTCACAAGTTATCGCGGTAACAGGATTTTTTTACCTAACATGACCTCTGACCTTTGGCCTTTGACCTCGTGACCCCAAAATCTAATCAGTTCATCTTTACCTCATTGTACATACCTGCACCAAGTTTTACTTAGATCCCTTCAGCCGTTCTCAAGTTATCGCAGCAATGAAAACCTATCACGGACGGACGAACAGACAGCCCGACGGACAACTCGTAAACATAATGCCTCCCGCGACTTCGTTGGCGGAGGAATAAAAACGGGATAACATCCAGATTTTGGATGTGTAAATAAATCAAGGCCGTTTGATCATGGTAAATGACTGTGTTTGGAAATGAATGGTAAATGAATGGAAATAAATCACGGTAAATCATGCAATGAGGCCGTTTGAGATGCTGTGTTTTTGACCCAAATTTGTAAAAGATGGCTCCTCGTGTTATTTGGGTTGCCGAACACTGGCCTAGCGTACGTGTATGCATGCATGCAAGCGTATTCAATGATAATATTTAAGGAATGTTAATCTAAGGTAACTGTGCCGAACCCTGGATACAAAAAGCTTTATCTTGCACAAGGAATGCAAATCCCAAGCTTGAGGCACTCTGTGCCGGGATTATCAGCACTCGTGATGTTCGAGTGATTGCACTTGCTGTTAGATAGCACAGCGAGAGATATGAGGGTTAAAGTAAAGAAAGTGAAGGTTCAAAAAAGGGAAGAGCCAATGGGGATCGTTTGTTCAGGAAAAGAACCTCGACAGAGCAGCACCATGAATCACAATTAGGAAGTGACAGGGTGTTTGACGCCATCTTGAATTTCAGGGCGTGGATTAGGATGGGAAACGCGTGATTACGAGTATTGGTGGCCGACGATACCATGAACCTAACCCTAACCAAAACCTGAACAACCCTACCCCTAACCCTAACAATCCTAACCGATACAAGCACTAACCCTAACAACCCTAACCCTAACAACCCTAACCCTAACTGATACTAATCCTAACCCTAACTGATACTAACACTAACCCTAACAACCCTAACCCTAACAACCGTAACCCTAACTGATACTAACCCTAACAACCCTAACCCTAACTGACACTAACCCTAACTGATACTAACCCTAACAACCCTAACCCGAACCGATACTAATCCTAACCCTAACCGATACTAACACTAACCCTAACAACCCTAACCATAACTGATACTAACCCTAACCGATACTAACCCTAACTCTAACCCTAACCCTAACAACCCAAACTCCCTCTCCCTTGGTACAAACACAAATGCCGACGTACAGGGCACACAATACATACCTTCTCGGAATAAGAACTCTTTCCCTCCCGTATGAGGACAATGGATCCGTTAAGAGTAACACCGAGTCCCGCTAGTTTGTCGTAGTCTCCGGCAAGTCCATAGTAGGCATAGACGAGAGGCCCCTAGAACAAGAGAGTACAGGAGGGTTAAAGATCACACGCTATAGCAAATGGAGAAATAATAACCTTTACATTTTTACGGAAATACGCAATTTGGTGTCTGTCTGTCTGTCTGACCATGATACATCCAGTCATTACTTATCCAATCTCAACCAAACTTGACAAGAGGATTAAAGGTCACACAATGGAGACTGAAGTGACTTAATCTCCCACTCCCTCCCCCCCCCCAACCCCCTCCCCCCTATCTCCAAGCCGCCTTGTGTGAAATCCATGTTAACATGAATAAATAAATAGCTTATCATAGCATTTCGTGGGGCAAGCCGACAAGAAGTAAAAAAAATAAATAAACCACAAACACGTATGATTACCATTTGAAACAGTCGCTACAGCTCGAATAACACTAAATTGAAAGGGAGGAAACGCGGGTTATGTTCAGTTACCAAGCACCGAGTCAGCACTTGCCAAGCCAGCTGTTCCACATCAACGGTTTTGAATTGAGTGCTTCCTCGGATGCTTAAGCCACTTGGCAAGCGCTCTCCAAGAGGCTTGGTAACTGAGTACAACCTGGACATTCTTGAGATCCGGACCAAGATCTACTGTGGTCTATATACCCCAAGGAGGATAATAACACCACACTTCCTGCCAGGTAAAGTCCATCCGAGGAGGATTGTCAAGACCTCAAAACTCCATTCAAATCCCACATTGCGGCTCTATCATACCCTGCATCATTGTCAATGAGTTACAACAGACTCTACTGCTCAATACATCGTCACCGCATGCTTGATAAGTTGTCTCAACATGCTCACGTACTGGGGCTGTTGCCCTGGTTTTAGAATTTAGATATTATATTGGCCTATTTTGGTGAAATGTTGTTTTGTTGTATGTTTTGGGTTAAGGATAGGTTAAGGTAATTTGTGTCATTTGGTTATAATGCGTAAATGAAGTTGATTTTCTATTACCAACACTGGCAAGAGGCCCGTTTTCAATTTATTAGGTCACCTGGAACGAAGTTCAGGGGAGCTTATGCGATGGTGCGTCGTCCGTCTGTCGGCAAACACTTGCAACTTATTCTCCGAAACCGCTGAAGGGATTGTGACCAAACTTGGCACAAATGATATTTGTTGTGTTTGACTAAAGAAAAACATCAGGGTCGAAGGGGGTTTACCGAAAGTTAAAGTGTATCCAGGTTTGACCCCCCCAAAATAGGTATTTGCTATTTTTGCGTATTGGGTCGCCGACTTGCTTTTTTGCGTATTTTTGCGTAAATAGGTATTTGCAAAATTGTGTTCCTCTGAAACTACAAACACAATTTCGATGAAACTTGACCAAAACCTTCACCGCCCGTAATGTACCAAAGTATGTTCATGGCATTAAAAAAAAATCTGCCCCTTTAGGGGTTTATGGGAGAGGGGGGTGGGGGGGGGCGGAAGGGGTTGCCCCAAAAATAGGTATTTGCTTTCTTCTCAGAAACTACACAAGCAATTTCGATGAAACTTCACCACAACCTTAATCACCCATGATGTACCAATGTTTGTTCAGGGCATTAGAAAAATTGGGGTCTTAGGACATACATGGGGTTGGGGGAGGGGAGAGGGGTTGCCCCCCAAAATAGGTATTTTTTTGTTTAAAGTCATGATTATGTTAGTATGATTCTACATGCTGCCCTGTCTTCTAGCAACCATTGAAATTGGTTTAAAATACCTTTAATCGGTGCAGTATACTGTTTAATCTACCAGGTGAGCGCCAGGGGTATTGCCCCCTATGTTTTATGTAAACGGCCTGCTTACTCCAAAGACTTGGAATCTGAGCCACAGTTGTGACTCGGGCATGGTTGCTTGAATGGGCCCTGTGAATGATGTGACCCGCCGAGCACGTGTTGTATGTTGTTTTGATATATGTTTTGGTTAAGGGTAGGTTAAGGTATTAATTTGTGTCATTTGGTTATAATGCGTAAATAAAGTTGATTTTATATCACCAACACTGGCAAGAGGCCCGTTTTCCTTTTATTAGGTCACCTGGAACCAAGTTCAGGGGAGCTTATGTGATGGCGCGTCGTCCAGATGTGACCATATAATGCAGTACACAACATGGAAGAGGTTACAACCAGGTGTGATAAAGATGTATAAAGGTTATATGATGGACAGTTTATTGTCCCCCGTCGCACCGCGGAGCGAAAGGGGGACTATGGTTTTCCCCTCCGTCCGTGTGTCCGTCCATGCGTGCGTGCATGCGTACGTGCGTAAGCGAAGGACCGAATTCTAATTTGGTGTGTGGGTGCAACTCACGTCAAAATCCAAGATGGCCGCCGCCATGTATGTCTGACACCATGAATGTCTGAAACTTGTGAGTGGAATATCTTGAAAAATAAGCAAAGTACCAACTTCTAATCTTGTGTGTGGGTGTATCTAGGCATAAGGAAGAACGCTATTGAAAATTGGGTCGCCACGTCAAAATCCAAGATGGCCGTCGCCATGTATGTCTGAACATTGTGAGCGGAATATCTTGAAAAATAAACGAACTACTAACTTCTAATCTGGTGTGTGGGTGTATCTACACATAAGGGAGAACGCTATTGCAAATTGGGTCGCCACGTCAAAATCCAAGATGGCCGCCTTACGTCATCCACTTTGTCAACTCATCACTTCACAGACGGGGGACCTCAGCGTAACGCTTGTTGTACTTTGTTTGAATGGATGAAAGCACAAATGTATATTTGTGCACTGTACCCTGAATGTTTATTGTGTATATGAGGTGTGTTAACAAACGTGCACTGTACCGCCACTGAAGGTTACGTTTTCACCCAATTGGTTGTCTATTTGTCTGTCTGTCTGTGAGCAAGGTATCTCAAAAGGTTATGGATGGATTTGGATGAAACTTGGTGGACAGGTTGGGTGTGTGACAAGAACAAACCGATTAGATTTTAGTTAAGGTACGGATGCAGATCCGGCCTATTGGTGGGATGCAAAACAAACTGTTCAGCCTGGCCGAGGTATGCGCTCCACCGAGAGCCGTTCTAGTTGTGTATACGAAATGTATTAACAAGCACGCACTGCACTGTGAATGTTTTGCATGAAGTGTATTTGTGGGTGCACGGTCCATGGCATATACATTGGCGTGTTTAACTTTCAATGTGACTTCACACATCAAGTGTTGGTGGTGACGGCGCCAATGTGACGATTGGTCATAGGAATAGTGAAATAAATGAGCACACATTTCAACGACCAGGATTCCTCCATCTTACTATAATTCACCAAATGTCTGTCCATCTGTCTGTCCGTCTGTTCCCAGGTCCCGCAAAAATGGCTGAACCGATCACAACGACATTTTGGGTGGGTAATCATGGGACCCCCTGGAGTAAAATAGGCTACATTGTTTTTCCAATTTTTTTTCTAATTTTTCCAATTTTTCCAATTTTCCCAAACACGATGGAATAATATTTACCGATATGAACAGTGATGTCGCTTTTATTGATATTCTAAAGATACTGTTTAGATTTTGATGATTTGCATGTGATATGATTTAACGGATGTTCATCTGAATCGTTTAAAATAAAAAAAGCCTTCAATTTCTGATATTTTACCTTTCATTTGGGCCTCCCAATTGAAGCTCCGCCCATAGAGCGGGTACCGTTGCTAGTCATTCCAATTCACTAAGGGTCGTCGACTTGCTTTTGCTAGTTTTCCAAGCTGCTGATGCTGTACTTTATCTTTTGAAGTTCCTAGAGATTATGAACAAAGTGTTCAAATACTTTTGATTAGAGTACTAAACAAACTGCGTATCTAAAGGCAATTCAAACCATGCTGGAACACGTCTGTACAGATTTACACACAAGATAGTTATCTACACACAAGAAAACTGGTATGATCACATGACCATTAATACTGACTGTTGTGAGTATGAAGAGCATCATATTTGAGATAGTGAGAACATGTTAAAAGATGTCTCGCCTAGTCTGTGTTTGATCCGTTTACGGTAAACATTGTTCGCAATTACAGGAGGGGTTGGCTAACATGCGTCAGATCTGTGTTTTCACATTCATGTTATGATCACGTGTGTGTGTGTGTGAGGTGGCTCGTACCAATTCTAGTCTTTACGGGGATCAAACTAAAACACAATATCAACAAAAAATGGTACAGAGGCAATTTCATATGGTGTACACCCTTTACCCTAAATCATTGGGGGGGAGGATTAAACAAAGCAGGATGTGGAACTATGACTTTAGCATGAACTGTTTTCTACCTTTGTAATAATTGAGAAAGGATTGGAAGAGGGAAGGGAGGGGGGGGGGGGGGGGGGGGGAGGGCACATAAGTGCAGCCGAGCATCAAAACCCCCAACTCAAAATGAGCGTGTGTGGTTGTCATCGTTCATTACAAAAGCTTAAAATAGCAGCCAGACCAACAGTTGTTTTGGCCTTTGAAGCTTCTTCAGTACGGCCGTCGGGCGATCATACTTCGCTTGAGAGGCTGTTCCAGTGTTCCACCCACCTCTACACTTCCACTTGCGCTGTACGGACAGAAGGCCTGTTCAGTCGATGTAAACACAACATTGGAGCGGCCACCATCTCGAATCAACTGCACCTCACTGGGCTTTTTCCTGCACACACCAACAAACACAGCTAATCGACATCGTGATTGGCCAGTTTAATGTTCCCCTCTGAATCCATGGCTCATCATGTAGGAATCCCAGGTTCAGATCCCATAATCTATTCATGTCCTCATAATTATTATTTAAAAAATAAAAAACAAAAACATGTCCACAAATGTCTGACCTTGGCCCTCCACGAGTCTTAGATAAATGTAAAAATAACATTGGAGGCAGAGGGGGAAAAAAATAAAACAAAAGCATTGGCAGAGATACATTATCCGGTTCCAGTGCACAGACAAACTGGACTGCGTACCTGGGGCGTTACATCCAATCAAAATCTGGAACATGCAACGCATCACAAACTCACTGCTTATTGATTGGATGAATGTTCTCAGCACAGCCAGTCGGCCCGTGCAGTGGAAACGGGCCGAAAGAAAATAAGGTGATAAATCCAGCAGGTGAGAGGCAGGATGCAGACTCACGGGTCAGGAAAAGGAAGCGCTACGTAATGCGTGTCCACACGAACGTGCTCCAACCCAAAACGTTTGAACGAGTCAAACACAAACTGTGCAGCTTCATGGTTTGCAACGGAGCCTGGGAGACGAACACCTGTACCAATCCGCCTACCAAGGGACACGTGAAAGAGGAAGACCAGCGAGACACAGGTAAAAGATGTGGAACTTCCACGTTTTGGTTGAGCTAAGAATAAATTATTCCACAAATATGAAACGAGTAGAAAAAAGGGATTTCAAGCAATCTTAGAACCAAATACATTAGTATTGATCAGACAGCTGATGTGTTTCATTCAAAAAAGGGTAATAGGAAATGTACAAGTAAAATATGCTTAAGCAAAGGACCACGTGCTCTATTAGAAATGGCTCAAAGAAGATGAACCCCCCCCAAGGACAATCTGATTAGCCCAAAGATGATTATAATTCGCCTAAGGATGATGAACCCCCAATGAAAGGATGATGAACCCCCAATGAAAGGAAGATGAACCCCCCAATGAAAGAAGATGAACCCCCAACGAAAGGAAGATGAACCCCCAACGAAAGGAAGATGAACCCCCAACGAAAGGAAGATGAACCCCCAACGAAAGGAAGATGAACCCCCAACGAAAGGAAGGTGAACCCCCAACGAAAGGAAGATGAACCACCAACGAAAGGATGATGAACCCCCAACGAAAGGATGATGAACCCCCAACGAAAGGATGATGAACCCCCAATGAAAGGATGATGAACCCCCAATGAAAGGATGATGAACCCCCAATGAAAGGATGATGAACCCCCAATGAAAGGATGATGAACCCCCAATGAAAGGATGATGAACCCCCAATGAAGGGATGATGAACCCCCAATGAAGGGATGATGAACCCCCAAAGAAAGGATGATGAACCCCCAAAGAAAGGATGATGAACCCCCAAAGAAAGGAAGATGAACCCCCAAAGAAAGGAAGATGAACCCCCAAAGAAAGGATGATGAACCCCCAAAGAAAGGATGATGAACCCCCAAAGAAAGGATGATGAACCCCCAAAGAAAGGAAGATGAACCCCCAATGAAAGGATGATGAACCCCCCAATGAAAGGATGATGAACCCCCAATGAAAGGATGATGAACCCCCAATGAAAGGATGATGAACCCCCAATGAAAGGATGATGAAGCCCCAATGAAAGGATGATGAACCCCAAATGAAAGGATGATGAACCCCCAAAGAAAGGATGATGAACCCCCAAAGAAAGGATGATGAACCCCCAAAGAAAGGATGATGAACCCCCAAAGAAAGGATGATGAACCCCCAAAGAAAGGATGATGAACCCCCAAAGAAAGGATGATGAACCCCCAAAGAAAGGATGATGAACCCCCAAAGAAAGGATGATGAACCCCCAAAGAAAGGATGATGAACCCCCAAAGAAAGGATGATGAACCCCCAAAGAAAGGAAGATGAACCCCCAATGAAAGGATGATGAACCCCCAATGAAAGGATGACGAACCCCCAATGAAAGGATGACGAACCCCCAATGAAAGGATGACGAACCCCCAATGAAAGGATGACGAACCCCCAATGAAAGGAAGATGAACCCCCAATGAAAGGATGATGAACCCCCAATGAAAGGATGATGAACCCCCAATGAAAGGAAGATGAACCCCCAATGAAAGGATGACGAACCCCCAATGAAAGGATGATGAACCCCCAATGAAAGGATGATGAACCCCCAATGAAAGGATGATGAACCCCCAAAGAAAGGATGATGAACCCCCAAAGAAAGGATGATGAACCCCCAAAGAAAGGATGATGAACCCCCAAAGAAAGGATGATGAACCCCCAAAGAAAGGATGATGAACCCCCAAAGAAAGGATGATGAACCCCCAAAGAAAGGATGATGAACCCCCAAAGAAAGGAAGATGAACCCCCAATGAAAGGATGATGAACCCCTAATGAAAGGATGACGAACCCCCAATGAAAGGATGACGAACCCCCAATGAAAGGATGACGAACCCCCAATGAAAGGATGATGAACCCCCAATGAAAGGATGATGAACCCCCAAATAAAGGATGATGAACCCCCAAAGAAAGGATGATGAACCCCCAAAGAAAGGATGATGAACCCCCAAAGAAAGGAAGATGAACCCCCAATGAAAGGATGATGAACCCCCAATGAAAGGATGATGAACCCCCAATGAAAGGATGATGAACCCCCAAAGAAAGGAAGATGAACCCCCAAAGAAAGGATGATGAACCCCCAAAGAAAGGATGATGAACCCCCAAAGAAAGGATGATGAACCCCCAAAGAAAGGATGATGAACCCCCAAAGAAAGGAAGATGAACCCCCAATGAAAGGATGATGAACCCCCCAATGAAAGGATGATGAAGCCCCAATGAAAGGATGATGAACCCCCAATGAAAGGATGATGAACCCACAATGAAAGGATGATGAACCCCCAATGAAAGGATGATGAACCCCCAAAGAAAGGATGATGAACCCCCAAAGAAAGGATGATGAACCCCCAATGAAAGGATGATGAACCCCCAATGAAAGGATGATGAACCCCCAATGAAAGGATGACGAACCCCCAATGAAAGGAAGATGAACCCCCAATGAAAGGATGATGAACCCCCAATGAAAGGATGATGAACCCCCAATGAAAGGAAGATGAACCCCCAATGAAAGGATGACGAACCCCCAATGAAAGGATGATGAACCCCCAATGAAAGGATGATGAACCCCCAATGAAAGGATGATGAACCCCCAAAGAAAGGAAGATGAACCCCCAATGAAAGGATGATGAACCCCCAATGAAAGGATGACGAACCCCCAATGAAAGGATGACGAACCCCCAATGAAAGGATGACGAACCCCCAATGAAAGGATGACGAACCCCCAATGAAAGGATGACGAACCCCCAATGAAAGGAAGATGAACCCCCAATGAAAGGATGATGAACCCCCAATGAAAGGATGATGAACCCCCAATGAAAGGAAGATGAACCCCCAATGAAAGGATGACGAACCCCCAATGAAAGGATGATGAACCCCCAATGAAAGGATGATGAACCCCCAATGAAAGGATGATGAACCCCCAATGAAAGGATGATGAACCCCCAATGAAAGGATGATGAACCCCCAATGAAAGGATGATGAACCCCCAATGAAAGGATGATGAACCCCCAATGAAAGGATGATGAACCCCCAATGAAAGGAAGACGAACCCCCAATGAAAGGATGACGAACCCCCAATGAAAGGATGATGAACCCCCAATGAAAGGATGATGAACCCCCAATGAAAGGATGATGAACCCCCAATGAAAGGATGATGAACCCCCAATGAAAGGATGATGAACCCCCAATGAAGGGATGATGAACCCCCAATGAAGGGATGATGAACCCCCAATGAAGGGATGATGAACCCCCAAAGAAAGGGTGATGAACCCCCAAAGAAAGGATGATGAACCCCCAAAGAAAGGATGATGAACCCCCAAAGAAAGGATGATGAACCCCCAAAGAAAGGATGATGAACCCCCAAAGAAAGGAAGATGAACCCCCAAAGAAAGGATGATGAACCCCCAAAGAAAGGATGATGAACCCCCAAAGAAAGGATGATGAACCCCCAAAGAAAGGAAGATGAACCCCCAATGAAAGGATGATGAACCCCCCAATGAAAGGATGATGAAGCCCCAATGAAAGGATGATGAACCCCCAATGAAAGGATGATGAACCCACAATGAAAGGATGATGAACCCCCAATGAAAGGATGATGAACCCCCAAAGAAAGGATGATGAACCCCCAATGAAAGGATGATGAACCCCCAATGAAAGGATGATGAACCCCCAATGAAAGGATGATGAACCCCCAATGAAGGGATGATGAACCCCCAATGAAGGGATGATGAACCCCCAAAGAAAGGATGATGAACCCCCAAAGAAAGGATGATGAACCCCCAAAGAAAGGATGATGAACCCCCAAAGAAAGGATGATGAACCCCCAAAGAAAGGATGATGAACCCCCAAAGAAAGGAAGATGAACCCCCAAAGAAAGGATGATGAACCCCCAAAGAAAGGATGATGAACCCCCAAAGAAAGGATGATGAACCCCCAAAGAAAGGAAGATGAACCCCCAATGAAAGGATGATGAACCCCCCAATGAAAGGATGATGAACCCCCCAATGAAAGGATGATGAAGCCCCAATGAAAGGATGATGAACCCCCAATGAAAGGATGATGAACCCACAATGAAAGGATGATGAACCCCCAATGAAAGGATGATGAACCCCCAAAGAAAGGATGATGAACCCCCAAAGAAAGGATGATGAACCCCCAATGAAAGGATGATGAACCCCCAATGAAAGGATGATGAACCCCCAATGAAAGGATGACGAACCCCCAATGAAAGGAAGATGACCCCCAATGAAAGGATGATGAACCCCCAATGAAAGGATGATGAACCCCCAATGAAAGGAAGATGAACCCCCAATGAAAGGATGATGAACCCCCAATGAAAGGATGATGAACCCCCAATGAAAGGATGATGAACCCCCAATGAAAGGATGACGAACCCCCAATGAAAGGAAGATGAACCCCCAATGAAAGGATGATGAACCCCCAATGAAAGGATGATGAAACCCCAATGAAAGGATGATGAACCCCCAATGAAAGGATGACGAACCCCCAATGAAAGGAAGATGAACCCCCAATGAAAGGATGATGAACCCCCAATGAAAGGATGATGAACCCCCAATGAAAGGATGATGAACCCCCAATGAAAGGATGATGAACCCCCAATGAAAGGATGATGAACCCCCAATGAAAGGATGACGAACCCCCAATGAAAGGAAGATGAACCCCCAATGAAAGGATGATGAACCCCCAATGAAAGGATGATGAACCCCCAATGAAAGGAAGATGAACCCCCAATGAAAGGATGACGAACCCCCAATGAAAGGATGATGAACCCCCAATGAAAGGATGATGAACCCCCAATGAAAGGATGATGAACCCCCAATGAAAGGATGATGAACCCCCAACGAAAGGATGATGAACCCCCAACGAAAGGATGATGAACCCCCAATGAAAGGATGATGAACCCCCAATGAAAGGATGATGAACCCCCAATGAAAGGATGATGAACCCCCAATGAAAGGATGATGAACCCCCAAGGATGATTTCATTGGCCCAAGGTTGGATTAGTCCAGTCAATCTACGCCATTTTGGGGTCGAACCCACCACAAATTGCAATAGTAATGAAACATGCATTTTTCAATGTCAAATTTAGTGGAGAATGACATACTAAAAGTCAAGGAGAATCGGAGCATTGGAACATTTCCAATTTTTGCAATCTTTAAGAGAAGGTTTTAAGCGAAAATCTGCATAAATTTTTCAGACCAAAAACTGTTTCCGTGCTAAATCCTTATGAGATCCTGCAATTTTATGTCCCTGAGGCCTGCAATGTAATGGCTTTATGTGAACAAGTTCATATCGTACTATATATACAAAAAAAATCGTTAAATAATATTGAAAATAATATTGAAAAAAATATATATATATTGAAAAAAAAAAAAGTGTTTTATTTAATAATTGAATGAACTGCGATTCAAGCACCAACCTAAGAGCTTATTCTTCTTCTGGATCACTTTCTGGTTCTGACAAGGTCACATTAGAACAGTGAAGTCCTTTGCATTCACTGCATGCGTAAGAGCATTCCAGGCTGTACTTGCGACAGCTGCATCGTAGGGTGCTGCAGTCTGTTTTGCAGCCACAGTGGATGGCATCTAGAAGGTAATCTGGAGCAGGCTTCATCTCGGTCATCACGGGAACCATTCTCTCGTCACGGATAGCCCATCCCCAACCATTGGCATCCATGGCAACTCCTTGCCACTGCTGAACCTGAACATACACCCGTAGGCAATGTTGCTTTGCAGATGCTGATGTAGGGGGCAGGGTACGAGGCTCAACTCTGACAGTGCTTGTTGAAACCTTCTGGTGGAAGCGTTGAAGCCTCAGCATGTCCAGTGTTTCCCCGGGCTGGGCATTATACAAGCAAACCAGGGCATTCTCTCCAGCTGTCATGACATCCTCTTTTGACGCTCCAGGAGTGTTGAAGTTTGCCAAAAGCTCGGAGAAATACGCACTGGAGTTCAGCTTCTTCAAGGCTGTTGATTTGCCAATCGAGTAAATTCTTGACGTGGTATCACAACCCAGGAGTCCATGTGCAACAAGAAGCTTGTCACAAACATTGCGTCCAAGTGTCTTTTGCACTTGCTCGATATTCCAACATCTTGCTTGCCTCCTTGACGTCAGCTTAGGCTCAGGTCGGAAGAACAGGTTGTGAGATGTGGGCCCTGCACGACTGCAAAGGAGAACAAGAAGATCGGTGTCGTCGCCAACTATCACGGTGTCCTTGGTGTTTGCACATGCAATGGCTGTCTCCACTATGAGAACATCTGCATCTGCCCTTGCATGATGAACAGCGTTGTGCCGCCGTTGAAGGTCATCACTCAGTAGATTGATGAAACGTTGTTTATTTGTTTGGTTGGCAAGGAAGTCATCTTTCTTCATAGTACATACCATGTCCGTTGTGAAGTTGACAAGGGGACTGCTGTGAGATCGAACGCGCCTGCTGTGCGCTACATCTTTGGTGGAGGGTGCGCTCACATATCCATCGAACACTATGACAGCGTTACCATACCTGTCTCCAACATATCGCACGTAGTGACTGGCGATTCCTCCATATGTCTCGCCAGAATTCCAAGGAATTCTGTGTAGCAATGCCCCACCATCCAGAACATATTGCACATTCTGTGGCAGCACTGTGTTGCGAACGTCAAGGGGGAGTTGTTTCCAAATGGCTTCGGCTAGCGCTGGCTTGTCGGCCTCAAGCAGGATATCAGTGGTCTTAAACAGTGCTG
Organism: Myxine glutinosa; assembly: GCF_964187855.1. NCBI lineage: Eukaryota > Metazoa > Chordata > Myxini > Myxiniformes > Myxinidae > Myxine > Myxine glutinosa. Next base: position 115,563,065 of record NC_136262.1, read on the forward strand.
GTGGGAAACTGCTTAGTTCGTACTTGAAGACATCTTTGAGGTCATTACAGCGTGATCCTGCCGTACTCAGACGTTGGAACAACAGTTGTGGATCTATCAGAACGGATTGTCTGCCAGTTTTCAATGATGAACGTGTGTCAAGAGTCACAACCTGATCTTTCTTCTTGAACGTGTGATCAAGAACCTTTTTGTCAAGCATTCCATCTAAGATCTTCCTGCCGACTGACGCTGCTTGGTCAGCATTGACCGAATCTCCAGCTGTGATGCCAGTGTCAATGCTTTGCAGAGTTGGATCGTTTCCAAAGGGATCCTTTGATGACAGGTAGCGAATAAGTTTGTGCGTGTCATCTGTGTCCCGTCCTTGTCGAGCTGCGCTTTGTTCTTTGTGCTGGTCACTGGTCCCATACTGCACTGATGTGTACTCTTGCAAAGCCACTGGTTGCGACTTGCAAAGCCAGCCACTAAAGGATTATCTGGTTGAGGCTTCTGATTGGTTCTCAGCTGGATTGCACTATAGGCTATTCCGAATCTTTTGATACCACACTTTTTGAGATTGGTTATATAAAAGCGACCGTATCCAAGGTCCAAAGTCGTTGCTATGGAGATCATTGTTCGTGTAATTAAATTTTATTCACCTAATTAGGCTTTGTTCACCTAATTAGACTAGAGTAAAATCTAATTTGATATAAGAATATGATAGACCATTATATTAGCTTTCAAAATTCATTGATATGTATATTTTCGAAAAAATTCAATTTTATTGGGATAAAGCTACCTTAAATGTCAATTATCTCAATATATATACCTTTACATGTCAAATGTATTGTAAAACCAGGGCATAAGGCCTGTCTTACACTCTTAAACACTTACATTTCTGACATCTTTTGAGAATGTGAACGAAATAACAAATTAAGTGCATTATTTTGTGCCATTTTTATTAGCTTATTTTCGTGCATAACTGTCAAAAAGTGGTTGCTCGAAATGAATGTGTTCCAATGCCTCGTTATTCCTTGACTTTTACTATGTTATTACATGGGTCAAAAGAAGCAAAAATGCCAAGTTTCATTACTATTGCAATTTGTGGTGGGTATATTCGTAAAATGACCGGCCTAGATGGCTTCTTTGTAAATGGGATTTTATCATCAGACTTGTAGGCCTCTGGTGGCACGAGGGGCACTTCCTGGTGGTATGCTCATGCTCGTGGGGTTACATACGAGTAACAAAAAATGGATTCTAATATTAGACAAAAACAACCTTCTGTTTGACAAAGTTTAGGGAATGGTTTTCTTTGCCATATTCAGATCCCAGCCACCCCCATGCACATCCTGAGATAACCACTGAAGTATGTATTCTATTTCCTGTTTATGAGGGCCACGGTTTGAGGTTCAGAAACCAGTCTTGTTTGCTGGTGATTGTGCTGGTTAAGGTTAACTTAGATGTGCGTTGGAGGACGCAATTTAAATTATTAGAATATAAAAATTTAAATTATTTCATACAACACCGTTGTATTTAAAAAAAGGAGGAGAACAAACAAATGAAAGTAACTTTGTGGAAAGAGACGCGATGCATACCGCAAATACGAAGTCAGCTGAGAGTCCGACCAATGGGAGGAGAAGGCATCTGCAAGGTCTTCATAAGTGGCCCTCGTCTCCTTGTCCCATCGCTTTCCCTCATCATCTATGGAGTGCCTTTCGGAATGGTCACGCGTCGTGGTCGGTGTGGGATGAGGGCAAGAGGGCATGCCGGTCTTGGGAGTACGAGTACGGAACGCCAGGCACCCCAGCCCAAATCCTACACACGCGCCACACAAGGACAATCACCAATCACGATAACCATAATTATAACAATGAAGGAACTGCGCTCCAACGCGAGTCGAAAGAATTGACGCGACCAAAGACGGAATTCGTCCGAGTTGCTTTATTGAAACAAAACAGCTCAGGTATTCTGACAAGCCCGTTTTTCGGGCAACAATATATATACACATTTATGTCGGGATGTTTGCCCGGCAAAAGCTATACCGGGCATGCCCGGGTATCAAGGGCGAGCCTTGGAAAGGCGAGTCTGGACCTGCCCGGGCGTGTTTGGCTGCGGCCTGGCAAGTCGAGGCTGGGCGTGCCCAGGCGCTCTGGGCGAGCACTGGAAAGGCGATAGCGGGCATGCCCGGACGCTCTGGGCGAGCCCTGGAAAGGCGATAGCGGGCATGCCCGGACGCTCTGGGCGAGCCCTGGAAAGGCGATAGCGGGCATGCCCGGATGCTCTGGGCGAGCCCTGGAAAGGCGAGAGCGGGCATGCCCGGGAAAGACGAGACCGGGCGTGCCCGGGAGGTTCGGGCGTGCCCGGGAACAGTGAGTCCGGGCATGCCCGGGAGAGGCGCGTCTGGCCGTGTTCTGGCCGGTGCAAGGCGATTATGTACATTCAGCGGTAACCGCTACACACGCCCCTCCAGAATCGACCTGCACCGGCAGGGTCAATTTAAGGGGGGTCCGGATGACCCGGCCGAAGCGACCCCTGGAGGGTCGTGGGGAGGGGTCTGACGTGGTGGTGGGTGGTCGAGCGGGGGGAACTGTGGACGGGGGGCGGCCTCGCCGCGGAGGAAGGGCCAACCGTGGTGGTCGGTCGACGTCCATATGCGCCGGTTTGAGGCGGTCCACAGAAATCCGGTCCGGCCGGCCGCCGAAGTCGACGATGAAAGACTTGTCGCCCCGTCGCAGGACCCGGAAGGGCCCGTCGTACGGCGGCCGGAGTGGCCCCCGGTGCGCGTCATGACGCACAAAGACGTACTCCGCTGTGCGAAGCGCCGGGGGGACGTAGGACTGGGGGCCACCGTGGCGGGACGTCGGCACGGGGGCAAATCGTCGGGCGGCCTCCTGGAGGTCCGAGCGCTGGCGAGCGGCGGACCAGGGACTGGTAGCGTCAGGCACGAATTCGCCCGGGACGCGGAGTGGCTGGCCGTAGACGAGCTCGGCGGCGGACGCCTGGAGGTCTTCCTTGGGGGCCGTGCGAAGGCCCAAAAGGACCCACGGCAGCCGGTCGGCCCAACCGTCGTCCTGAAGGCCGGCCATGAGTGCGGCCTTCATGGAGCGGTGAAACCGCTCGCACAACCCATTGGCTTGGGGGTGGTAGGCCGTGGTGCGGTGCAGCGTGACCCCCAACGAACGGGCGACCGCGCCCCAAAGCTCAGACGTGAACTGTGGGCCGCGGTCGGACGAGATGTCCGCTGGTGCGCCGAAGCGCGCGACCCAGGTGGCGATGAACGCCTGCGCCACGTCGGCGGTGGTGGTGGAGGTGAGGGGCACGGCCTCCGGCCACCTGGTGGTCCTGTCCACCATGGTGAGCAGGTGGGTGAACCCCCGCGAGGGGGGCAGGGGACCCACCAGGTCCACGTGGACGTGGTCGAAACGCCGTTCAGGCACGGCGAAAGGTGCCAGCGGGGCCTGGGTGTGGCGGTGGACCTTGGCTCGCTGGCAGGCCGTGCAGGCGTTGGCCCAGTCGCGGATGTTTCGTCGAAGGCCGTGCCAGACGAAACGCGCCGACACCAGCTTCTGAGATGCTTTCCGGCCCGGGTGAGAAAGGCCGTGGATGGAGGCGAAGATGCGGCGCTGCCAGGAAACGGGCACGATGGGGCGAGGCTGGCCCTGGGAGACGTCGCAGAGCAGGACGGTGCCCGCAAAGGGGATGTCGGCCAGGCGGAGGCCCGTGTCCGCCACGCGGAGTGCCTGCACCGAGGCGTCGGTGGTCTGGTCGGCCGCCATGAGCGCGAAGTCCACGCCGAGGTGGACCGCGTTCGCGCTGGCCCGCGAAAGGCAGTCGGCCACGGCGTTGTCTTTGCCGGCGACGTGCTGGATGTCCGTGGTGAACTCCGACACGGCGGAGAGGTGGCGCTGCTGGCGGGCCGACCACGGCTCCATGACCTTAGCCATTGCATAGACCAACGGCTTGTGGTCGACGAAAGCCGTGAACGGGCGGCCCTCCAGGAGGTGTCGGAAATGGCGAACGGCCAGGAATAGCCCGAGCAGCTCGCGGTCGAACGTGCTGTAGTTTAACTCGTTCGGCCGGAGTTGCCGGCTGACAAAAGCGAGTGGCTGCCAAACCCCGTCCACCCATTGCTCATGGACGGCGCACACCGCGTAGTTGGAGGCGTCCGTAGTGAGGGCGATGGGCGCGTTGAGCACCGGGTGAGCCAGCAGCGTTGCGTCGGCGAGGGCCCGTTTGGCACTGGCGAAGGCCGCGTCCATGGCCGCGGACCAAACAATGTCATGCTTGGCCGGCTTGCCCCGGAGGGCCTCGTAAAGGGGCCGCATGAGCTGAGCAGCGCGGGGCACGAATCGGTGATAAAAATTCACCATGCCGAGGAACTCTTGGAGGGCCTTGATGGAACGGGGAAGCGGGAACGTGGTGATGGCCTCGACCTTGGTCGGCAGCGGCACGGCCCCGGTCTTGGTGATGCGGTGGCCCAAAAAGTCAACGGTCGTCGCGCCGAAGTGGCATTTGACCGGGTTGACAATTAAGCCGTGCTCGCTGAGGCGACCGAACAGTGTTCGGAGGTGGAGGAGGTGCTCGGCGCGGGACGTGCTGGCGACGAGGATGTCGTCCAGATAGACGAAAAGAAACGGCAGGTCGCGCAGCACGCCGTCCATCAAGCGCTGGAACGCCTGGGCCGCGTTCTTGAGGCCAAACGGCATCCGCAAAAATTCGAACAGGCCGAACGGCGTGATGACGGCCGTCTTCGGGACGTCGGCCGCCCGGACAGGTACCTGGTGGTAGCCCCGTATCAGGTCAATTTTCGAAAAGATGACCCGTCCCGTCAAACGGGCGGAAAAGTCCTGAATATGCGGGATCGGGTACCTGTCGGGGGTGGTAGCGTCATTGAGACGGCGGTAGTCGCCACACGGGCGCCATCCACCCCCCGGCTTTGGCACGATGTGCAGTGGCGAGGCCCACGCGCTATCGGAGCGCCGCACGATGCCGAGGTGCTCCAACGCGTCGAATTCGGCCTTTGCCACGGCGAGCTTGGCTGGGTCGAGGCGGCGGGCCCTGGCGTAGACCGGCGGGCCCGTAGTGGGTATGTGGTGCTCGATCCCGTGCCGCACCGCGACGGCCGAAAACGTCGGCCGCGTGAGGGCCGGGAATTCCACGAGCAGGCGAGCGAACTCGTTCGTTGCCGGGAGGGCGCACGCCAGTTCGGTCGGCGCGGAGCTGCTCATTGTGCACGCCAGGGAGCTGAAGGTCTCGGCGTGGACAAGGCGACGTCGTTTGACGTCGACCAGCAGCCCGTGCGTGCAGAGGAAGTCGGCGCCCAGCAAAGCCACGGGGACGCTGGCGGTAACAAAAGTCCATTGAAAGCGCTGGCTGCCGAAGCAGAGGGTGACGACGCGTGGGCCGAAAGTGCGTATGGCCGAGCCATTAGCAGCGACCAAAGAGGGGCCGCAAACTGCGTCCAGCCTGTCCTGCTCGGAGGCAGGTATGACGCTCAGTTGGGCGCCGGTGTCGCACAGGAAACGCCGTCCAGACGCTTTGTCCCGAATAAACAGCAAGTTGCCCGAGTGGCCGGCGCTCATGGCTGGGAATGAACGCCGGCCCGGCCGTTTCCCGACCTGCCGAAAGTGCACGGGGGCCGGCACGTCCGAGCCTTGTGTCCGAACCTGGCGTGGTAATAACACCACGCCCGGTCAGGTGGAGGCCCCGGCCGTCGTGTCGGAAGCGGGCGGTGCGGCGTGGCGGCCGCCAGTTGCACCGGCAGTTCGGCCTCCAACCGCGCAGGGCGCTCGGGCGTCGTGGGCGTTGTCTCGGACGGCGGCGGGCTCCAGGTAACCGCACCGATGTGCTGGCCCGCCGAGGAGATCTTATCGGCTTCCCTGGCGAGGGCGCGGGAATCCGTGATCAACGTGCCAGCCAGGGCGAGGCGTACCGGGTTAGGCAGCTGACGGAGGAACAGCTCCCGGAACAGGAATGCCGGAGAGTGCTCGCCGAGCAACGAGAGCATATAGTCCATGCGCTCGGACGGGCGCGTGTCGCCGAGCTCGGGCAGGTCAAGCAGGCGCCGTGCGCGTGCTGCCGGTGAGAGGGCGAAAGCACCGAGGAGGAGCGTCTTCAGCGCGTCGTATTTGTCAGCAGCCGGCGGGTGCTGGAGGAGGCTCAAGGCGCGGGCCGCGGTGGCGGAACCGAGCGCCGCCACAACATGGTGGAAGCGGGTGTCGTCCGCGGTGATGCCTCGCAGGGCGAACTGGGAGTCCGCCTGGGCGAACCAAACAGCCGCGTGAGCCTCCCAGAAGGTAGGCAGTTTAAGCGTCACTGCCGTATCCATGTCGGTAGGTCACCAATGAAGGAACTGCGCTCCAACGCGAGTCGAAAGAATTGACGCGACCAAAGACGGAATTCGTCCGAGTTGCTTTATTGAAACAAAACAGCTCAGGTATTCTGACAAGCCCGTTTTTCGGGCAACAATATATATACACATTTATGTCGGGAAGTTTGCCCGGCAAAAGCTATACCGGGCATGCCCGGGTATCAAGGGCGAGCCTTGGAAAGGCGAGTCTGGACCTGCCCGGGCGTGTTTGGCTGCGGCCTGGCAAGTCGAGGCTGGGCGTGCCCGGGCGCTCTGGGCGAGCACTGGAAAGGCGATAGCGGGCATGCCCGGACGCTCTGGGCGAGCCCTGGAAAGGCGATAGCGGGCATGCCCGGACGCTCTGGGCGAGCCCTGGAAAGGCGATAGCGGGCATGCCCGGACGCTCTGGGCGAGCCCTGGAAAGGCGATAGCGAGCATGCCCGGACGCTCTGGGCGAGCCCTGGAAAGGCGAGAGCGGGCATGCCCGGGAAAGACGAGACCGGGCGTGCCCGGGAGGTTCGGGCGTGCCCGGGAACAGTGAGTCCGGGCATGCCCGGGAGAGGCGCGTCTGGCCGTGTTCTGGCCGGTGCAAGGCGATTATGTACATCCAGCGGTAACCGCTACATCATCACGTATAGTTGCGCCTGTATTTGTCAGTTATTACTTATTATATTCAAGTGGAGGAAAACCATAAAAACCACAAAACCTATCATCAACAGATCCGGCCTATCAGCGGGAACTGGATATCTCAAAAGGTTGTGGATGGCTTCCGCCAAAGCGTGGTGGACAGGTTGGTTGTGTGACGAGGACGAATCGATTCCATTTTGGTTCAGGTCCGGCCTATCAGTAGGATACAAACATAAACTGAGTGCCGTTCTAGTTTATCAATGAATTACATGTGAAAAATGCCATCCTGGTATGGTCCCAGTAGTGGTGCTGCATCTCGGGGCACCCTCATGCACCAAGACTTTCCGATAGCGACTCGCCCTGAGTCATCGCACAAATATGGCGTCGTTCTGAACAAAAACAAACGATATATCTGTAACATTCCTGTCCCGACTAGTACATAGAGTCCTCACAAACAACCAACCATCGCTCATGTTTGGGTGAGAATCTCAGGTCCTCATCGCTGACCTGGGTTTACAGGAATGTGCCGAGCTCAGTGGAGAGGGCCAGCTCATATCAAATATAAACACTCCCACCCTGCTCCCATCCACATATATCACACGTCTGCATTCTAATTTCACAGATCTGTCTATGTAGGCCGCAGCAGCCAATCCACGAATCGTACGTCTAATGGAAACGTTCCTTTGACAGGATGTCCCGGAACTCTTGTCTGCGTCTTGACGGTTGTCGTCTCCTCCACTCTGACAGGCCTGGTTCCCATACAGGTGGTAGTGTTGCTGTGCATGTTCGGCCCTCCCTTACCCACACTTCCTATTACTCAAGTGTCACCGCCAACCCTGTGGATTACATTTCATTCCGTGCGCCTCTATGCAACAACATAGTATTTTTGTGAGGTCTACCACCAACCAGCCCCCCTTCCTGCCCCCCAACTCGAATGATTCCACATGTGGTGGTTCTCTCCGCAAACATTGACATTCTCTCCTCACTCCTCTTCGCCCTTCACAGTCTGTGGAACCTTTAATTGCCACCGTGCCAGAGCTAGCTTGTTGTTTGTTCACAAACTTGAATACATGGTGTAGCAGCAAAGTCTATGTGAAATGACTGGACTTGCAGTCTCTTTCTTTCCCAACATACATCTCCCCAAATGTCCACCATTCATTACAGGATCATGTCACGTCAAACATTTCCTCAAACCTGTCGCGCTCCTCTCGGTTCTTCTGGCCATGTTTTGGTATGAAAGTGCGTGTCACTTTGGCAATTTGAGAACCCACAATGGGGCGGACATGTGTGTCCATCGAGCCAGAGCTCGTTGCTCTGGCCTAACATCTCACTCCCTCCAGTCAAGACTGGTTCATCACCACATCAGCTCCTTCTGGAAATTATTGTACAACTAACTAATTTCTCTTATTCTCGAGTTGATCCGACACTTTATTCAACTTTTCTGTCCATCATCTCGCTCCTATTGCTAGGACAACTCGTACCCTCCTCCTGGAAGTCTCTCCGCACAACTCGGATCCATTGTGCATCTGTCCTACGAAGAGTCGGGGCCCAACATCAGGCTCACCTGCGATCCAAATTCTCCAGCCCCTCACCATCCCCACGGCCCGGTCTGTGTCTGATGAGACAATTCCCTTCCATTTCCTCATTCATAAAGTCCTGCTGCACGATTCTCAAGAAAAATATGACTTCTTCAATGCTGTGCTTGCTCAAAAGGCCAATGTCCTAAATCCGTTCCTTCCTGTACCCACCCTTTCCAATAATACCGAAAGTTCCCTACAGCATATGGACTTATCCCCTGCCATAGTGAAGTGTCTTGCCCACCCAAAAAGTTCGCCTTACACAAACTTGTATCCGGCCTTGTTCCTCTCCGACCACGTTCCACTTCATGTCGCACAGGTTCCTCAAGAACCCATCACCGACTAAAGCTCCCTCAAGTACCGGCTCGTTGCCCACCTGTTTTTCTGATCCCCTTTAACGTCTCCCTTTGTCCGCAATCTGGTCCTTTTCACATCAGTCTTTCAAATGCGCTGCCCATCACTACCAGAAGGAAGAATCTCTTTCGCCCGATACAGTTGCTGCCCTTCTGATATACCACGCCATCACAGATTGCGACACAACTAGCCAGTTTAGTGGGACGGAGCAAGAAGACTACCTGGATGGCTTTCACCAAAACACCTAATCTACTGAAACCGAGGGATGCAATGAGAAAATTGAACTTGGGGCAGGCGGAGAAGTTTGTTATGAAGCTTTACAATCCACAACAGGATCCACAGATGTGAACTCCCTCTGGGTGTAAATGGTCCACAGAGTAGGGGATTTGGAGAAACTCCCACCAACACAGGATGTACTCACACAACACCTACTCTGATGCCAATACCAGTGTCTGATATGGTGTTCTGCCTACGTTGCAGTTCCTAACCTATCGCCGATGAAAGGATATGGGTGAAATTTCATTAGCAGAGAATGACACCCATTCTGATGACTCAAGATACGATGCCTACTTCCTGTCGGCAACGAGTCACATGCAAATGCACCACAAGCAAATGCTCTTCTTGGTGCAGCTGTCATGAAGCAGATGCTGTGCTCATAGGAATACCTTAACCCGAAACCCACGTCTTGTCTAAACCCGAAACCCACGTCTTGTCTAAACCCGAAACTCATGTCTTGTCTAAACCCGAAACCCATATCATGTCTAAACCTGAAACCCATGTCTTGTCTAAACCCATGCAATCCTCCCACGGTGGCAGACGACAGTGACTCAGATAATGAATATAATAGCTAAGCCATTTGAACTGCAGATGCATCCCAAGGACAGGTAACCATTTGGCTGCGATGCCAAATAAACATTTGGCGCAAAGATAACCATTTGGCTGTGATGCCAAATAAACATTTGGCGCAAAGATAACCATTTGGCTGTGATGCCAAGTAAACATTTGGCGCAAAGGTAACCATTTGGCTGTGATGGCAAGTAAACATTTGGCGCAAAGGTAACCATTTGGCTGTGATGTCAAGTAAACATTTGGCGCAAAGGTAACCATTTGGCTGTGATGCCAAGTAAACATTTGGCGCAAAGGTAACCATTTGGCTGTGATGCCAAGTAAACATTTGGCACAAAGGTAACCATTTGGCTGCGATGCCAAGTAAACATTTGGCACAAAGGTAACTATTTGGCTGTGATGCCAAGTAAACATTTGGCACAAAGGTAACCATTTGGCTGTGATGCCAGGTAAACATTTGGCACAAAGGTAACCATTTGGCTGTGATGCCAAGTAAACATTTGGCACAAAGGTAACCATTTGGCTGCGATGCCAAGTAAACATTTGGCACAAAGGTAACTATTTGGCTGTGATGCCAAGTAAACATTTGGCACAAAGGTAACCATTTGGCTGCGATGCCAAGTAAACATTTGGCACAAAGGTAACTATTTGGCTGTGATGCCAAGTAAACATTTGGCACAAAGGTAACCATTTGGCTGTGATGCCAGGTAAACATTTGGCACAAAGGTAACCATTTGGCTGTGATGCCAGGTAAACATTTGGCACATAGGTAACCATTTGGCTGTGATGCCAGGTAAACATTTGGCGCAAAGGTAACCATTTGGCTGTGATGCCAAGTAAACATTTGGCGGAAAGGTAACTATTTGGCTGTGATGTCAAGTAAACATTTGGCACAAAGGTAACCATTTGGCTGTGATGTCAAGTAAACATTTGGCACAAAGGTATCCATTTGGCTGTGATGCCAGGTAAACATTTGGCACAAAGGTAACCATTTGGCTGTGATGCCAAGTAAACATTTGGTGCAAAGGTAACCATTTGGCTGTGATGCCAAGTAAACATTTGGCGGAAAGGTAACCATTTGGCTGTGATGTCAAGTAAACATTTGGCGCAAAGGTAACCATTTGGCTGTGATGCCAGGTAAACATTTGGCACAAAGGTAACCATTTGGCTGTGATGCCAGGTAAACATTTGGCACAAAGGTAACCATTTGGCTGTGATGCCAAGTAAACATTTGGTGCAAAGGTAACCATTTGGCTGTGATGCCAAGTAAACATTTGGCGGAAAGGTAACCATTTGGATGTGATGCCAAGTAAACATTTACTGCAATTATCAAACGGACTTCAGTAAAGCCAAGCCTACAAGTGTTAAAATTTTCTATTTCCTGATAAAATGGTTCATGGGAAGAGACCGTCCGTCCACAGTAATAATAATTGCACTGGATTTGGTGTGCAAACTGAATTTGGGGGCTGGGGTAAAGTTTTGCCCAATTGTCGAGACATTAGATGAGGTACGTCAACGACGGCTTCCTCATTATAATGCACGATAGCAGAGGGAATAATTCAATATCTTACTTTATGCCCCTGGTTTTGTCAATTTGAGTTTGAAAGATAATGCGCTAATTCAGCCATCCATTCAGCCATCTCTGAGAAAAATGGTGACACAGACAGACACACACACACACACAGACAGACCAACAGCTCTCTTATATAGTAGATTTATTTGTGTTCAAATGTTTGCGAATTGTTTTGTATTTATTGATGTCAATGTGTACTTTTATATAATTACCAGCAGGAGTACCCGGCGTTGCCGGGGAGGGGGGGGGGGAGGGGAGGGAAAGGGAGGGAGGAGGCAGGAGAGGGAGGGGTGAGGAAGGGAGTGGAAGCAGGAGGGTGCAAGAGGTGAGGGGAGAGGGAGGGGAGAGATATACTACATATACATATTGTTGCGAATATGGAATTTGGCCTCCATATCCGCTTGTAAATATTCCCCTATTTCCCCAATACTCCCCAACTATCCCCAATCCCCCATTCCCTAGTCCCATTGTCTGTAAACAACAATCAGTAGAGCCGACCTTCCCCTTATTCCCCCATTAAATGTCGTGCCCAGGTCCACCGCACCACACGTAGACAACTTTCGGACATCTTGCTAGTTATTCTTAGTCTATGTCAGTTAAGGCCTCGTTTCCATTAATTATGACTCTTCGTTGCACCAGAATGTGATTATATGGCACCAGTAGTGAGTTTAGGACCTTTCCCATACCTCCTCCCATCTTCTTCCCCGTCTACAACAACAGAGGGGCACGGCGCTGCGCGGGGGGGAGTGTGCGTCCTCCCACCGGCTCGGTTAGCCGCCATCGACAATGCGCTCCAGACAACGCGCTCCAGACCATGCGCTCCACGGGGTTACCACAAAGGGGCTCCTTGTCAGCTCCTCGTCAAGGGCGGAGCCGGTAACCCCCCCGCACGCACCCAATGAGAAGCAACGTGCCGATTCCACGAGGCGGAGCTAACGAGCCGAGGGCGTGTCACTCCCCGCCGGATATACGCGGCCCCGCGCCGGATGTGACGTCAGATGCGCCCCCAGCTTGAGCAGACAAGACGCCATCCGAGCGCTGCGACCTCCCCGCATCTCTAGACCGGACCGGGTCGACCCTGTCCTTGAGCCAAGAGTGCACCTTGAGCCATCGATACCCGCTGTCCTTTCCATCAATCCCCGTGTGAGTCAGCTTTGTCCCGTTTATCTGTCGTCTGTTGGGAATAATATAAGATTGTGTCTAAGTGCTTGTCTTTCTATGTTGTACCTCTCGTCCCTGTAATCTGACCTTCCGAACGAATATAATCTCCTCCGGAGGTCTTGAGAACTGAACCCTGGGTGTCGTGTCATTTGAAACCCAGCCGTGTGTCCTTTTCCTTTGTTGCCTTTATTGGCCTAGCGCAGCGCGATTAGTCAACGTTCGGGTATAATCGGGTAACTTGTGCAGACGTGGTCATACCAAAACCGCTCGGTAAATAACATCTAAGCCACGTCTGTAACAATTGGTGTCGAGGAGTGGAATTCGAACCCGGGACTAAATTTATTAGGCCCAAATTTGTAACAAGTAGAATCGATTCGGAGCGCGTTTACTGCGCTCGACGAAATTATAACGGTCGAAATTTTGTTTTGTTGTATAAAAACCCGTATTTTGAAAGTCGCGCTATGGCAGACCAAGACAGCTGGGGTCCGGTAGGGGAGAGTGAGGCAGGGTCGGTCCAGGACCAAATTGAGGGACATGAGGGACAGGAGGAGAGCGAAGCAGCGAGGGTAGCAGACGCACAAAATAGCGTCGTTGTGCCCGACATTGCGGGAGCGCAAAATGGCGCCTCGCTGATCACCGCGCCCGCGACCGTGGCAGCGCCGCCGATGGATTGGGGCCTATTTATGGAGAAAATGAAGGCCCTTATGGCCCAGTATAACGAGGAAATGAGGGAGGAAACGAGGGCTCGGAGTGAGCAATTGGGGGTAATGGGAAACCAAATGGGGGTAATGAGGGACGAAGCGAGGGGTACTGGTGAGAAGTTAGACAAAAATTTTGAGGGGTTAGACAATGGGATAAAAGAGGTGAGAAATGGGTTAACGGGGGTAGAAAACAGAATGGCCGCCCAAGAGAATCAAATGGAAGGGATGCAAAAAGGGTTAGAGGGGTTAGAAAACGCCATGGAAGGCAAATTGAGGGACATGAGGGACCAAGCGGAAAGGGAAGTTAACCAAATGGGGCAGCAGATAGAGGGGGTCAGAATGGGGGTAGAAACCAAACTGGATGCTCACAGGGAGGAAATGGAGCAGATGAGGGTGGCATCTGGGCAGGAGATGCAAAGGATGGGAGAGCAGATCAGAAGAGGAGTGAGTGAGGAGGTCGGAGGAGTGCGCGAGGAGGTGAGGCACTGTAAGGAGCACATGGAGAAGGAGGTGAGAAAGGGGACTGTAAAGTTACAGGGGGGCATAGAGGTCCTGACGCAGGAGGTGGAACAGCTGACGGAGGGACAAAAAGAACTAACGGAGCAGGTTCAAAGGAACACTGCGGTATTAGGAGGTTTAAAAGCGACACAAAACGACATAAAAAACGACTTAATAGCGACAAAGAGGGAATGTCAGATGGTACGTGAGGGACTGACAACAAGGCTGGACGAGGTGATAGAGGTAATGGAGACGAAGGACCGACAGGTAAGGACGCACATGGAAACGGTCAAGGTAGCCTTGGAGGACGAGCTTGAGGAGACATACCAGGGAATAAAAGAGGTGAAGCAGAAACTAGAAGAAGCGGAAGAAGGGATGAGCGAAATTAAGAAGCGACGGAGAGGGGATAACAAAGAGATAAAAGAGGAAGTAAAAGAATTGGTCCAAAGTCTGTGTTTGGATCGTGATGATGTGCTCATTAACCGGATGAGGGATTCGCAGGTGATGGAGGAGAAGCGAAGAGGAAGAGGACCCGGTGTAAGTGGTGACCAATATGGTCGTGCGTATGATGCGCCAGGGGATTTAAGAAGCTTGGGGGTCGAGATAGACCCGGGTGTTCGTGAGAGGCCACTGGTGAAGTGTGCGACAGGTCTGGTGTGCGAAAAAGGAGGTGTGCGAGAAAGTCCGACTCTGGGGTGTGTGAGGAAAAAGTGCGTGCCAAGGAGTGAGGGTGCTGGCGAGAGTGAGTCGGTCGTAGCGCGTGTGCGAGGGGGCACATGGAAGCGCGGTGTGGTGAGTGTTACAGAGGATGTAACGGGAGAGTGTGCGCGAGAAAGGTGTGTGACGGACAGGTGCATGGGGAAAGAGTGCGCTGTCAAAAGTAAGGAAGAATGCACACCTGTGGTGAGTGTTACAGAGGGTGTAACGGGAGAGTGTGCGCGAGAAAGGTGTGTAACGGACAGGTGCCTGAGGAAAGAGTGCGCTGTCAAGAGTAAGGGTGAGTGCGCTGTCAGGAATGGAGGTGAAAGTAGTGAGAGTGACATGGAGCGTGAGTTAGTTGTGACAGGTGAGCGAGGATGTACACCTGGGATGGAAGGATGCACACCTGGAATGGTAGAGCGTGAGTGGGAATGCACGCTGGAGTTGGTGGTGAGGCACGTGGTTGGGTGTGCGAATGAGAGCACACCTGTGATTGTCACAGAGGAGGTGACCGAGGAGGGGGCGCGAAGAGGTGTTTTGGTGAGGTGTGCGACCAACGAATGTGTGCCAAGGTGTTCGGTGGTCAGGTGTGTGACCAAGGCTGTGAGTGGAATGGGTGTACCTGGGTGTGTAAGGAAAGGTACGAGGAGCATGGGCACGGCTGGATGTGTGAGCAAGGAACGGGCTGCGGGATGTAAGCATGCAGGTGAAGCATCGACGTTAGACGGGGTAGAGTTTAGAACGACTTATAGCCGAATCGGGCCCTCGGTGCGTGCTGGGCCTCGCTTTGAACGGCCGCGTCCGTGCTCCACCAGGCGGAGCGGGCGGCAGGATAGGAAGGAAGGGTCGTTATGGCGACCACGTTTTGTTGAGACGTGCCGGCAGGTCGAGATCGGGACATTGGATGGCTCCACACCGAGGTGGTGCGTGGGATCTCGGCCCGGGTAAGCCCCCGTCCCTGCCCCGAATGCCGGACGCATCCAGCCGCTGGCACAAAACAACCAGCATCCATTGCTTGGCTTTACGAAGCCGGGCTTTGGACAGGGATTGGCGCACCGAGAGGTATTAGTGAGTCGACTGGGTGATGAGGTTAGTGTTTTGGACCCAAAATTAGAGAAAAACAAAATTTGATGATTGGCAAGGGATTGGCAGTAGTGATTGGCAGATGATGGGTAGTGATTGGCAAATTTTTGATTTATTGAAATTTGATGTGCAAAATTGGTAGTGAGAGACCCCCGATGTGGTGGGATGGCAAATCCACCATCCTTCCCATGTGGGGGCAAAGGAGCAATAGATTATGGGGTGTATGGCAGTGAAAACTAGCCCGGGTGGGTTAGGTTATATTGATAGGGATCTAGAGAAGATGACATTAGGTGACGTTAAGGTTAGTTAGTGACTGATACCTGTAGTGGGGACGCAGGTAGATTAGTGTGGATGATAATGACGAGGGAGCGCAATAGTTTAAAAGGGACGACTGGGAAGCGCAAGTTTCAGAAGGGAGTAGTTAGCTGAGATGATGCCGTGTGTGTGAGAATTGAACAGGTGTGATTGCACAGGTGTGCAACTGGACAGGTGTGTGGAGCCGTGTATGAGTAGTGAGTGTTGTGGATCAGCGCGAATGCGCTTGGGGAGAGAAGGGTGCAGGTGGCACCAGGTGTGAGAGCACAGGTGTGCAAGTACAGGTGTGTGGAGAGAGTTGGAGTAAGTGGTACGGAGTGGTGTGCATGGTGCGAAGGTGTGAATGGGGGAAGAGTGGACCCCCATCACGGATACCCGGGGCGGGTAGTGTAAGTGTTAGGTAGAGGGTACAGGTAAATTGTGGTTGGATATTGGCATTTGTGGTGCGGTTGCAGAATGGTGTTGTGGATGGGTGCATTAGTGTTGTGGAAATGGCTGGGCGTGTAGCCTGTTAGTGTGTGTAGTTGGTTGGGCACTCCACCACTGTGAGGATGTCGGCCAGGTGAGGCCGCAGGTGGGCTCTGGGAGCCGGTAGTTGTGAGTGGGTGCCTGAGGATCCCGGGTGTGGATCGGGTAGCCCAGTGCCAGAGAGGGCACCGAGTGGGGAGAGCGCCAGAGGGCCTGCCCCAGTTAGTTAGGTTAGGGTGAGGAGCTAGGTAAGCTCGGGTGGCAACTGCAGTGGTGGAGGTGTGCAGGTGGGTAGACCCGCTGGGAGAGGTACACGTCGCAGCCCTGAAATTGTGCGAGGGCACCGAGAGATGAATCGGGGGAGTGAGACCCCAAATTGGAAAGCACCACAGTTTGGCCAATGGGAATTGGTTTTTAGAACCCATAGTGTAAGAGGGCCAATGGTTTGGCCGGAGAAAGACCCCGGGTAGTGTAAAGTTGTTAAAGTCATTTAGGAAATAGTTAGGATTGATGAACCTGTCGCACCATACGCAGCCACTTACCTGTGGTGATGATGATGACTCCACACCTGTGTTTTCTTTGTTTTGTTGCAGGAAATGAGAATTGCTGTGTGGATTGGTGAGACGCATCACGACGTGGATGAGACATTGGGGTGATTCCATCTCTCCCTCCTTAGGAGGGACTGATGATGAATTGGTGATGGCAAATTATGATGTTGAGTTGGAGATGGCAAATTTTGATGAAAGTTGAAAATGGCAAATTTGATTGGTTAGGAGGGAGAGAAGACGAATTTGGTTTATGGGAGGAACGGGGAAGACAGTAGGGATGTTTGTTGATTTGTAAAGTAGATGTTTATGGGTAGTGTTGTGTTGTGTGGACACAGTAAGGGGTAAGGGAGAGGCCATGTAGGTTACCTGGTGGGGGGGGTGGGCGTACGATAGAAACGTACCTGTCTCACCTGGTTCCCATGTGCCCCCAGTGTGCATCATCTTACATTGCGTGCACTTTTGTGCCCTTACCACCTTACTCACTTGTCTTTTCTTTTGTCTCCCACCTCCGAGGATCTGGCTTTGGGGTAGAGAGAGAGGAGAGAGAGGTGCTGGCTACGCAGTTGTGGGCCTGCACTTTCGCTGCTTGCTGCTTGGATCGATACACCATATGGACCGCAATGTTTGTGGCCACCCACAATGGACCGCAGCTCTTTTGCGGCCAAGCACCACCCGTGGAAGGACCTATGGGTCAACGTGGCACCTATGCCAAACAGGTGAACCACTAACAGTTGGCCCCCTGACGGCCGCAATATAGAAATGGACGCGGTTGGCGCCTTTCTTTATTTTTGAAAAGAAGTAAGAAGGCCAAGTGCACCACACGAAGGCAAGACCAGCAGCAGCCACACAATGACTCATAGACACTTTATTGGTGCACCGGATGGTGCTCACTGTGTGATGGGGTGGTGCTTGATGCTTGGAAGGGGTGCTCTGCACATTATTAAAGGCCGTAGGCCACAGAGCACTCGTGGGTTGGTGTATCGATGCTAGCATGCGTGCTCTCTCTATGCATAACATCTGCATGTGTTCCTCCAAAAACAGGTCCTGGATCGTAGTGTAAATATCAGCGTAGTCTTGTGCAAATAATGCTCCCTACCGGCTGTATGTTTAGTTTGAGGATTCTTTCCGGATTCGGTTATCCTGTGGGTGTGTTTCTGTGAGGAGAAGGGTGCAACGTCGCAGGGGGACATATTTACTCATTTGTGAATATCTGTAAAACTGTCGCACTCAGGGTAGAGTTAATAGTAGAGGGAACTACATTGCGTGCCACACTAAAGTAGGTAAAAATTTATCGGGTCGGGACGCCCCGAGGGTAGAGAAGGGTGCAATGTTGCGAATATGGAATTTGGCCTCCATATCCGCTTGTAAATATTCCCCTATTTCCCCAATACTCCCCAACTATCCCCAATCCCCCATTCCCTAGTCCCATTGTCTGTAAACAACAATCAGTAGAGCCGACCTTCCCCTTATTCCCCCATTAAATGTCGTGCCCAGGTCCACCGCACCACACGTAGACAACTTTCGGACATCTTGCTAGTTATTCTTAGTCTATGTCAGTTAAGGCCTCGTTTCCATTAATTATGACTCTTCGTTGCACCAGAATGTGATTATATGGCACCAGTAGTGAGTTTAGGACCTTTCCCATACCTCCTCCCATCTTCTTCCCCGTCTACAACAACAGAGGGGCACGGCGCTGCGCGGGGGGGAGTGTGCGTCCTCCCACCGGCTCGGTTAGCCGCCATCGACAATGCGCTCCAGACAACGCGCTCCAGACCATGCGCTCCACGGGGTTACCACAAAGGGGCTCCTTGTCAGCTCCTCGTCAAGGGCGGAGCCGGTAACCCCCCCGCACGCACCCAATGAGAAGCAACGTGCCGATTCCACGAGGCGGAGCTAACGAGCCGAGGGCGTGTCACTCCCCGCCGGATATACGCGGCCCCGCGCCGGATGTGACGTCAGATGCGCCCCCAGCTTGAGCAGACAAGACGCCATCCGAGCGCTGCGACCTCCCCGCATCTCTAGACCGGACCGGGTCGACCCTGTCCTTGAGCCAAGAGTGCACCTTGAGCCATCGATACCCGCTGTCCTTTCCATCAATCCCCGTGTGAGTCAGCTTTGTCCCGTTTATCTGTCGTCTGTTGGGAATAATATAAGATTGTGTCTAAGTGCTTGTCTTTCTATGTTGTACCTCTCGTCCCTGTAATCTGACCTTCCGAACGAATATAATCTCCTCCGGAGGTCTTGAGAACTGAACCCTGGGTGTCGTGTCATTTGAAACCCAGCCGTGTGTCCTTTTCCTTTGTTGCCTTTATTGGCCTAGCGCAGCGCGATTAGTCAACGTTCGGGTATAATCGGGTAACTTGTGCAGACGTGGTCATACCAAAACCGCTCGGTAAATAACATCTAAGCCACGTCTGTAACAATATTGTTGCGGTTTTGAGTTTGTACAATAAAGGTTAAATTTCCCCCTCATAGTTTAGTCACACTACAACATGTAGCCTCGCGATAGTGCAGTTATTTCTTAGTATGTGTGAGCATAGTCCTTTTCCTGTGTTAGTTTAAAATTGAGTTGAATAATGAGAGTAGGTCCTTCATTGCCTTATGCCGCCTTACGCCTCCTTATGCTGCCTTTGGCTTTTTGGCGCGAATTAACACGAGGCAGGCCTGGCAAATTGAGACAAGACCGAATGAGGGCGGCGGAGAAGCTGACGGTAAGCGCGAGCCGCCAATCAGGGCTCGAAGGGAGTGGCTGCGGCACTGCGTCACAGGGTGTGGTTTGAACATTTGAGAAGGCTAAGGGCGTGGCAATAAAACCCGTTGCGCGAAGCCCCCACAGCAGTTCTGCGAGAGGGGAGCTGCACTAAGTTCTGTGAGAGTCAGTGATGAGCTCGGGGTTTTGTTGAGAGTTGAGAGTTATGAGCTCGGGGTGTGCAGTTCTGCGAAGGGAGGCGCTTGACTAAGTTCTGTGAGAGTTGAGTGTTGTACAAGAGAAAAGACGCGCATGAACTAAGTATAAGCGCTCTAACCAAATTGGACGCTCGGTTGAGCTCGAGGCCGAGCCTCGATTGGGTTACGCGAGTGATAGCGCGCCGGTAACTCAACGCGCTGTGGAAAACCACCTGCCTGCTGCCCTTTGTTCGACAGACGCGCTACAAGGATCCCTTCCACCACCTGCTTGCCTTCATCGCGGGACGTGCTGTGACCGTGGAGAGCCACGCCGGGCGACGCCGTTCCTGGACGACCAAGGCAGCGCGTGAACACCATCCTACCTGCATTTCCCCTTTGTGAGTGTGATCGGGCCCGTGTCTGGGCTTATTATAAGACTGATTAAGGCTGCCCTGTGTCTCCCTGCTTCCTACCGACTTGTACATACTTGTGTAAATAGTAATTAAATAGTGTTCTTCCTTTATTCGACCGTCTCGTGTTTTCCATCATTGACTAAGCGTGGTACGAATAAAACCTCTCTAATCGGGTTCCAATACTAACGGTAACTGCACGGACCATGTGGTACGCAATCCGCTCGGTGTACCCAAATTACATGTGACTCGTGCGAGGCTTGATTCCCCGTTTCCGCGGCGGCGCAGGTATTTAGGTACGTGCGAGACTTGTCCCGAAGCCCTACCTTGCGTTTGCCCGGGAGGGGCGTTTCAAGTCTCGTTTACGCCGGCCCAGAAAGAACAAGGTCGCCGACTGGGCATCCTCCGTCGTGCGAAGTCCTTCCTAGGCACACCTGAGCTCCTCACCACATACAAGGCTTTCATCCGCAGCTCAATGGAATACTGTTCTCCCCTATGGGCCGGTGCTCCTGCCTCACACCTGGCTCGGCTTCACGCTGTTGAATCCAAAGCTTTCAGAATCATTGGAATCTCCCGCGATGAAGCTATCTCTGAGGGCCTTTCACTCACTCACCGCAGGCAGGTAGGTGGTCTTTCTGTCTTCTACCGACTCCTCTCCGGCCTTGCTCCCCCAGCTCTCTCTGTGCTCTGTCCCCCAAATATTCCTACAGGTCGCACAAGATCTGCCAGCCACCCTCTGATGGTTAAACTGCCGAAATCTCGGCTCTCTGCTCACCTTCACTCTTTCATTCCTCTTTTCTCCCGCCTCTGGAACAAACTCCCACACTCACTTCAATCACACTCCTCCCTCCAGGTCTTCAAAACAGCTGTTCACCACCATCTCTTATCTTCCCCCATCCAAAACCTTGATCTTTTCTACCCCCACTAATTCACCCCAGATCCACCTTGTTTGAAATTCCAACTTCTTTCCTGGAAGTCTTGGCAGGGTCTATATGTTTTATACCTCTCCCACCCCCCCCCCCCCCTTCCCATGCCTTCCCCCCAAAGCCCTCTCCCTCCCACAGTTCTCTCGATGTCTCCATGTCTCTCGGTCCCTGCTCTCAAATGTTGTGTTTGTGTCCTTCCCCCTCTCTCCCCATCTTGTCTACCGCTCCCGATGTTATTTGTTTTGTGTGTCTGTCTTTCTGTGTGATTAATGTTCGCTCTTTCACGAGCCTCGATCTTGTATACAAAAAAAAAAAAAAAAAAAGGGGCTTAATCTCCCCTTGGTAAGGGCAGGAAGGGCGGCGGAAAACCGTAACAATATTTTGGGGTGAAGGGGTGGTGGCTTTGACAGGCCCCTCCGTTTTTGGGGAGGGGGGATGAAAAGGAGAAAAATTTACCTGTGCAAAGTGTGTTAACCTCAGTGTTGCACAGGTAAAAAAAGGAAATTGCAATACCCTCTGCCACCAACACCAGGTGGCGCTACACGGTACACATTTACATAGAGAATTAACGCCCCTCTTCCAGTCCCCACACCCCCGCATAAGGCCGCAGCCACATGTTACCCCCCCCCCCCACCCCCCCCCCCCCCCGACAAAGTTTTATTTGTATTTGTACCCCGAGTAAAGTATAAAAGCGTTTACATCTGGAGTACCCGGCGTTGTTCAAGCGAAAAAGAAACATTAACATATTTGAAATGAGGGCAAATATAATGGAAAAGGAATTACATCCAAATCAGAATCCACCACAAATGTCAAATCATCATTTCACCTTTTCGTTGAATATCTGCAGGTGAATGTGCCATTGATCACGTTTCTGAGTTAAGTCTGATGACGTTCAGGAAGAGGAAAAAGCCTTACCACCAACTTCATACACTTCCGGAATTATTTTATACATTGGTGATCAAATGTTTGCGAATTGTTTTGTATTTATCGATGTGAATGTGTACTTTTATATCATTATAACTGTCATGAATCAAAAAGGCTTTGGCACAAAAGAGCGATTTTTATTTTTAAACTCAAAAAAAAAAAAATCTTTTTTTGCCTAAAACACTCCCAGGCACTCACTGATGAACCTCTGAAAGTTTGACGAAGATCCGTTCAGCCATCTCTGAGAAAAATGGCGACACAAAGACAGACAGACACACACACAGACAGACCAACAGCTCTCTTATCTATCTATAATTCCAGTAATCTCTCTGTGTGTGTGTGTGTGTGTGTGTGTGTATGTGTGTATGTCTGTGTGTTTGTCTGTGACCGCTGTTTCTCGACAACCACGGGTCCGATATACTTGAAACTTGCCAGGTATATTGCTGGGGACCCGAGGATGTGCCTTTTCAAGGTTTCATATTAATCGGACAAGTAGTTACCGAGCTATGTCCAAAAAACGATTCAACCAATCAGAGAGCAGCGAGCTATCACGTGTGCCGAACGTGGCGAACAGACTCTGCCTCGGACGGCACATTTGAGAGCGTATTCATTTATTTCACGTTGGCAAACTATGTTGGCGTTAAACTATGTTTTAAAACTAATTAAAACTAATTTGCGATTCTTTCGCTTTCCTGCGCGTTTGTGCACGCTATGGCGATTTCTTTACCAAACTCCGCAAGCCGTTCGCTTTGGACCAAACCATTTCATGTAAATAGAGGGGGGGGGGATTGTCACCGTACTCGCAAGCCGTTCGCTTTGGACCAAACCATTCCATGTAAATAGAGGGGGGGGATTGTCACCGTACTCGCAAGCCGTTCGCTTTGGACCAAACCATTTCATGTAAATAGAGGGGGGGGGGGGGATATAATTTTAGATATATATATAGTACGGGCATGCCCTAGTATAGTAGATTAGCGATTCTGTGCGAGGTCCTTGATGGGAATCCATTTAGCTTTGCCAGGGGAGAACTCGCAAGTTGACTTTTTTTCCAACAATAATAGGATTTTTCATTTCCACATTGGCAGACAAACGGATAAATCCGATGTGTGAGCCTGTAGGTTTTCCAGATTGATGCATCAATTTCACGAAGCAGAAACGGTTCCACAAAAACCTTCTATGGAAAAACACAAACTACCTCCCTTTTATTGGAACAATTCCCAAAACACTCGACTTGTCACATTATCATCCTTATTAAGGTCAGCTCAGTACATTCATGCATGAAGGACAAAGATGTTCGGATAGCTCAAGGTTCTGCTAAGAGTTTATGCTGATGTGGGGATGTTCCTGCCATGGAAGGCAGGGGTCAGACTGACCGGTGAGAGCGACGGCGATAAACGTGGCAACGCAGCACAGGAAGTTCCGGTGTGGTCCCATTGGCATCCCGGACGTACGGCGGCGGCGGCGGCAACGGCGGTCCGGAGACAGTGGGTCTCGTCCTTCCAGCGTGTGCTCTCCCGAATCCACGTAAACCTCGTCAATCTCGAGCTCGTTGGACTCGGTGTTGCGGTACCGCGTGTACGACCGCAGCTTCCCTGCAACCTGTCGGTGTTGAAACCACCACCGAAGAGCCACAGTCAAAAAAAATACTCAGATGCATCGGCCTGGAAGATTAATCATCCCCGTTGTTTAAATTATGGACACAGGTTGTATTCCTTATAGCTCCAGGTTTTAAACCACCTGAGCATTCTCGTTACAACAGCAGTAAGTGCAGTTTGTGTGACTTCCGACTCTGTCTGTGCTCTGCCCCCCAAATATTCCTACAGGTCGCACAAGATCTGCCTGCAACCCTCTTCTGGTGAAATTGCCAAAATCAAGACTCTCTGCTCACCTTCACTCCTCATTTCTCCCGCCTCTGGAACAAACTCCCTCACTCTCTTCAATCCCTCTCCTCCCTCCAGGTCTTTAAAACTGCTGTTCACCACCATCTCTTATCTTCCCCCATCTGAAACCTTGATCCTTTCTACCCACATTAATTTCACCCCAGATCCACTTTTTGGAAATTCCGACTTCTTTCCTGGAAGCCCTTGCAGTGTCCTTGTGTTTTGTACCTCTCCCACCCCCCCCCCCCCCTTTCGCACGCCTCCTCCCACTAAGCCCTCTCCCTCCCACAGATATCCCGATGTCCCTGCTCTCTGCTGTTGTACTTGTGTGCTTCCCTCTCCTTCCCCATCTTCTCCCACTCCCTTTATTATGTTTTTTTTATGTGTCCGTTTGTTTTTTGTGTGATTAATGTTAGCTCTTACAAGAGCCTCGATCTTTTATACAAAAAAATAATAAAAATAGACAAATTCAACACCTTAGGTGATCGGTTTGAACCATAAAACAACAATAACCAACACGTATATGTGCTCCATAATCTATATTGTTATTGACCTTCCATTAAGAGGAGACATCTGGATGTGCACGTGACAGATAGCAAAATGAACCACGTGTAGGAACTTCACTTTGTGAGAGAGCACTCTAGGGAATTTTCTTGGGAGAGGAGGAAGACGAAGCACTCCTTTCACATCATCAGACGCGTAGGGCTGCAGACGCAGTTTTCCATTAGCTCGGGTGCACAATCCAGGAGGGGTCGATACTCCGACGCGGGATACTCCAGGAGCTCATTCTTTCCATTAAACTGGTGATCATTTTGCTCACCTCGGAATGATGACGGCCTGAGTCAACCTGCCTGGTGTTATTTTAATAGATTACAGGGCTCAAACTCAGGCCGCGAAGATCTTAAGCTTTGCCACCTTGACTGCTAAACCAACACCATGTTTTTTCTGGCAGAGAGCAAATAATACATTGCATCGCAGGTCGGTGGCCTCTGCTTTATTCGACAACTCTTGTGGTCTAGCTCGAAATCAATCAATCTCTCTCTCTCTCTCTCTCTTCTTTTTTTTCTGTCTCTGTGTCTGTCTGTCTCTCTCTCTGTCTCTCTCTGTCTCTCTCTCGCTCTCTCTCTCGCTCTCTCTTCCAGGATGCACCTGCTCTTCCAGGAACCCCTTTCTCAGTAAACCTGCAAACGTCCAGGCTTACCACAAACCTCAACAGTTTTATTCCCTTTTCTCCCATTTGCGGAGCCATTCACACTCTTTCCTCCAGGGAATCAGGCAAGTGGTGCTTGGTCACCATCTCATCGCATCCCCTCTCCCAATCACCCTCACTGCCCGCAACCCTTTAATACCCGTTAACCCTACCTAACCTAACCCAACCCTCTTACTTGCAGGTCACTACGGTTCCTAACCTCTCCTATTTTCTTTCTTTCTCTTTCTCTCTCTTTCTGTGTGTGTGTGTGTGTGTGTGTGTGTGTGTTCATTCCCATGCTTCTCGTGTCCAACAACTGACAGTCTGATTGCATTTTACCCTCGATTTTGTATCTAGAAACCAAGGACAAACACATTCCGCATTTCTTTCACAAATTCCACAATGTTGTGTCAGTTCTGAATTTTCGCTTTCTCGAGTAACATATCCCACGACAGTTACAAACGCCACGAGGGATCAAACGATTCTCGCAAACAAATCTGGAAGGCAGCACAGAGCGAGCACAAAGCACGCACAGAACAGGGCAGATGAATGTCCAGACATTCTCACCGCCGTGTTCAACTGGTGGAGAAACTGTGCCATGTTCACCGATGCTCGACCCCACCCCACGTGACCTGCTGGCACTGAGGGGAGCAACACAATGGCACACCTTAACAACCACAACCTTAATAGAGCAACGTATTAGCATCTGCCCATCACTTTCCAAGAAAAATGAAACAAAGCATGGGCTAGCTGTGCCCATCACCGTTATTAACATCCATCAAGGGCATGAAACAAGTCGAACGATTCAAAAACATTCAATGGCCGGACCGGAATTAAAGTCCACGTTATAGAGGAGTTGTTAGTGTGGGACACTGCACTACAGTACACCTTGCTTTGAATGTTTTGCAAAATTGAGAGAAATCTGTGGCTTTGCCTTGTAAATGTCGGTGACGAAACCTGCTCACACCTTCACGAGTCATGGATGGGTGAGTGAGCACAGAATGTCCATTTATAAATCCTGGTGCACTCAACAGGAAGCCTGTTCATATGTGGGCCAAAGGTAATTTGGGTCTGGACTCAAAATAATTAATTAATCTGTGATACATGTACCGTGTGGAATGCAAAACGTACATAGAGTGGAGCCAACAAAAGTCCATAACCTCAAAATATCCACCACGTGGTAAACCCATAGATCACCATCACATCATAAACCAGACAACAACACAACAACAGGCATTTTAAGGCCATTTTCCCTGCAAGAGCGAGGGTTAGCCTTGTGGTCCCCATGACAATGTTCTCCATTTTGCCCTATTTTCTGCATCTCCCCTTGTTAACCCCCTTGCCCGCATTTCTTCTTCGACCATCTTTAGCCAAGTCTTTCTCGGTCTTCCCCGTCCTCTACTTCCTTCTACATTCATTTCCATCACTCTTCTCAACCAGTCACTGTCATCCTTCCTCAACACATGACCAAACCATCTCAACCTGTTCCTCTTCACAGCATCAATCACAGGCTCTATTCCCATCATCTTTCGTAATTCATCATTTGTCTTCCTCTCTCTCTCAACGATACGCCACACATCCACCGAACCATTCGCATTTCCACCCTTTCCAGCCTTCGTTGCTGCTCGACGTTCATTACCCATGTCTCAGTCCCATAAAGCATAATACTACACACATGCAGCATACACCTTTCCCTTCAGCTTCAACGATACTCCCCTCCTCGTCAGCACGCCACTCAGTTCCCGAAACATCTTCCATGCACTCGAACAACCATTGCCGAGTCTGATCCACCTTCTCCATTCAGCATGTCTCCTAGGTAACAAAATGTTTTCACACCTTCCAGCTTCACGCGGTCTCCAAGATCCAACTCAACATTTCCTCCATCTGCAGCTCCCTCTGTGCACACCTTACACTTGAATGTAG
The DNA here is from genome assembly GCF_964187855.1 of Myxine glutinosa. Lineage (NCBI taxonomy): Eukaryota > Metazoa > Chordata > Myxini > Myxiniformes > Myxinidae > Myxine > Myxine glutinosa. The sequence goes on from NC_136262.1 coordinate 115,589,978, forward strand.
CTGCCACACTGGTTAATGACCCTCTCAAACCACTACATTTTTGATGAACCCACTGAGCACACATTGTACATTGAATGGAATTCACTCCGACACCCTTCCTGCACACACCTGGTTGGAAGACCCTGGTGTTGGGCTGGCGGCTAGGGTGCCAGCTTAGGATCCTAGGATCCTGGGTTCGAATCCTGGTCGATCGCTGAATTAACGCCAGGGGGGTTGACTCAGCCTGTCATCCTTCCGAGGTCGGCTAATTGAGTACCAGTTCACTGGTAATTCCCTGCTCGTCGTAAAAGGCGACAAAAAGGGTTGGCGGCAGGAAGGGCATCCGGCCGTAAAACATTGCTTCAAAAAGGGGACCAAAAAACAACAACAACCACGGTCCCCGAAAAAGGCCAAACCCCGCTTTGCGGGGAAAAATGGCCTCTAAAGGTGTTTATTTATATATATATATACCCTTCCTGCACACAGCACACGGCCACTTCCCAGTTCTTTCCACCTCACCACATGCTTTACCACTTGCCATCACCTTCGTTTTTCCGATATTCACCTTCAGCCCTTTTGTCTCCATACATTCCTTCCACTTGTTCATCTTCTCCTTCAGTCCATCCATACTTTCTGCAATCAACACCAGATCATCTGCATACAACAACTCCCACGGTAAACCCTCCTTTACGTTCTGAGCCAGCACTTCCATCACAGCTACAAATAGTAGTGGACTTAGTACCGACCCCTGATGCACTCCCACCTTCACCTCAAACTCACCACTGTTCCCGTCCTTCGTCCTTACAGCTGTGCACGCTCTTTTGTACATTGCCATCACTACTTTGATCAACCATTCCTCCACTCCTAACTTCCTCAATGCCCATGTCACTACTTCACGTGGAACCCTAACGAATGCTTTCTCCAGATCAACAAACCCAAGAAACAACTTCTTCCACTTCTCCATATACTTCTCCTGCAACTGCCTCACAATAAAAAGCGCGTCTGTCGTTCCTCTTCCTGGCATAAATCCAAACTGCATTTCGTCAATCTTCACTTTCTTCCTTATCCTCCTCTCCAACACCCTTTCCAATACCTTCATTCCATGCTCCAATAACTTTATTGCTCGATACGAGCCACAGTCCAGAGGTCACCTTTCCCCTTGTATAGAGGGACGAGGGTACTCAGTTCCCAATGCACTGGAATGCGGCCTTCTTTCACCACCAGATTGCAGATCTCTGTCATTCTCTTCACACCCCCAATTTCACGCTGCCTTCAACATATCTCCCACAACTCCCATCGGCCCTCCCACTTTTCTACTCTTCATTGCTTTTATCGCTTCCTCAACTTCCTTCTCCGTTATCTTCTCTGCCGGTCCTAAAACTGGGTTACTCTCTATGTTGCCATCCCATTCATTCTCCGCATTCAACAGTATTTCCATATATCTCTTCCATCTTCCTTTAATTCCATCTGGGTCCACAACGATTTGTCCCACTTCATCCTTCAAGCAACTCACCCCATCACATCCCACCTCTCTTTCGCTATCTGCTTTGCAATCCTGAATACCGCTCTCTGACCCTCTTCCAAATCCAAGCGTTCTCCGAACATTTTCCTGCATGCCTCCTGTGCCTTTGCTACCTCTTTCTTTGCAGCCTTCTTGGCTGCTTTATAACTTTCATGCTCTGCCTTTTCTGCCCCCATACCCTTCGCCTTCTGCCACTCCTTGAACTTCTTCCTCTTCTCGTCAATCTTCTTTCCAACTTCATCATCCCACCACCATGTTTCCGAGTGCCTCGGTGGTCCTTTTGTCCATCCACATACCTCACCAACGGCTCCCAACAGACTATCTTTCATTGACATCCAACCACTTTCAAGCTCAACCACATCATCCTCTACCATACTCAGCCTCTCTTTTAATGCCTCCCTTACTGTCACCTCTTTCAACCTCCACACCTTCATTCTCGGTTGGTACTTCACCTGCCGAGCTGTCCTCGCACCTTTCACCCTTATGTCGCAGACAACCAAGTGGTGCTGTGAAACAGCCTCCTCCCCCAGGATCACCTTTGTGTCCCGGAGGTGCCCCCTATCTCACCTATGCAACATCAGGTAGTCAACGGTTGCGTCGACTCACCTGACGTGTATGTAACAAGCTTATTACCCTCTTTCTGGAACTGAGTATTACAAATCAACAAATCAGCTCCATCAGCAAACTCCAAAATCCTTTCACCTTCTCCATTTCTCACACCATATCCGTAACCCCCATGAACTCCCTCAAAACCATCCATACTGCTTCCTACATGTCCATTTAGGTCTCCTCCTACCAAAACAACTTCCTCATCTTTCACGTTTTCCATCAGCTTCTCTATAGCACACCAGAACTTGTCCTTCTCTTCATCGCTCCGACCAACCTGCGGAGCATATCCCATTTTCACCATCATCAACATTTCACTCACTCTAGTCACACTCACCACACTGTCTACAAACTCCTCAGAAAACAGGCCACCAACACAATTCATGCCTTCTGGGCACCCTTGCCACATAAACTTGTATTTCTGTCCCTGCCTACCCTTCACCATTCTCACACCACTTCCCTTCCATCTCATCTCCTGCACACAACATATGTCCACTCTTCTTCTGACCAATACTTCCACCACTTCTCCTGATCTCCCTGTCATTGTCCCTACATTCCATGTCCCAAACCTCAGAAACCGATCTCCACGTCGGGCATCAGACGTTTCGTCGTCATAAATGGAATGATTTCCACCCTTGCTTCGATCGGGTTCCCCACCTTGAGTTATGACGAGAGGGAGTGGGGTCCCCCATGGGATACTTCGGGCAGTACCCTGCCCATATGTAGTCGTAATTGTCATGGTTCTCTTTTTGAGGCAATGTTTTTATGGCCGGATGCCCTTCCTGACGCCAACCCTTTTTATCATAAACCAGAGAAGATAAATAATACTCAGTGCAGGTAACACAGGCTTTGTATGAGCTTCGTTTACACCTTTACAGAGTTCAGTGCAACTTCACATCATGACACAAGATACCGGTCAGTGTGCCCATTGGACTACAGACCACCAAGGGTCATCCATTTGCCACTTTCTTAGGTTGAAGGCTCCAGTCATAGTCCTCATCAAGGCCAGGCCTTAAGTAAAAGAGGTGCATTGATAGAAAAGCGATGCAGGAGAGAATAGTCCAAGAGTTTTTGAGGAAGTAAAAAAATCTGCTTTTTGAAAAGGGGAAGGTCATAAGTGTTTGGAAAGATATGGGAAGGTAAAGAGTTCCAGAGTTTGGCAGCGGAGCGGAAGAAACAAACAAAACATAAGATGTAGCGCCTTATAGAGTACTCAAGATTTATAGAGTATTATAGAGTAAACAAGCATTCTGAGTATTGCGCTGCAATACATGTCCCCTACCGGCAGTCTGTCATCTGGAAAACTGTTGGGGAAATTACCAAAGTTCAAAGTGCCATAACTTTGTCAAAACTTATCGAAACGTCGTGAAGTTCGAACTTGATCTGTAACTTATCATGAGGAAACCATGTACCAAGCTTGAAATCATTAGCATTAAGCGTTTAGAAAAGTCCGGAAAACTGTTCTTTGCGTGACGGACTGACTGACAGACTGACAGACAGACGGAGGGACGGAGTGCAAACCAATAGTCCCCTCCGGTGTACACCGGTAGGGGACTAATAAGCAGGAAGTTCTTGGGAGCAGAAACCAAAGTAATATCTGTAGAAAAGAGAGAAAGAGACAACTTTGCAGTGTAATTTGAGAGAGTCGAGTTTTAGGTCAGATTGGGAGCGTTCATGAGTCGGATCACTTTGGATTAAATTTTGTCTAAGTATGTGGAGCTAGAACCTCCCCAGGTGTGAGAGAAGTTTTCTATACAAGGACGAATCAAATCAAGGACGAATCCCTCCCCTTTATATAGATGAAGAAACTGTTGAGAGGAGAAGAATCTTCGACATCTGAACAGGAACAGACTAGTTTCTTCGAGGTAGATTTAGATATTTGTGTAATGTGTGGATTCCAGGATAAATTTGATGTTAGGGTAATACCTAGTAGGTTTATTGTATCACATGGTGTAATTGTGGAGCTTTCAAAGGAGATTGGAGAGTTGAGAGGAGTTTTAGAGAGATGGGAGGAAATTGAGTTTTAGAAACATTAAACTTAACCTGATTACATTTTGTCCCACTGGGAAATCTTGTCCTAATCCGAATTTAAAGAGGAGGCTGTGATCAAACGAGGTGCAGATCGAGTGAGGGAGGATGGAGCAGATGGGGGAAAAATGGATGAATGTAATGTAGATTCATCAGCATGCGAGTGCATTTGGTTATCTTATTATAATAGAGCAAACGTATATATGGTGATATTTGTGACCAAAACGTCTTCTTCTTCAAATAATATCAACACCCAAAACAGTCCGTGAACTCTTAATTACGTCCTGTTGGAATACACCTTTCGACCCTTTAGACTGCTGAGACCCCTCAGACCTTTGACGACCCTTTAAGACCACCAAGACCCCTGAAGTCCCAAAGGACCCAAAAGACACCAAAGGACCCCAAAGGACCCAAAATACCCCAAAGGACCCAAAAGACGAGATCACGGCGAGGTCACGTCTTTTCGAAGCTGTTCCATGCGCTCACGCTTTCGAAGCTAAGTAATCTTTCACAATTGTGTTTTTGTCGAGACTGTATCTATCTTTCGGTGTGTGTACCTATAGCGTGTCCTTAGGAAAATTTTCGGTGCTAATTTTTCGTACATGTATACACAATCGTCGGTTAATGCGTATCGAGTATTCTGAGGCCTAGTACTCGTAGGCTTAGGCTACCGTACCGTCTCCGACCTTGTGGTTTTGTTTTTCTCTCAGCGGTTCGTCGAATGCCCTGCAATTATTTTCGTTCTCCGTTTCGTCCCAGTCGTTCACCCCATACCTCCTTGTTTAATATCTCTACTCAAAAAAAAAAAAACCCAAAATTTTTTCCCTTCTCAGGTCTTATTCGTTTAATTGTTGTTCTTATTTATTCGTTCGTTCTTCGTTCATGTTGTTCGCGATCACGCGATCACGTGGTTAGAAATGTATAATCTCTCCCCTGAACAACTATTTTCTCTCATATATTATAACACCTTTTTCTTCTTCTCCTACAAAAGGATGCTTTCGTCTTGCTCACCAAATCTATTCATTCCAAAAAAATAAAATAATACCATCTCTTACAGTTCCTCTTTTCTACATTCCCGAAACTCTCCAGAACTCCACCCCTCCTTCAGCGTCCTCAAACGTATTTTTGACTCGAAGGTCTCAAACTCATTTTGCAAAAAATGTTCATTTCCCATGAATCGTACACTTTTCAAAATCCAATCTCACCCCTCCCCTCCAAATCTTCCCCATCCCCCCTTCCCTCCAAAACTTCCCCATCCCCCTTCCCCTCCAAAACTTCCCCATCACCCCTCCCCTCCAAATCCTCCCCATCACCCATCCCTTTCAAATCTCCCCCCTTGCCCCTTCCCTCCCCTCCTTCCTAAACTCCCCCCACAACCCTCCCCTCCGAGACTCTCCCTCGCTCCTCCCCTCCTAGACTCCCCTCTCACCCCTCCTCCTCAAAGCATCCTCCCTGCTTCTTCCCCCTTCCAACTTTCACCTTCATCTCCCCCAACCTTCTGCCTCGCTCTTCCCCCTCCTCAAATAACACCTCACTGTGCCTCACCCAATCTCCATCAAACCTTTTGTCCGCCCCATTCTTCCCTTTCTCCAAGCTATTCTGAAATCTCTGAAATCTCTGACACACCTTCAACAGCTCTCCCTACCTCTTCCTCCTCTTCCACATCTTACCCTGTTCTGTATCCGATGCTCCCCCTTCCTCTTCATCAACGGAATGGACCTCAAACATCCGGGGCCTTCGCTCAAACTTGACTGATCTCTCCATACAGGTTGCTTCTGACAAACCAGATGTGATCTGCATAACAGAAACTTTCCTCCTTCATGATGTCTCTGATGCCTTGGCATCTCTCCCAGGTTACTCCCTCCTCTGGTATGATAGACCTGAGCCTCGTCCTGGAGGTGGGGTTGCTATCTTTATAAAAAACTCTCTTCCTCACTCGCCCCCAGGAATACCTTTGGCTACGGCTTCCCCTTCGCTCCCACCTTTTGTTCATATGTGTGTTCTACCGTCCACCAAACAGTGATGACTCCATCTACATTTCGCTGTCTGATAATATGGACCAACTTCTATCTAGCCATCCCAACTCTCTCTTCCTCATATGTGGTGATTTCAATTGTCACCATGCCAGTTGGCTGGGTGTGGGTACCTCTCTCACCAGCCATGGCTCTTCAGCAAAGGACTTCTGCGCCTCACTGGGACTGACACAATCTGTCAATTTCCCGACGCGGATCTCAGTCAACGGAGCATCTTCTCTTCTGGACTTGGTTATGACTAACTTCCCTGAAAATGTCTGCTGCTCTTCTTCTGATCAAATCGGCTCATCTGATCATGTGCTTGTCAAAGTGGACATCTCTCTGACCATTCTCAGAGAGCCTCCTCAGCGTCGACGAGTCTGGCATTTCACTCAGGCCAACTGGCACGGTCTTCAAGCAGCCATCAATCATCTGGACTGGTCTCCCATCTCTACCGCCTCTGACATCAACTCATCCTGGGAATTCTTTCAAAGTAAATTGCTCTCTCTCATGCACAGATTTATCCCATCTCGTCTTCAGTTGTCATACCCTTCCTCCCGTCCATGGTACACGGAATCTTGTGGTGAGGCTGTTGCCCTGAAACAACTTGCTTTCGTCTCCTGGAAAGCAAATCCAACGGAAGGAAATCTCATTTCCTTTCACAAAGCCCGAAACAAGTGTGTGTCCACCCTCAGGAGAGCCAGGAAACAATATCTCACCGTTCTCAAGACCGAACTCTCTTATCTGTCTCCCTCTTCCAAATCCTGGTGGCGTCTGGTCAAATCTGTTTCTGGTGTTCGTTCCCCCTCCATCCCCTCCCTCACCTCAAACGGCTTAACAGCTGACTCCGCACGTGAAAAAGCTGAATGCCTCAACTCTGTGTTTGCCTCTAAATCTTGTGTCCCAAACCCATCCCTCTCTGTACCCACCGTACCCAGTCGAACCCAGCTGCTCCTGGACTCTGTGTCCTTTCCTCCTGACAAGGTGGAAAAGTTTCTGTCAACCCTCGACTCTGATTCTGCAACTGGCCCTGACGGCATCAGCCCACGGGTCCTAAAATAATGTTCTTCCGCTCTTTCACTCCCTCTTTCTGTGCTCTTCACCCTCTCTTTTGCTCCGGGTCATCTGCCATCTGCTTGGAAATCAGCCAACATCACCGCTTTGCACAAAAAAGGTGCAAAAGCAGATCCTAGCAACTACAGACCAATCACCCTTCTCCCAATTATCAGCAAAGTCATGGAATCCATCATTGCTTCAGATATGAAATCTTTCCTCTTCTCCAATGGCTTAATCTCTGATCATCAATTTGGTTTCAGACCTGGTCACTCTACTCTGGACATGCTGCTTCTGCTTTCTCAACAATGGATGGAGGTCCTCAACACCAAACAGGAAATCAGAGCTGTCTCCCTTGACATTTCACGTGCCTTCGATACGGTCTGGCACCCTGCTCTGCTCACCAAACTCTCCTCCTTTGGTATCCATGGAAATCTCCACACATGGCTGGCGGACTTCCTCTCTGGTCGTAGTCAACGTGTGGCCCTGAAGGGGTTTCTCTCATCTCCTCTTCCTGTTCAGGCTGGAGTTCCCCAAGGTAGTGTTCTGGGCCCTGTGCTTTTTCTGGTCTTCATCAATGATCTCTCTGACTCTCTTGAAAATCCTCTCTATCTCTTTGCTGACGACTCTACTCTCTGTCGCTCCATTCCTCATCCCTCAGATCGGCAGTCTGCAGCCTCCTCACTCTCTGCAGACCTGGACAAAATCACAGACTGGGCAAACAAATGGAACATGTCTTTCAATCCTGATAAATCTCACACTCTTACGATGTCTCTCCGAAAAGACCGACTGGACAACCCTCCCATCCACTTTCTGAATAATCCTCTCCAAGAAGTTCTGTCACTCAAGCTTTTGGGTCTCACTATTTGCCATGATCTTTCCTGGGAAAACCACATTTCAAATCTGGCCTCCAAAGCCAGTCGCTGACTGGGCATCCTCCGTCGTGCGGTCTTTCCTTGGCACACCTGAGCTCCTCACCACATGCAAGGCTTTCATCCACAGCTCTATGGAATACTGCTCTCCCCTAGCTCGTCTTCACGCTGTTGAAACCAAAGCGTTCAGAATCATTGGAATCTCCCGCGATGAAGCTAACTCCAAGGGCCTTTCACTCACTCACCGCAGGCAGGTTGGTGGTCTTTCCGTCTTCTACCGACTCCTCTCTGGCCTTGCCCCCCCAGCTCTCTCCGGGCTCTGTCCCCCAAATATTCCTACAGGTCGCACAAGATCTGCCTGCAACCCTCTTATGGTTAAACTGCCAAAATCAAGACTTTCTGCTCACCTTCAATCCTTCATTCCTCTTTTCTCCCACCTCTGGAACAAACTCCCTCACTCTCTTCAATCCCACTCCACCCTCCAGGTCTTTAAAACAGCTGTTCACCACCATCTCTTATCCTCCCCCATCCAAAACCTTGATCTTTTCTACCCCCACTAATTTCGGTCCCCTGGTGTTTTATACCTCTCCCCCCCCCCCCCCCCTTCCCACGCCTCCTCCCCCCAAGCCCTCTCCCTCCCACACTTCTCCCTGCTCTCAAATGTTGTGGTTGTGTGCTTCCCCTTCTCTCCCCATCTTGTCTTCCGCTCCCTCTTTTTGTATATTTTGTTTGTCTGGTTGATTTGTTTGTGAAATAAATCTTAGCTCTTTCACGAGCCTCGATTCAGTATACAAAAAAAAAAAAAAAAAAAAAACAAGACCCCAAAGGCTCCAAAAGACGCCAAAGGCTCGAAAACACCCCCAAAGGACCCAGAACACCCCAAATGACCCAAAACACCCCAAAGGACCCAAAACACCCCGAAGGACCCAAAACACCCCGAAGGACCCAAAACACCCCGAAGGACCCAAAACACCCCGAAGGACCCAAAACACCCCGAAGGACCCAAAACACCCCGAAGGACCCAAAACACCCCGAAGGACCCAAAACACCCCGAAGGACCCAAAACACCCCGAAGGACCCAAAACACCCCAAAGGACCCAAAACACCCCAAAGGACCCAAAACACCCCAAAGGACCCAAAACACCCCAAAGGACCCAAAACACCCCAAAGGACCCAAAACACCCCAAAGGACCCAAAACACCCCAAAGGACCCAAAACACCCCAAAGGACCCAAAACACCCCAAAGGACCCAAAACACCCCAAAGGACCCAAAACACCCCAAAGGACCCAAAACACCCCAAAGGACCCAAAACACCCCAAAGGACCCAAAACACCCCAAAGGACCCAAAACACCCCAAAGGACCCAAAACACCCCAAAGGACCCAAAACACCCCAAAGGACCCAAAACACCCCAAAGGACCCAAAACACCCCAAAGGACCCAAAACACCCCAAAGGACCCAAAACACCCCAAAGGACCCAAAACACCCCAAAGGACCCAAAACACCCCAAAGGACCCAAAACACCCCAAAGGACCCAAAACACCCCAAAGGACCCAAAACACCCCAAAGGACCCAAAACACCCCAAACGACCCAAAACACCCCAAAGGACCCAAAACACCCCAAAGGACCCAAAGGACCCAAAACACCCCCAAAGGACCCAAAACACCCCAAATGACCCAAAACACCCCAAAGGACCCAAAACACCCCAAATGACCCAAAACACCCCAAAGGACCCAAAACACCCCAAAGGACCCAAAACACCCCAAAGGACCCAAAACACCCCAAAGGACACAAAACACCCCAAAGGACACAAAACACCCCAAAGGACCCAAAACACCCCAAAGGACCCAAAACACACCAAAGGACCCAAAACACCCCAAAGGACCCCAAAGGACCCAAAACACCCCAAACGACCAAAAACACCCCAATGGACCAAAAACACCCCCAATGGACCCAAAACACCCCAATGGACCCAAAACACCCCAATGGACCCAAAACACCCCAATGGACCCAAAACACCCCAATGGACCCAAAACACCCCAATGGACCCAAAACACCCCAATGGACCCAAAACACCCCAAAGGACCAAAAACACCCCAAAGGACCAAAAACACCCCAAAGGACCAAAAACACCCCAAATGACCCAAAACACCCAAAACACACCAAAGGACCCAAAACACACCAAAGGACCCAAAACACACCAAAGGACCCAAAACACACCAAAGGACCCAAAACACACCAAAGGACCCAAAACACACCAAAGGACCCAAAACACACCAAAGGACCCAAAACACACCAAAGGACCCAAAACACACCAAAGGACCCAAAACACACCAAAGGACCCAAAACACACCAAAGGACCCAAAACACCCCAAAGGACCCAAAACACCCCAAACACCCCAAAGGACCCAAAACACCCCAAAGGACCCAAAACACCCCAAAGGACCCAAAACACCCCAAAGGACCCAAAACACCCCAAAGGACCCAAAACACCCCAAAGGACCCAAAACACCCCAAAGGACCCAAAACACCCCAATGGACACAAAACACCATAAAGGATCCAAAACACCCCAAAGGACCCAAAACACCATAAAGGACCCAAAACACCCCAAAGGACCCAAAACACCCCAAAGGACCCAAAACACCCCAAACGACCAAAAACACCCCAATGGACCCAAAACACCCCCAATGGACCCAAAACACCCCAATGGACCCAAAACACCCCAATGGACCCAAAACACCCCAATGGACCCAAAACACCCCAATGGACCCAAAACACCCCAAAGGACCAAAAACACCCCAAAGGACCAAAAACACCCCAAAGGACCAAAAACACCCCAAAGGACCAAAAACACCCCAAATGACCCAAAACACCCCAAAGGACCCAAAACACACCAAAGGACCCAAAACACACCAAAGGACCCAAAACACACCAAAGGACCCAAAACACACCAAAGGGCCCAAAACACACCAAAGGACCCAAAACACACCAAAGGACCCAAAACACCCCAAAGGACCCAAAACACACCAAAGGACCCAAAACACCCCAAAGGACCCAAAACACCCCAAAGGACCCAAAACACCCCAAAGGACCCAAAACACCCCAAAGGACCCAAAACACCCCAAATGACCCAAAACACCCCAAAGGACCCAAAACACCCCAAAGGACCCAAAACACCCCAAAGGACCCAAAACACCCCAAAGGACCCAAAACACCCCCAATGGACACAAAACACCATAAAGGATCCAAAACACCCCAAAGGACCCAAAACACCATAAAGGACCCAAAACACCCCAAAGGACCCAAAACACCCCAAAGGACCCAAAACACCCCAAAGGACCCAAAACACCCCAAACGACCAAAAACACCCCAAACGACCAAAAACACCCCAATGGACCCAAAACACCCCCAATGGACCCAAAACACCCCAATGGACCCAAAACACCCCAATGGACCCAAAACACCCCAATGGACCCAAAACACCCCAAAGGACCAAAAACACCCCAAAGGACCAAAAACACCCCAAAGGACCAAAAACACCCCAAAGGACCAAAAACACCCCAAATGACCCAAAACACGCCAAAACACACCAAAGGACCCAAAACACACCAAAGGACCCAAAACACACCAAAGGACCCAAAACACACCAAAGGACCCAAAGCACACCAAAGGACCCAAAACACACCAAAGGACCCAAAACACACCAAAGGACCCAAAACACACCAAAGGACCCAAAACACCCCAAAGGACCCAAAACACCCCAAAGGACCCAAAACACCCCAAAGGACCCAAAACACCCCCAAAGGACCCAAAACACCCCAAAGGACCCAAAACACCCCAAACGACCAAAAACACCCCAAAGGACCCAAAACACCCCAAAGGACCCAAAACACCCCAAAGGACCCAAAACACCATAAAGGATCCAAAACACCCCAAAGGACCCAAAACACCATAAAGGATCCAAAACACCCCAAAGGACCCAAAACACCCCAAAGGACCCAAAACACCCCAAAGGACCCAAAACACCCCAAAGGACCCAAAACACCCCAAAGGACCCAAAACACCCCAAAGGACCCAAAACACCCCAAAGGACCCAAAACACCCCAAAGGACCCAAAACACCCCAAAGGACCCAAAACACCCCCAAAGGACCCAAAACACCCCAAAGGACCCAAAACACCCCAAAGGACCCAAAACACCCCAAAGTACCCAAAACACCCCAAAGACCCAAAACACCCTTAAATACCCCCGAAGAACCTAAATACCCCAAAGACCCAAAATCACCGGTAGATCTTGCCTTGCGAAAGCCAGATGGTCAGATGGAAGATTGTGAGATTCAAGATGCTTGAGGAAATGATCCTGTTAGATATCAAGTATGATAATTCAGCGATTACATGTAGCATGCGAGTACGATAACTCAGCGATTACATATAGCGTGCGAGTACGATAACTCAGCGATTACATGTTGTGTGCGAGTTCGATAACTCAGCGATTACATGTAGTGTGCGAGTACGATAACTCAGCGATTACATCTGGCGTGCGAGTACGATAACTCAGCGATTACATGTAGTGTGCGAGTACGATAACCCAGCGATTACATTTAGTGTGCAAGTACGATAACTCAGCAATTACATGTAGTGTGCGAGTACGATAACTCAGCGATTACATGTGGTGTGCGAGTACAATAACTCAGCGATTACATGTAGTGTGCGAGTATGATAACTCAGCGATTACATGTTGTGTGCAAGTACGATAACTCAGCGATTACATGTAGTGTGCGAGTGTGATAACTCAGCGACTACATGTAGTGTGCGAGTACGATAACTCAGCGATTACATGTAGTGTGCGAGTACGATAACTCAGCGATTACATGTAGTGTGCGAGTACGATAACTCAGCTATTACATGTAGTGTGCGAGTATGATAACTCAGCGATTACATGTAGTGTGCGAGTACGATAACTCAGCGATTACATGTGGTGTGCGAGTACGATAACTCAGCGATTACATGTAGTGTGCGAGTGCGATAACTCAGCTACTACATGTAGTGTGCGAGTACGATAACTCAGCGATTACATGTAGTGTGCGAGTATGATAACTCAGCGATTAAATGTAGTGTGCGAGTACGATAACTCAGCGATTACATGTAGTGTGCAAGTACGATAACTCAGCGATTACATGTAGTGTGCAAGTACGATAACTCAGCGATTACATGTAGTGTGCAAGTACGATAACTCAGCGATTACATGTAGTGTGCGAGTACGATAACTCGGCTATTACATGTAGTGTGCGAGTATGATAACTCAGTGATTACATGTAGTGTGCAAGTACGATAACTCAGCGATTACATGTAGTGTGTGAGTGTGATAACTCAGCGTTTACATGTAGTGTGCGAGTACGATAACTCAGCGATTACATGTATTGTGCAAGTACAATAACTCAGCGATTACATGTAGTGTGCGAGTATGATAACTTAGCGTTTACATGTAGTGTGCGAGTACGATAACTCAGCGATTACATGTAGTGTGCAAGTACGATAACTCAGCGACTACATGTAGTGTGCGAGTACGATAACTCAGCGATTACATGTAGTGTGCGAGTATGATAACTCGGCAATTACATGTCGCGTGCGAGTACGATAACTCAGCGATTACATGTAGTGTGCAAGTATGATAACTCGGCAATTACATGTCGCGTGCGAGTACGATAACTCAGCAATTACATGTAGGGTGCGAGTACGATAACTCAGCGATTACATGTAGAGTGCGAGTACGATAACTCAGCGATTACATGTAGCATGCGAGTACGATAACTCAGCGATTACATGTAGTGTGCGAGTACGATAACTCAGCGATTACATGTAGAGTGCGAGTACGATAACTCAGCGATTACATGTGGCGTGCGAGTACAATAACTCAGCGATTACACGTTGAGTGCGAGTACGATAACTCAGCGATTACATGTAGAGTGCGAGTACAATAACTCAGCGATTACATGTAGTGTGCAAGTACGATAACTCAGCGATTGCAGAACACATGCAAGTAGGTAACTCAGCGAGTAAATGATTTTTTAAATTATTACCATACAAGTAGTGAACGTTAGCTCAGTCCATCGTCGATGAGACAAGGTTACTCGATTCTTTACAGCTTTGGCACAATGGAAAGCTTCTCTCCCTGGGACAAGTACTTGGAATTGTAAGGTATTTCATCATACGTACTTCAACTTTAATGATGCTTTCTATCTACTCTTCCAAGGCATTACGATGTAAAAGAATCTCGACGATTTCTTGGACAAAATATCAATTCATTGATTTATTACATAAATTAAAATTCCAAATGGACTCTAATAATGACATGAAATTGCACCTGATCTGAGGATTGATCAAAATTATTTTAATATCCACTTTGGTAATGGGATTGGAAGGTGGCCTGGGTACGGACGGGTGGTCGTGTACCCGTGTAGTGTAGGGGTAGTGGTGCCTGTGAGAAGGTCTCAGCGGTGCTTGTGGAATTGTGCCAGCGATGCTTGTGGAATTGTGCCAGCGATGCTTGTGGAATTGTGCCAGCGATGCTTGTGGAATTGTGCCAGCGGTGCTTGTGGAATTGTGCCAGCGGTACTTGTGGAATTGTGCCAGCAGTGGTTGTGGAATTGTGCCAGCGGTGCTTGTGGAATTGTGCCAGCAGTGCTCGTGGAATTGTGCGAGCGGTGCTCGTGGAATTGTGCCAGCGGTGCTCGTGGAATTGTGCCAGCGGTGCTCGTGGAATTGTGCCAGCGGTGCTCGTGGAATTGTGCCAGCGGTGCTCGTGGAATTGTGCCAGCGGTGCTCGTGGAATTGTGCCAGCGGTGCTCGTGGAATTGTGCCAGCGGTGCTCGTGGAATTGTGCCAGCGGTGCTCGTGGAATTGTGCCAGCGGTGCTCGTGGAATTGTGCCAGCGGTGCTCGTGGAATTGTGCCAGCGGTGCTCGTGGAATTGTGCCAGCGGTGCTCGTGGAATTGTGCCAGCGGTGCTCATGGAATTGTGCCAGCGGTGCTCGTGGAATTGTGCCAGCGGTGCTCGTGGAATTGTGCCAGCAGTACATGTGGAATTGTGCCAGCGGTACATGTGGAATTGTGCCAGTGGTGCTCGTGGAATTGTGCCAGCGGTGCTCGTGGAATTGTGCCAGCAGTGCTCGTGGAATTGTGCCAGCGGTGCTCATGGAATTGTGCCAGCAGTACATGTGGAATTGTGCCAGCGGTGCTCGTGGAATTGTGCCAGCGGTGCTCGTGGAATTGTGCCAGCGGTGCTCGTGGAATTGTGCCAGCGGTGCTTGTGGAATTGTTCCAGCGGTGCTCATGGAATTGTGCCAGCGGTACATGTGGAGTTGTGCCAGCGGTGCTTGTGGAATTGTGCCAGCGGTGCTTGTGGAATTGTGCCAGCGGTGCTTGTGGAATTCTCACCTTACAGGTGTTTATTCATTCATCACCCTGCAAGCCCTTTCATCCACACACCCCCCATAAAACATGGACACCTGCTGATGTCCCTGGAGCTGGCACACTGCACTCCACCCACCCTCCAACCAGTAATCTCAAATAAGTACCGTATAACAAAACATGATCGCTCCCACTTCACGATTACCACCAAATACCTGTACATGAGAAATAATAAATAAAGGCAGAAGTCCAAAGTGCAGACATCTGCATTTTATGCTTAACCATTCGAGTGTGAAGGGGTTTCCAAGAGCAACAGGAGGAAACAAGACCGACGGCAAGCGAGGGACAGCGAGACACACCTCGGTCCCAAACACGTTCACACCATTAACCATCAGCACGTCAATAAGTCAGTAAGTAAGGGAACCATTACCATGGATGACACGCCAGATAAGTTCTGCTACCTTGGACGTGTCCTCTCTCAAAATGCAACGATTGACGACGAAGTAACATCAAGACTCGGTGAAGCATGTGTGTCCTTCGGAAGATTGACATCGCCTTGGCATGAATGTAGCATTCGCCTGGACGCCAAGATCAGTGTCTATCGTGCTGTGGACACCAAGATCAGTAACTATCGTGTCGTGAACACCAAGATCAGTGTCCATCATGCCATGTACACCAAGATCAGTGTCTATCGTGCCGTGAATGTCAAGATCAGTGTCTATCGTGCCGTGGACGCCAAGATCAGTGTCTATCGTGCCGTGAACGCCAAGATCAGTGTCCATCGTGCCATGGACACCAAGATCAGTGTCTATCGTGTCGTGAACGCCAAGATCAGTGTCCATCATGCCGTGAACGCCAAGATCAATGTCCATCGTGTCATGAACGCCAAGATCAGTGTCTATCGTGCCGTGAACGCCAAGATCAGTGTCTATCGTGCCGTGAACGCCAAGATCAGTGTCTATCGTGCCGTGGACGCCAAGATCAGTGTCTATCGTGTCGTGAACGCCAAGATCAGTGTCCATCATGCCATGAACGCCAAGATCAGTGTCCATCGTGTCGTGAACGCCAAGATCAGTGTCCATCGTGTCGTGAACGCCAAGATCAGTGTCTATCGTGCCGTTGACGCCAAGATCAGTGTATATCGTGCCGTGAACGCCAAGATCAGTGTCCATCGTGTCGTGAACGCCAAGATCAGTGTCCATCGTGCCGTGAACGCCAAGATCAGTGTCTATCGTGCCGTGAACGCCAAGATCAGTGTCTATCGTGCCGTGAACGCCAAGATCAGTGTCTATCGTGCCGTGGACGCCAAGATCAGTGTCCATCGTGTCGTGAACGCCAAGATCAGTGTCCATCATGCCGTGAACGCCAAGATCAGTGTCCATCGTGCCGTGGACACCAGGATCAGTGTCCATCGTGTCGTGAACACCAAGATCAGTGTCCATCATGTCGTGAACAACAAGATCAGTGTCCATCGTGTCGTGAACGCCAAGATCAGTGTCTATCGTGCCGTGGACGCCAAGATCAGTGTCTATCGTGCCGTGAACGCCAAGATCAGTGTCTATCGTGCCGTGAACACCAAGATCAGTGTCCATCGTGCCGTGGACACCAAGATCAGTGTCTATCATGCCGTGGACGCCAAGATCAGTGTCTGTCGTGTCGTGAACGCCAAGATCAGTGTCTATCATGCCGTGAACACCAAGATCAGTGTCCATCGTGCCGTGGACACCAAGATCAGTGTCCATCGTGCCGTGGACACCAAGATCAGTGGCTATCGTGCCGTGGACACCAAGATCAGTGTCTATCATGCCGTGGACACCAAGATCAGTGTCTACGCCAAGATCAGTGTCTATCATGCCGGGAACACCAGGATCAGTGTCTATCGTGCCGTGAACACCAGGATCAGTGTCTATTGTGCCATGGATGCCAATATCAGTGTCTATTGTGCAATGGACGCCAAGATCAGTGTCTCTCGTGCCATTGTCTTATCGACGCTCCTGTACAGATGCAAATCCTGGATACCCTATCGTCGCCATGTCCAACACCTTGATCAATTCCACATGTGATGCCTTTGTACCATCCTGGCATCACCTGGTGAGAGAATACCTAACACTTCAATCCTAGACTGCTGTCGTATCCAAGGAATTAGAGTATTTCCTGATGCAAGCCTAGCTTCGCTGGTCAGGACACCTCACACACATGGAAGACCGTAGGACACCAAGAGCACTTAAATTTGGTAAACAGTCACGTGGTGGACAATCACGTGGCTGCAAGGACGTCCTGAGGTCTAAACTCAAATATTGTGCCATCCCAGTTGTCACCTGGGGACATCAGGCCACAAACAGGTCAGCTTGGCATAACATTTTCTGCAAAGTCCTGGACCACTTTAAATGTGGGAGACTTGCTATCGAGATAGAGCGGAGGCAAGAAAGGAAAACTTGCCAACGTCCATCTCCACAAGAGCAATGCGATGTTTGCAATGCCATGCCAGATTAAGATGCCATGCGATGCACGAAAACCTGCGATGTTTGCGGTAGACGTTGTGGGGCCCCTCATTGGACTGCACAGCCATTGCACAACGTGAGCACGCCAATGAAGGGAAGAGATTCGACAAAAACGACGACACACACAATCATCATGATCATCAAGTATGGGAATGGTAAACCGACTACTAACCTTAGAGACGAGTACGCCGAAACACCTGTGGCATAGCTCTTTGTTCAAGCAAAAGAAAACCTGGAGTGGTGGAACAAGGACTCGACAAACGAACCGATTCATCCATGAACTGCGAGTGGTGCTTGAGGAACCGCTAAAGCATGTGTTCCATTTAGAAATCTTACTTGGCCAACTCCCTCGGTTGATGACCTCCCACCAAAGCATCTGTGCGTTTGAGATGTTAAAATGTAGTTCTGACATCACGTGACAGTTGCTCACGGCAGCAAACGACGGCCGCGTGGACATTGTGACATCCACTCCTCGAAGCAAAGAGTGTGCTCGGACTGCACGTTGCGCCAACGCCGAAGATCGTATCACTCACGGTGGAGACGTCCATTCGAGGGTGCTCCATAGCACGCGTACCTGCTGGCGATTCATGCGATACACCTGAAATGAAGGAGGGAATGAGTCCGCACCGATGGACAATGATGGACATTCCGGCGACGCAAACTGTTGTGCCATTTTCATGGTTCAATCCACATGTGTTCACCTGTTTTCAGAGGTATCAATGAAACGCACACAGGTGTCAATGAAACGCCTTATTCTCTGTCTTGTTTAAACATAAAATTGTTCCCACAATTAAAATCATTCCTAAAAGTAGAACACGGACACAGTCACAGACATCTTATCCACTTTACTGGGCAGAACATGTCACAATCCTCCGACTGGTGCAACACCACACACACACACACACACACACACACACACACACACACACACACACACACACACACACACACACACACACACACACACACACACACACACACACACACACACACACACACACACACACACACACACACGACATCAACGCAAGGATTGTGATCACAATCAATGAAAAACACATGACATCAACAACAACAAACAACATGCATTTTAAGGCCATTTTCCCTGCAAGAGCGGGGGTTAGCCTTGCGGTCCCCATGACAATCTTCTCCATTTTGCCCTATTTTCTGCATCTCCCCTTGTTAACCCCCTTGCCCACATTTCTTCTTCCACCATCTTTAGCCAAGTCTTTCTCAGTCTTCCCCATCCTCTACTTCCTTCTACATTCATTTCCATCACTCTTCTCAACCAGTCACTTTCATCCTTCCTCAACACATGACCAAACCATCTCAACCTGTTCCTCTTTACAGCATCAATCACAGGCTCTATTCCCATCATCTTTCGCAATTCATCATTTGTCTTCCTCTCTCTCAACGACACTCCGCACGTCCACCGAACCATTCGCATTTCCACCCTTTCCAGCCTTCGTTGCTGCTCTACATTCATGACCCATGTCTCGCTCCCATAAATCATAACACTTCTCACACATGCAGCATACACCTTTCCCTTCAGCTTCAACGACACTCCCCTCCATCAGCACGCCACTCAGTTCCTGAAACTTCTTCCATGCACATCTCACTCGAGCAACCGTTGCCGAGTCGGATCCACCTTCTCCATTCAGCATGTCTCCGAGGTAGCAAAATGTTTTCACACCTTCCAGCTTCACGCCGTCTCCAAGATCCAACTCAACATTTCCTCCATCTGCAGCTCCCTCTGTGCACACCTTACATTTGAATGTAGCTGCCACACTGGTAAATGACCCTCTCAGACCTCTACATTTTTGATGAACCCACTCAGCGCACATTGCACATTGACTGGAGTTCACTCAGACACCCTTCCTGCACACAGCACATGGCCACTTCCCAGTTCTTTCCACCTCACCACATGCTTTACCACTTGCCATCACCTTCGTCTTTCCTATATTCAACTTCAGATCTTTTGTGTCCATACATTCCTTCCACTTGTTCATCTTTTCCTTCAGTCCATCCATACTTTCCGCAATCAACACCAGATCATCTGCATGCAACAACTCCCACGGTAAACCCTCCTTTACGTTCTGAGCCAGCACCTCCATCACAGCTACAAATAGTAGTGGACTTCGTACCGACCCCTGATGCACTCCCAACTTCACCTCAAAGTCACCACTGTTCCCGTCCTTCGTCCTTACAGCTGTGCGCGCTCTTTTGTACATTGCCATCACAACTCTGATCAACCATTCCTCCACTTCTAACTTCCTCAATGCCCATGTCAATACTTTGCGTGGAACCCTATCGAATGCTTTCTCCAGATCAACAAACCCAAGAAACAACTTTTTCCTCTTCTCCATGTACTTCTCTTCCTGGCATAAATCCAAACTGCATTTCGTCGATCTTCACCTTCTTCCTTATCCTCCTCTCCAACACCCTTTCCAATACCTTCATTCCATGCTCCAATAACTTTATCGCTCGGTACGAGCCACACTCCAGAGGGTCACCTTTCCCCTTGTATAGAGGGACGAGGGTACTCAGTTCCCAATCCACTGGAATGCGACCTTCTTTCACCACCAGATGACAGATCTCTGCCATTCTCTTCACACCCCAACTTCCTGCTGCCTTCAACATATCTCCCACAACTCCCGTCGGCCCTCCCGCTTTTCTACTCTTCATTGCTTTTATCGCTTCCTCAACTTCCTTCTCAGTTATCTTCTCTGCCGGTCCTAAAACTGGGTTACTCTCTATGTTGCCATCCCATTCATTCTCTGTATTCAACACCATTTCCATATATCTCTTCCATCTTCCTTTAATTCCATCTGGGTCCACAACGATTTGTCCCACTTCATCCTTCAAGCAACTCACCCCCATCACATCACACCTCTCTTTCGCTATCTGCTTTGCAATCCTGAATACCGCTCTCTGACCCTCTTCCGAATACAAGCGTTCTCCGAACATTTTCCTGCATGTCTCCTGCGCCTTTGCTACCTCTTTCTTTGCAGCCTTCTAACTTTCATATTCTGCTTTTTCTGCTCCCGTACCCTTTGCCTTCTGCCACTCCTTGAACTTATTCCTCTTCTCGTCAATCCTCTTTCCAACTTCATCATCCCACCACCATGTTTCCGAGTGCCTCGGTGGTCCTTTTGTCCATTCACATACCTCACCAACGGCTCCCAACAGACTATCTTTCATTGACATCCAACCACGTTCAAGCTCAACCACATCATCCTCTACCCGACTCAGCCTCTCTTTTAATGCCTCCCTTACTGTCACCTCTTTCAACCTCCACACCTTCATTCTCGGTTGGTACTTCACCCGCCGAGCTCTCCTCGCACCTTTCACCCTTATGTCGCAGACAACCAAGTGGTGCTGTGAAACAGCCTCCTCCCCCAGGATCACCTTTGTGTCCCGGAGGTGCCCCTATCTCGCCTATGCACCATCAGGTAGTCAACGGCTGTCGTCGACCCACCTGACGTGTATGTAACAAGCTTATTATCCCCTTTCTGGAACTGAGTATTACAAATCAACAAATCAGCTCCATCAGCAAACTCCAAAATCCTTTCACCTTCTCCATTTCTCACACCATATCCGTAACCCCCATGAACTCCCTCAAAACCGTCCATACTCATTCCCACATGTCCATTTAGGTCTCCTCCTACCACAACAACTTCCTCATCTTTCACGTTTTCCATCAGCTTCTCTATCGCACACCAGAACTCGTCCTTCTCTTCATCGCTCCGACCAACCTGCGGAGCATATCCCGAGATGACGTTCACCAAGAGCTTTCCAATCATCATTTTCACCATCATCAACCTATCACTCACTCTCGTCACACTCACCACACTGTCTACAAACTCCTCAGAAAACGTGACACCAACACCATTCATGCCCTCCAGGCACCCTTGCCACACAAACTTGTATTTCTGTCTCTGCATACCCTTCACCATTCTCACACCACTTCCCTTCCACCTCGTCTCTTGCACACAACATATGTCCACTCTTCTTCTGATCAATACTTCCACCACTTCTCCTGATCTCCCTGTCATTGTCCCTACATTCCATGTCCCAAACCTCAGAAACCGATCTCCACTTCGGGCTGTACCCTGCCCATATGTAGTTGTAATTGTCATGGTTCTCTTTTTGAGGCAATGTTTTTATGGCCGGATGCCCTTCCTGACGCCAACCCTCTTAGTCGCCTCTTACGACACGCAGGGATACGGTGTACCTATTCTAACCAGGGTACACACCGTACCAAGTCAATTCATGTAAAAGCACAAGGATGGCCGAGTCGTCCTCCCAAATACATTACACATACAAGCTCCTCCACAAGCCTGAGATCACCACTGATAAAGAAAAGGTTCGTTTGCACTGCACGTTAAGTAGCTAAGATGGCCAGGCGTACAGAATGTAAACGCAACACTTTGGAAGGTGAGATCCTCAGTGAGCAGAAGCACTCGGAGCCCTCAAGCACGTCGTGCAAACGAGCCACAGGAAGCAGGAAAGGAGGCCTCAAGCACGTCGTGCAAACGAGCCTCACGAAGCACGAAAGGAGGCCTCAAGCACGTCGTTGATAGCAGTCGTTAAAAAAAAAGAAGAAGTTGACATGACAAACACATGACATCAACGCAAGGATTATGATCACAATCAATGAAGAACACACAAGACGATGCAAGGATTGTGATCACAATCAATGAAAAACACACATGACATCAACGCAAGGATTGTGATCAAAATCAATGAAAAACACACATGACATCAACGCAAGAATTGTGATCAAAATCAATGAAAAACACACATGACATCAACGCAAGGATTGTGATCACAATCAATGAAAAACACGACATCAACGCAAGGATTGTGATCAAAATCAATGAAAAACACACATGACATCAACGCAAGAATTGTGATCAAAATCAATGAAAAACACACATGACATCAACGCAAGGATTGTGATCACAATCAATGAAAAACACACACGACATCAATGCAAGGATTGTGATCACAATCAATGAAAAACACACACGACATCAACGCAAGGATTGTGATCACAATCAATGAAAAACACACACGACATCAATGCAAGGATTGTGATCACAATCAATGAAAAACACACACGACATCAACGCAGGGATTGTGATCACAATCAATGAAAAACACACACGACATCAACGCAAGGATTGTGATCACAATCAATGAAAAACACACATGACATCAACGCAAGGATTGTGATCACAATCGATGAAAAACACACACTACATCAATGCAAGGATTATGATCACAATCAATGAAAAACACACATGACATCAACGCAAGGATTGTGATCACAATCAATGAAAAACACACACGACATCAATGCAAGGATTGTGATCACAATCAATGAAAAACACACACGACATCAACGCAAGGATTGTGATCACAATCAATGAAAAACACACATGACATCAACGCAAGGATTGTGATCACAATCAATGAAAAACACACACGACATCAATGCAAGGATTGTGATCACAATCAATGAAAAACACACACGACATCAACGCAAGGATTGTGATCACAATCAATGAAAAACACACACGACATCAATGCAAGGATTGTGATCACAATCAATGAAAAACACACACGACATCAACGCAAGGATTGTGATCACAATCAATGAAAAAAACACACGACATCAACGCAAGGATTGTGATCACAATCAATGAAAAACACACACGACATCAATGCAAGGATTATGATCACAATCAATGAAAACAGCAACTTTGGCTTTATTTAAATAAATCTACTAAAGGCGCCAAGCTTGGTTCAGGCATGGATGGTTAAAAATGGGGAATAAACTGAGTTATGGAAACAAATGGGAACACTTACAGGAGCAGGCGTCGGCCGTGTGCTGTCCCAGTGGTGTGGAATACAACTACAAGAGGTAGTCTGAAACGCAAGGCAACACCCACAGTGTGCAGATCCAACGGTCCAGCCCCCTGGTTTTGATTTAACGTCATCGGTCAATATAATCTAAACGTGCTGTGATTTCACTGCACATGTGGAGGTTTCACTGCACGTGTGGAGGTTTCACTGCACGTGTGGAGGTTTCCCTGCACGTGTGGAGGTTTCCCTGCACGTGTGGAGGTTTCCCTGCACGTGTGGAGGTTTCACTGCACGTGTGGAGGTTTCACTGCACGTGTGGAGGTTTCACTGCACGTGTGGAGGTTTCCCTGCACGTGTGGAGGTTTCACTGCACGTGTGGAGGTTTCACTGCACGTGTGGAGGTTTCACTGCACGTGTCGAGGTTTCCCTGCACGTGTGGAGGTTTCTCTGCACATGTGGAGGTTCCACTGCACGTGTCGAGGTTTCACTGCACGTGTGGAGGTTTCACTGCACGTGTGGAGGTTTCACTGCACGTGTCGAGGTTTCCCTGCACGTGTGGAGGTTTCCCTGCACGTGTGGAGGTTTCCCTGCACGTGTGGAGGTTCCACTGCACGTGTCGAGGTTTCCCTGCACGTGTCGAGGTTTCCCTGCACGTGTGGAGGTTTCCCTGCACGTGTGGAGGTTTCACTGCACGTGTGGAGGTTTCACTGCACGTGTCGAGGTTTCCCTGCACGTGTGGAGGTTTCTCTGCACGTGTGGAGGTTCCACTGCACATGTCGAGGTTTCCCTGCATGTGTGGAGGTTTCCCTGCACGTGTGGAGGTTTCCCTGCACGTGTGGTTTCCCTGCACGTGTGGAGGTTTCACTGCACGTGTGGAGGTTTCACTGCACGTGCGGAGGTTTCACTGCACGTGTAGCCAGATCAGATGTGCTCCAAGCTACAAGTGAGGTGAGGTGAGGCCTTGGTAAGTTCCTGTGCACAGTTTCAAAATGGAGGTCACAAACCTTCACCTTGCTTACAAGAGCTGCCCCGCTCACCCGGACCTGCACAATGAATACTATTTAAAATTTCCGGTTTTAATGAATCGATCCATCCTCGGTGTTCTGTCTACCTGACGGTCGCCGCTTGCACATCAAATTTGGACAGGTACAGCTTTTGCACAAAGACCACCTGAATAGACACCATTTCGGTACAAACTTCGTGTTTCTACAAACTCCGGTGTTTCGAAAGATTGCGTTTGGAAACTTCCTCAAACGCCCGCTTATTGTCACCAAAAACACGAACACTTGTGTAACACCAACACTTCCCATAGGTCTCCCCAATCAACATAATATAAATACACCATCTTTACACCCACGGTCGCTACCAAGAACACACGAGATCACAAAAATATTCCAGGTAAATACTCGTCGTGTCCACAAATCCAGCCTTACCGCGCATTCCAGTGTCACCTGACTGCAAACTCCAAACATTCGGAAAACTCCACAAGACCCGTAACAGCGAAATACCTCCGTTTGTACTTTATCAACACACCATGAAAAACAAATACGGCCACGTTGGCGCCAAATCGCTGGAGCGTAGCATTTAGCAAGGTGGGGGCGTGGCGACGGAGGGCCGTGACATTTGGCAAGGTGGGGGGGGGGGGGGGCATGGCAACACAGGGGCGTGGCATTTAGCAAGGTGGGGGCGTGGCATTTAGCAGGGTGGGAGCGTGGCGACGCAGGGCCGTGACATTTGGCAAGGTGGGGGGGGGGGGGCATGGCAACACGGGGGCGTGGCATTTAGCAGGGTGGGGGCGTGGCGACGCAGGGGCGTGACATTTAGCAGGGTGGGGGCGTGGTGACGCAGGGGCGTGACATTTAGCAGGGTGGGGTGGGGACCACTGAATTGAAAATACAGTATATAGAACGCTCATACTCCGTGAAAGGTGTAGCCGCCATGTTGCCATCTTGGTTAGCACGACTCAACCGACTCGCTTTCGTTTGTTTCGAACGTGTCCCAGATTTTAAAAGCCAGACAACTGTTAAAATGCCATTTTGTGCGGCAATAAACTGCTCCAATCGGTTACGGAAGGGTTGTGGAAAGACGTTTCACAGCTGTTTCAAAGACGTTTAATTCATAGTCCATAGTGCTATGGAAGTTGTGAAAAGGAAAGGATAAAGGAAAGTGTTGTAGTAACTGTGATAGGTTTCCTATTGAAAAACGATCGCACAAAAGGTGAAAAAACGCAATCGCTTTTCGCTCTGAATTACGTGCAAACGCATGAGGGAAATCACCATCGCCCAGCATCGAGTGCCAACCAAGATGGCGCCCGGTAGCTGCATCTCCACCTGTGTGGTGTGAATGGCAATGGTCATTCTATATATTTTCAGTTCAGTGGTGGGGACGTGGCGAGGTTACAAGGAATACAGACTACATGCACCAACACCACACCAAACAAATCTGTCTCAGGTCACAAACGCAATCTCAAGGAGGGTAAGTGGAAGGTGCCATATGTGGACATAAAATAATATTTTAATTGAGGTATTTTTATTGGTGTATTTAAAAATAAAAACATTGATGGGTCGGAGGTGACGAACTCGGACCCACCCATGACGTCACACATTCATATTACATACCATCACCCATCCACACAACCTACAAGTCCTGCATATATCCCTGTATCCCTCTATCTGCAATGCTTCTCGGTAGTGTACCTATCTAATTGTACACCGCTCCTTTCCTATGCCATCTCCAGGCATTGCAAATCGTCATTGCCGGGCACCAAAGGGGGCTCGGCAGTGACGCACGCTGAAAGAGAGTACTCAGTTTTCACTCTGGTTTCTTGTTTGTTTTCTTTCTTGCTTTCTTGTTTGTTTGTCCGGACGATATCTCAGCCATCCTTTGAGCTAGGAAGCTGAAATTTCGGCACAATAGTGAGCAAGTCCTTTGTCAAAAACGGTATTTTTTTTTTTTGATTAATCAATAAATTGAGGAGTTATTTAATTATTAGCGATTAATTAAGTACTTATTTAATTAATCAAATTTCCTTTCTCTTCTGACCATTAACTCAGGCACCTTTTGAGTTAGGAAGCTGATATTTGGACATGCCAATGACCAGGTGATTGTGCTGCAAAGGATATTTTTGATTTATTAATTAATCAATTAATCGATTAATTATTTAATTATTCGATTAATGACAAAAACTTTTTTTTTTTAAAGTTACAGATTCTGATGAAATAGTGGTAGTTTATGTGCTCTCTGACCAAATTGATTAATAATTTAATTTTTTTATGATTATTAATTATTTATTTTCATTATTAATCATTTATTTATTTTCTTTCTCATTTGGCCAATATCTCAGGCACCTTTTGAGCTGGGAAGCTAATATTTGGACATGAGTGACCAAGTGATGTGGCTATCAAGGATATTTTTGATTTATTGATTAATCATTTCATCTATTAATTATTTATTGATTAATCGATTAATTATTTATTGAGTAATCAATTAATTATTTAATTTTTTATAAATGACTTATTTAATTAAATTTCTAAAAGATACATCTTCGGATTAAGCACTAGTGGTTTAGTTATGCGATTAGCCAATTGATTATGAAAATATTTTGTGATAATCTTTTATTGATTTTAATTATACAATGAATCAATCAATTAGTGTACACCTCTCCCTCCCAATGCAGCCTCAATGAGCTGCACTACGGTATTGCCGGGCGCCGGAGGCGCCCCGGCAATGCCGCGCTGCAGCATATTTAATTATTTGGCATGGGGCGATGTACTTTGAATGTATCTGTACTTGTTGCAATTTAAACTTTTCTACTCGTTCTGCTGCCACTACCTGTCCAGGGGGATCATTCCATGCATTGTCTCCCTGGAAAGGTAGTGTCTTGTGGTGCGTGAGGGTGGTGTCCGAGGACGGCGATGCTGACGTGGAAAGATGGGTGTGGTGATGATGGCGTGACAAGCCGGGAAGGCGTGGCAAGCCGGGAAGGCGTGGCGATGATGACGACAGGGCGTGGCGATGATGACGACAGGGCGTGGCGTCCCCAAACAGAAAGGAATACGTACAGAAGGGGGGCGGTTCCTCACTCATTTCCCCACCCACAGCCATCTTGACACTTCTTCATATATGCATGGTAATAGGTAAGTAATATGTATAATGTAAATTTCACGAAAAGGCTCCACACATTGTTTTTTGGAAACAAAATGAATAACCGAGCTGTGAAGAGTCGAATTTTAACACATTCACTGCATTCCAAATGATCCACGTTCGTGGTTACGAAACTATTACTATTACATTAGACACGAACTGTAACTAGGACTTCAAAATATGAATAAATGTAAACTGCACAACTACAGCCAAGACGAACCGTTACATCATATCATTAGCGATAAACCATCGGGATAACTTATACTGTTATACAGATGAACACACCACACAGGTTAACAAACACATTTCTTGCTAACGGCACAAGGTTACCTCAGCTCCACACTTCCACAGCGCATGCGCCAAAAACGTCGGCGTGCGATTGGTTGATCCCAGAGCTCATGCGTCACAGGGGCGATGTATGGTTGGTTGGTTTGGTTTCCAGAGCGTGAGCGTACACCACATGGGTCACGTACAGGGGGCGATGTGTCGTTACTTGTTATACTGTACTCGTGTACTGTATTTACATGGCCTCCTGTATCCATGTTCCTTGCGTCGTCTACGGCGATGAAGAGCTTGAACTGAGAGAGCAGGAAAGTACGAAGACCAGAAGACAAACAGATGAGGAGGTAACACGACAATCTACAACGAAGAGGGGTTGGGCAGACTGTCAATGGGTGTAAAAAAAGATTGCATTATAAAACAGCACAAGGACCTTTGATAGAGCAGATCATTTGGCCCATCATGCCTGCACTATATCAACACACGACCTTTGATAGAGCAGATCATTTAGCCCATCATGCCTGCACTATATCAACACACATGGACCTTTGATAGAGCAGATCATTTAGCCCATCATGCCTGCACTATATCAACACACATGGACCTTTGATAGAGCAGATCATTTGGCCCATCATGCCTGCACTATATCAACACACATGGACCTTTGATAGAGCAGATCATTTGGCCCATCATGCCTGCACTATATCAACACACGACCTTTGATAGAGCAGATCATTTAGCCCATCATGCCTGCACTATATCAACACACATGGACCTTTGATAGAGCAGATCATTTGGCCCATAATGCCTGCACTATATCAACACACGACCTTTGATAGAGCAGATCATTTAGCCCATCATGCCTGCACTATATCAACACACATGGACCTTTGATAGAGCAGATCATTTGGCCCATCATGCCTGCACTATATCAACACACGTGGACCCTTGATAGAGCAGATCATTTGGCCCATCATGCCTGCACTATATTAACACCATATTAATTAATTATATCAATTTACCAACTCCCCCGTCTTGAAATTCCTGGATCCGCCCCTGAGAGGTGTGTGCGTGCATGTGTGTGTGTGTGGATGTGTCTCCAGAACATCCATATAGAGTATGCCTCCAGCACATCCATATAGAGTATGCCTCCAGCACATCCATATAGAGTATGCCTCCAGCACATCCATATAGAGTATGCCTCCAGCACATCCATATCGAGTATGCCTCCAGCACATCCATATAGAGTATGCCTCCAGCACATCCATATAGAGTATGCCTCCAGCACATCCATATAGAGTATGCCTCCAGCACATCCATATAGAGTATGCCTCCAGCACATCCATATAGAGTATGCCTCCAGCACATCCATATCGAGTATGCCTCCAGCACATCCATAAAGAGTATGCCTCCAGCACATCCATACAGAGTATGCCTGCAGCACATCCATATAGAGTATGCCTCCAGCACATCCATATAGAGTATGCCTCCAGCACATCCATATAGAGTATGCCTGCAGCACATCCATAAAGAGTATGCCTCCAGCACATCCAAATGAGTATGCCTCCAGCACATCCATATCGAGTATGCCTCCAGCACATCCATGCCGTTGCGTTGAAGAGGGGGGTGCGCGCTCGCTGCACCTCACCCCCCCCCCCCCCTGGATCCGCCGCTGCTGCTCTCTTATGGTATAGACTAGAGATGAACGGATTCGTTTAGAAACCATTTCATCCTGATGCGGTTTGGCCAACATTCCTGTGTTCATTTACGTCATTACGTCATCACCGCAATTATCATAATGCAAGTTGTTCCCACAGTCGTTTATTTCACGAGGGAGGGTGTTTACTGCCCATGGGAATAGTATGTCGGGGAATCGCCCTGAGTGACTTGGAGGGAGACACAAAAGAAAACTGTACACTGTGTTTCATCGTCACAAACAATCATTAAATGAAACAAAAAAATTGAAGGAATAATTTCGGGGCCCCGATTTTATTTGGCTCGTTGACATGGCCCTGAGTATAATAACGCGGCGAGCAGGTGGCGGATCGGGCGGCTCCTTGACATCTGAACTGAGTGAATAACACAGGATCACGTTAGGTGTAGTGTACAAGGTACAACAGGTAGTGTAAAAATGCAAACAAAACCTCGTTAAGCGGAAAGCAAAGCGAGAATGAAAAACTGCAAGGCGGAAGTGACGTCTTGGCGGAAGCGGCGTGAAGCCGGAAGTGACCCCGCGGGGTGACGTGGAGGCCGTTTTAGTTGAGGTGAGGCCTGAGTCAGAGTACCCATTCTAACTACAAGGACCCTTTGTGGTCGTACTAGTGGGTCTAACCGAGTTATGGTGAGGGTTGTAGCGAACCAAGACCTTTGTTGTTCCCGGTGCCTTTAGAAACTCTTAAATGTGGTTATAAAGTGGTTGTTGTGGCTGCAGTTGGTGGGAAGTCGAGCAGTGAGTCTTGAGGTTGGACGGATCAGTCATAGGTCTTTGGCTGTCCATGGTCTTGCAGTAAGAAGGTCTTGTGTTGTACATTCGTGCACGTACAGTCCAATGAAATTGCTCTTGTTGTCACCATAAAGTGAAGATTGAAAAGATAAACACCAAATGAACCGGTCGCCATGAGGCGTGACGTTCTGTTTTACTAAGTAATGATTGGTCTGTTTTGCTCGATGTTGTCGATTTGATTCGCTGGTTATACAGGAGGACATGTCCATAGCATAAGATTGCGTACAAAGCACCTTGTACTCTGTACAGGTGGACGCTGGTCACGAGACTTTCCAAGGCTCCTGGAGGAGTAGACAAAGAAGGGAAACTTCAAACGGACGGTATTCGAACCTTTTCAAACGAGCATGTTATTGATATTCCATCACTGGATGATCCATACATTTTAACCTCGATTTTAACCTTGATTTAACGTTCGAATCACCCGTCTACCTCCTCACCCCATTATCCCCCTCACCCCGTTTCTCCCTCACCCATTTCCCCTCACCCCATTACTCCTTCACCCCATTACTCCCTCACCCCATTACTCCCTCACCCCATTACTCCCTCACCCCATTACTCCCTCACCCCATTACTCCTTCACCCCATTACTCCCTCATCCCATTACTCCTTCACCCCATTACTCCCTCACCCCATTACTCCCTCACCCCATTACTCCCTCACCCCATTACTCCCTCACCCCATTACTCCCTCACCCCATTACTCCCTCACCCCATTACTCCCTCACCCCATTACTCCCTCACCCCATTACTCCCTCACCCCATTACTCCCTCACCCCTTTACCCCCTCTCCTTTAATAAGGACTTGTCCATGTATGACATGCAAGACACGCACTGGGAGACGATCTGTGTACTTTAACATGAAGTACGAGGACATGACTCGGTGGACATTTGGTAAATGAGAGAACAGGAGATGGGAATCGAACTCAGGATTATAATCATAGTCAGGTGCTCAGAGAAGAGCTTCAGACAGGCTGATCCGAGTTCTTCACTGATGAAAGTGCCCTCTTCATGTTTGTGTGTATAAAACTCCATGTTTGTGCGTATAAAACGATTTATGTTTGTGCGTATAAAACTTCATGTTTGTGCGTATAAAACGATTTATGTTTGTGCGTATAAAACTCTTCATGTTTGGGCGTATAAAACTTCATGTTTGGGCGTATAAAACTTCATGTTTGTGCGTATAAAACTTCATGTTTGTGCATATAAAACGATTTATGTTTGTGCGTATAAAACTCTTCATGTTTGGGTGTATAAAACTTCATGTTTGTGCGTATAAAACTTCATGTTTGTGCGTATAAAACTCTTCATGTTTGTCTGTATAAAACTCCATGTTTGTGCGTATAAAACTCAATGTTTGTGTGTATAAAACTCCATGTTTGTGTGTATAAAACTCCATGTTTGTGTGTATAAAACTCTTCATGTTTGTCTGTATAAAACTCCATGTTTGTCTGTATAAAACTCTTCATGTTTGTGCGTATAAAACTCCATGTTTGTGCGTATAAAACTCTTCATGTTTGGGTGTATAAAACTTCATGTTTGTGCGTATAAAACTTCATGTTTGTGCATATAAAACGATTTATGTTTGTGCGTATAAAACTCTTCATGTTTGGGTGTATAAAACTTCATGTTTGTGCGTATAAAACTCTTCATGTTTGTGTGTATAAAAGTTTTCATGTTTGTGGGTATAAAACTCTTCATGTTTGTGCGTATACAACTCCATGTTTGTGTGAATAAAACTCTCCATGTTTGTGCGTATAAAACTCCATGTTTGTGCGTATAAAACTCTTCATGTTTGGGTGTATAAAACTTCATGTTTGTGCGTATAAAACTTCATGTTTGTGCATATAAAACGATTTATGTTTGTGCGTATAAAACTCTTCATGTTTGGGTGTATAAAACTTCATGTTTGTGCGTATAAAACTTCATGTTTGTGCGTATAAAACTTCATGTTTGTGCGTATAAAACTCTTCATGTTTGTGCGTATAAAACTTCATGTTTGTGCGTATAAAACTCTTCATGTTTGTGCGTATAAAAGTTTTCATGTTTGTGGGTATAAAACTTCATGTTTGTGCGTATACAACTCCATGTTTGTGTGAATAAAACTCTCCATGTTTGTGCGTATAAAACTCTTCATGTTTGGGTGTAACACTGCTCTGATCAGATCCTGTATCTTCATCACCATCGATTGCAGTGCACGTCGTATCCTCTCAGTGGTTCAATCACACCCACATCACACATTGATTCCACAGCAAGGCCTCCCTTATCCCAAACAGGGGGTGTTGCCATGCTGGCACAGAGTTTGGGCAGGAATTCCTAATTTATTCAGGTGCCGGAGATGACTCGCCGACTCTTCACGACGGACGGTGTGGGATCTTCAATGTCCACCAACGACCAGTTCCACCAGATAGGTTCTCCAGTTTAACGTCCATCCAAGGGACGGCACACACATTCATGAATCACGCTGCCTGTGTAACACCAGGGTGGCAGTTTATAGTTGGGGTCCCTACGTATTGGAGAGGGTGGTCCAGTGAGGCATTGTTATCCGTTAAACTTTCACAACGTGACTAATTTCGGTATTTACTT
The DNA here is from genome assembly GCF_964187855.1 of Myxine glutinosa. Lineage (NCBI taxonomy): Eukaryota > Metazoa > Chordata > Myxini > Myxiniformes > Myxinidae > Myxine > Myxine glutinosa. The sequence goes on from NC_136262.1 coordinate 115,623,338, forward strand.
TCAAATTATTTATTTAATTTGTATTTGCTTTTCCAGTTTAAAAATATTGTTAATCCACCAACGCAGACATAAAGGAAGTTATTTTTAATCATTTGTGTGTTTGATTGTAAACGGGCTTGAATCATTCGTTTCACTGCACGTACCTGTCACCTGTCCCTTGAACCTGGTATTTTTCATGCTACCTTTTGTTATTTGGCATGACGTAATGGCTTACCTGGGGTAGCAACTTTTTATTTATTTTTGTATACAGCTTGTACTCGCTCTGACATGCTCTAAATCAAATTGACACGACTAGGAATTTCAGGAATGAAGTCGGAGATTGAAAGAGGTAGATTTGGGTTGTATTAACGGGGGTAGAAAAGATCAAGGTTTTGGTTGGGGAAGATAAGAGATGGTGGTGAACAGCTGTTTTAAAGACCTGAGGGAGGAAGGGGATTGAAGAGAGTGAGGGAGTTTGTTCCAGAGACGGGAGTAAAGAGGAATGAAAGAGTGAAGGTGAGCAGAGAGTCTTGATTTAGGCAATTTCACCAGAAGAGTGTTTCTGGCAGATATTGTGCATCCTGCAGGAATATTTGGGGGACAGAGCAGGGGGAGCTAGGCCGGAGAGGAGTCTGTAGAAGACAGAAAAACCACCAACCTGCCTGCGGTGAGTGAGTGATAGGCCCTTAGAATCAGCTTCATCACGGGAGATTCCAATGATTCTGAAAGTTTTGGTTTCTACAGCGTGAAGTCGAGCTAGGTGTGAGGCAGGAGCACCAGACCAGAGGGGAGAGCAGTATTCCATCAAGCTGCGGATGAAAGCTTTGTATGTGGTGAGGAGCTTAGAGGTGCCAAGGAAGCACTTCGCATGACGGAGGATGCCCAGTCGGCGACTCTGCTTTGGAGGCCAGCTTGGAAATGTAGTTTTCCCAGGAAGGATCATGGCAGATAGTGAGACCCAAACGCTTGAGTGATAGAATTTATTCGAGAAGATTGTTTAGAAAGTAGATGGGAGGGTTGTCCAGACGGTTTTTTTCGGAGAGACATAGTGAGAGTAAGATTTGTCAGGATTGAAAGAGATGTTCCACATGTTTGACCAGTTTGTAATTTTGTCCAGGTCTGCAGAGAGTGAGGAGGCTGCTGCCTGCAGGGTTGAGATATGGAGCGGCAGAGAGTGGAGTCATCAGCAGAGATATACAGAGGATTTTCCAGAGTCGGAGAGATCATTAATGAAGACCAGAAAAAGCACAGGGCCCAGAACACTGCCTTGGGGAACTCCAGCCTGAACAGGAAGGTTGAGATATGGAGCGGCAGAGAGTGGAGTCATCAGCAGAGATATACAGAGGATTTTCCAGAGTCGGAGAGATCATTAATGAAGACCAGAAAAAGCACAGGGCCCAGAACACTGCCTTGACGAACTCCAGCCTGAACAGGAAGGGGAGATGAGAGAATTCCATTCAGGGCCACATGTTGATTGCGACCAGAAAGGAAGTCTGCAAGCCATGCGTGGAGATTTCCATGGATACCATGAGAGGCGCGTTTGGTGAGCAAAGCGGGGTGCCAGACCGTATCGAAGGCACATGATGTGTCAAAGGAGATAGCTTTGATTTCCTTTGGCATTGAGGACCTCCATCCGTTGTTGAGACTGCAGAAGCAGCATGTCCAGAGTAGAGTGACCAGGTCTGAAACCAAATTGATGATCAGAGATCAAGCTATTGGAGAAGAGGAAAGATTTGACATCGGAAGCGATGATTGATTCCACGACCTTGCTGATAATTGGGAGCAGGTTGATTGGTCTGTAGTTGCAAGGATCTGTTTTTGCACCTTTTTTGTGTAAAGCGATAATGTTTGCTGATTTTGAAGCAGATGGCAGATGACCTTGAGCAAAAGAGAGGGTGAAGAGAACAGAGAGAGTGTGAGATAGAGCGGCAGAGCAGGATTTTAGGACCCGTGGGCTGATGCCGTCAGGTCCAGTTGCAGAATCAGAGTCGAGGTTTCACAGAAACTTATCCACCTTGTCAGGAGAGAAGGACACAGAGTCCAGGAGCAGCTGGGTTCGACTGGGTAAGGTGGGTACAGAGAGAGATGGGTTCGGGACACAAGATTTTGAGGCAAACACAGAGTTGAGGCATTCGGCTTTTTCACGTGCGGAGTCAGCTGTGTAGCCGTTTGAGGTGAGGGAGGGGCTGAAAGGGGAACAAACACCTGAAACAGATTTGACCAGACGCCACCAGGATTTAGAGGAGGGAGACAGGTTTGAGAGTTGAGTCTTGAGATTAGAGAGAGATATTGTTTCCTGGAACAAGAAAGATACCTTTGATTTCATTCAGTCTGGATCCTAGTTCCTGTGGGGTTACATTGGATCGCTATGAGCTGGTGTACCTTTAGGTAGTATCTTTTTGTCATGGATGATGTTTGAACTGCTTGTCCCCTTTGGTTCCCAGTGAACGGGTGATGGCGGAAGGAGATAGTTCTGGGGAGGCACTGCACGGTCGACCCTCCCTGCCGAGCCGCGTCTTCACACGCACCGGTCAGGTGATTTCCTCCTCGTACACCGTGTGTAATGGCACGTGCCAACCGTCTTTACGCACACTGACAACTCGTCATTGCTTTGTTGTGTTGATGAAGGCTCGAGTCTGAAAGTGTTTCTCAATGAAACTTAGTGTAACTGCCGTGTGCAAGTTTGAATGGTGGACTCTTGATGCTGGATTTCAGGCATTTCATCCCCGCTTTGTCCTGTGTAGGTTTACCAGACCTGGCTGGACCGCCTAACGCCCCACACGCCATTGCGCTGGTTGCTAACCACATTGCTGGCAGCAGGGTACTTGGCACGGGTTTACTGGTTGCAGGTATGGTAAAAACGCCTCGCCTGTAATGGCGGGCCTTGTGGTGAACACTTGTTTTTTTTTCTGATGAACGGATTCATTAAGGAGGGGGATCTCTTGGATGGTTTACAGATGTACGATTGGTCCCTCTCCTTATGGTCTTGGTGCCACAGTATTTCTGTTAATAAAAGGTCTGCCTATCAAAACGTAACATGATTAACCACACAAGTAACCTTGGCTACTGTAATCATACCCTATAGAATGGAAACACCGATACCCCTTGTGGTGACATGGACGGATGTGCTTGGTTTGTGTTACAGGGTTGGTATATTGTTACATATGCTCTTGGGATATACCATCTCAATCTCTTCATTGCGTTTCTCTCGCCCAAAGTGGACCCTTCCTTTGGAGATGACTCTGGTATGGAGTTTTCCCCAAATGCCAAGGGTTGGAATGTGAACGGCTGGTGGCATTCGAGACTTTTGTATATTTGTACACTACCAGCCAGGACGTGCGTTGCCTTATTTTCCGATCCACTGCCCACCCTGTCTCACGCAGACGACGGTATGGCTCTTCCGACGAGGCAGAATGAAGAGTTTCGCCCCTTTATCCGAAGACTTCCAGAGTTCAAGTTCTGGTAAACTAGAAATTGGTTTCCTTTTCACACCTCATTATGTGGTTTTCGTCGTTACCTTCTATCATCGTTACGCGTGCATGTGTGTGTGTAACTATGGTTCCCGAAGGGAGGCGTTAAGTGTTTATTTAGTCTTGGTGTCGGTGGTTTTCCGCTTTTTGAAGAATCATTTTTCCATTATTTGATTATTAAATTTTTCGATTTCCAATTATTTATTTTTCCCACAATTTTCAATTATTTAAATTTGCAATTATTTATTTATTTATTTATCCAATTATTCCTTTTTTTAAATTTTCATTTAATTTTTATGCCTTCGCCGGCGAAGTCGCCAGAGGCATTATGTTTTCGGGTTGTCCGACCGTACGTCTGTGATAGGTTTTCATTAACGTGATAACTTCAGAACGGCTGAAGGGATCTAAGTAAAACTTGGTGCAGGTATGTATAATGAGGTAAAGATAAACTGATTAGATTATGCGGTCACTAGGTCAAAGGTCAGAGGTCATGTTTGGTAAAATTTCTGTTACCACGATAACTTGTGAAGCAGTGATGGGATTCTGACCAAGGTTGGTACAAGTATGTACTATGATGAAAATATGTCGATTGATTGATTGATTGATTTGATTTTGATTGATTGAATCAATTGATTTGATTTTGGGGTCAATAGGTCAAAGGTCAGAGTCTAATAGGTTTATAACTTGAGAAAGGCTGAATGGATCCAAGTCAAACTTGGTGCAGGTATGTATAATGAGGTAAAGATAAATGGATTACATTATCAGGTCAAGAGGTCAAAGGTGAGAGGTCCCGTTAGGTGAAAATTATGTTATTGCACTAACTTGTGAATCGGTGATGGGATTTTGACGAAATTTGTTACAAGTATATATTATGATGAAAAAATGAACTGATCCATTTCAGCATCAAAGGTCAAAGGTCATGTCAGGTCAAAATGTGATACTTGAAACCAGCTGAAGGTATTTAAATCAAACTTGGTACAGGTATGTATAATGATGTAATAATGTGGGTGGAGGCATATCAGTCGACGTTGCGACGTCGAAGAGTGCCGTTCCAGTTATTAATTATTATGGTTCCCGAAGGGAGGCATGAAGTGTTTAGTCTTGGGATCCGTGGTGTGCCGCTTTTTGGATAAAAATTTTTTTTCATAATGAGGAAGAATTTCAAGCGCTACGAATTGGCTAATATTACAAGTTGGTTATACCGGGAACCATTAGCGAGCTTCAATCACAGCCCTCTCGTTTTGTAATAGGTTTTTATTCTGCATACATCCCTTCTCGTGTCGTTACCTCATCAGGTATTCAGCGACGAAGGCCGTTGTAATCGCAATGCTCTGTACATGCTTCGACGCTTTCAACGTTCCCGTGTTCTGGCCTATCCTCGTCATGTACTTCCTGCTACTATTTTGCATCACTATGAAGAGGCAAATCAAGGTAGTGTGTGTGTGTGATCGTGATCTCGTCATTCATCTAAATCACACTATGGTACACTAATGTCCTAATGCCCTTCTTGTTCATGCACATGTAAATTGATGGTCCCATAATGTGCTTGTGTTGTACATGTACAAACCCCCTCCATGAGCATTTGTACAAAGGTCGAGTGACTCTGTTCTGTCGTGATTTCCTCCCCAGCACATGATCAAGTACCGATACATCCCTCTAACCACGGGCAAGAGGCGATACAAGGGAAAAGAAGACACTGGGAAAGTGTTTGCCAGTTAGTACAACTTGTCTGGTGACTGAAGGAAGCTGCCTGCTGCTCTGTGCAGGGACGGGATGGTCATGGTTGGGGTTCGATGCATGCCAATCGGTTGGGAGGTAGTTGAGGGGATGCCACGGGTGTGGGAGGTCTTGGTAGGGGGTGAAGGGGGGATGGGGGAGTAAAAAGTCAAGTATATTTGTTGCTCTCATGTCAGAGCTGTAAGGGTTAGGGCCGTGAGAGTGTTGCTGAGATACGCTCGCAGGTCTTGGCAGGGGATTCCCAGATGGTCACGTTTTCACATAATTATTCTTTGTGTCATTTGCTTTCATACCATCACTGATCTGTCCTCTCTTTTGAAGGCATTGACTAAGAAATTAATTTGAACTCTTGCCTTCCCCTTCCTCACTTCATTTCCCTGTACCAAGAATACTTAATGGTTCAGCTTTTTTTGTTATTGTTGGAAACAAGAAGATTAAAACGGAAATTCAAATTTTCTACATTTTCCCATTTCTGACTTTCTTGTAAGGAGAGAGAAGGGGCGATCTTTTTATTGCACACGGATAATCGGGATGTACATTGATGACAGGAAAGAAGAATAAGAGGAGGGTGGGAGGAGGAGGAACAGTGAGAAGTGTGGAGGGGCAGGGGCTAAATGTTCCTCAATATTTGCGTGTGTGGTAAACAGGTCCATATCGCATTACATGCACACCTGGTGTTTTAAATGCAAACAAAAGAGCAAATAAAACACCAAACTCTAAAGTCTTCCATTTGGATTAGGTCGGTGCTCGTATGCAGACAGAGCTGACAGGATGGGCTCGAGGTACGCACCCTCTCCTCTAAGCTGTCAAGCCCAGGTTTGAATCCCGAGCCAGCTATAAACCGCCATCCCGGTGGTTCACAGGATTCATCAATGTGGGTGCCGTCCCTCGGATGGACGTTAAACGGGCGTCCCGTCTGTCAGCATTATCATTGGATGTGAAAGACCCCACGGTGTCCATTGCAAAGAGTGGGCGAGTTGTCGCAAAATGGCAAACCAACCAGTATAACCCTTGCCAAGAAACCGCTTCAGCAGCACCAGCGCTCCATAAGAGTGAGGCACATCGGAATCGGAGAGAACTATCCAAATACAGTATAAAGGAACGAAAGGCTTCTGGAACATGTCTTTTGGCAGAACAATTCAAAGACCCGCTGGACTAATCATCCAGTTTGGTCCATAAGCCAGAAGGTGAAATTTCACTTTTTGGTCCCATATTGATGGATTAAACGTTGTGCAGTTTTGTTTTGAGGGTCACATGTCTGTAGGTGTGTAGAAATTGTGATGTACCTGTCCGAGTGGTCGTTTAATGTCAGAGATACTGTAGTCCTGTTTTTAAAGTGATCCATAACACATTTCATGAAAATTCACAAAACTACTTTTCTTGCAATAATGTAGTTATTGTGCTGTACAGTTTGTTTATAATGCCACATGACACTACAAAACTACGAAGCACGAAACAGAGTCTATTCTTATATAATCACATGGTTATTGAATCCTACAGTCTGCACATAACAACTACACTTACAAGTATCGTATACAACATGGCGGACATGTGCATCGGGAGAAACACGTTAGTGTGGATCCGCAAATGAAATCACCAACATATAGTAACAGCTTCTATGGACTCCTTGCAAATTAGCAACAGAGCATTCACAATTCATTCTTCATCAGAAGTCTTCATTCATCATTCATTCATCATTCATTCATCTTCATCATTCATTCTGCATTCATTCATGTTCATCAAGATCTTGCTCTTCACCATCATCGAATTGCACGTTGTAACATGTTTGCGGCTTGCACGAGGCCGTGCAGGCATTTTGGTCTGTTTGCAAGACGCTGGTACTCGGATACCCGACTGGTGCATTTACATGAACCGAAGAACTGTGTCTGGGGCCGGTGGTTCGGTCGTCCAATGAATAACGAGGTGCTACCCTCTTCAATTCCATCCATGGTCGTCGCTGGGATTTGGGATGCTGGGAGTATTTTTGAGACTGCGGTGCCATATTGCAGTCAGGTAGTTTGTTCCCTTTGCATGCATGGACAGGCACTCTTAACATGGAGGCAACACTCCCGAGTGCACCTCACCTTTCCTGGCCAGGAACAACCTGACCACCATTTTGGGTGCAGCCTGTGGCTGCTGGTTTGCATCTCCGCTGGGAGCACGGCTTTGCCGCTGATGCAGTGCCCCCTGCTGCTTAGGGCAAGAATTTGTAATTGGTTCATGTTGCCACCGATAGCTCGCCCACTCTTCATGGAGGACACCTTGGGATCTTTAATGTCAACCACCTAATGCCAGCAGATCGGACGCCCAGCTTAACGTTCATTTGAGGGACGGCACACACTGATGAATCACCTGCCTGTGAAACAGTTTATAGCTGACTTTTTATAGCTGGGTCGAGATTCAAACCCAGACTAGACCGCTCAGAGGTGAGTGTGCGTACCTCGAGGTCATCCTGCCAGCTCAGAAACAGCTGATACCACAATTCATGAACCTCACTGATTGTGGACCTGGATTAACTTAGTCAGGTGTTGCAAAACATGTGATAAGTTTGTACAGAGTGACCACTCTTTCCCCAGTTCAGTGAACACCTCTCGGTGCTCTGTTTTTCATCAATAACTTATCACAATTCTTCATCCACAGCTTGATGTAATATTTCTCTCCCCTTTGGCCTGGCGCCCCTGCCGCACACCTTGCTCTGCTCGACACCATGGAAACCAAGGCCTTCAAGATCATTGGAATCTCCCGAGCTGAAGCTGAGTGTGTGGGCCTATCACTTTCCCCTCACAGACAGGACACCTGTGGTCTCTGTCTTCTACCGCCTCCTCTCTGGTTTTGCACCCTTTGCTCTCTCCGTACTTTGTCCCTCCCAGGTTTCTGCACGGCACACACGGTCCACCAACAACCTCCTTTTGGTGAAACTCCAAAAATCCAGGCTCATTGCTCACCAACACTCACCCATTCCCATTTTTCTCGCCTGTGGAACCAACTCCCACATTCTCTTCAATCTCATTCTTCGCTCCAGGTCTTCAAAACAGCTGTTCACCACCATCTCAGATCATCCCCTATACAAAACCTTGATCTTTCTACCCCCGATAACCCGATCTCCAAACCCACCTCCTTCCAAATTTCCAGCGTTTCCTTCCTGAGAGTTTACTGTATCCATTTTGTCCACCCCATGTGTCACCCCCGAGCCCTCATTCCTTATTTGTCCAAATCTCCCTCTATTTTATCCTTAAACTCTGTTGTTGGTGTATTTTCCCTCTCTCTGGTAGTTTGATCCCTTTGCATGGTTTTTGGAGTCGTGCACAAAGCTTCAACTTCAATGGAACCATTCATATTATTTGTCAGCCTGAAGCATTTGTTTCCACACGTGATGTGCAGCACTTTCTCGTGAAGTCTCGCACTCAACTGCGCCTTTTGCCACTCATCAACGTGGTACTTGATTGATGAGGTATCTGCACTGCTTCATCTTGTGAATGCCAGCGTCCGACCCACACCTGACCCTTACGATGGTTTTAGTGGACACGCCATTGTAGACAACAAACACCACAGCAACGCGACGGCTTCCTGGTCCAACAAGGAGAAGGCATTCTGACGGTTCACCAAATGTCACCATTAATGTTTTTCATTTCCATCAATGATGCCGCTGGACAGAATAGCTGAGGGATTTAATTTCCCGATGATACATTTTTATCCATGGTCCGTGTGCGAGCTGCCGCCTTTGATTTTCCTTCAACGTTCCATCACAATTTAATTACCACGTATTGGTCCAAGAGGGTGACCAGGTCGACATTGGTCCAAGAGGGTGACCAGGTCGCCATTGGTAAAAGAGGATGACTGGGTCGGCATTGGTCCAAGAGGGTGACCGGGTCAGCATTGGTCCAAGAGGGTGACCAGGTCGACATTGGTCAAAGAGGGTGACCGGGTCGGCATTGGTCCAAGAGGGTGACCGGGTCGGCATTGGTTCAAGAGGGTGACCGGGCCGGCATTTGTCTAAGAGTGTGACTGGGTCGGCATTGGTCAAAGAGGGTGACCGGGCCGGAATTGGTCCAAGAGGGTGACCGGGCCGGCATTGGTCCAAGAGTGTGACCGGGTCGGCATTGGTCAACGAGGGTGACCGGGCCGCAATTGGTCCAAGAGGGTGATCGGGTCGGCATTGGTCAAAGAGGGTGACCGGGTCGGCATTGGTCAAAGAGGGTGACCGGGTCGGCATTGGTCAAAGAGGGTGACCGGGTCGGCATTGGTCAAAGAGGGTGACCGGGTCGGCATTGGTCCAAGAGGGAGAGCTAGTGGTCATGTGAAAAAGTGAGTGCAATATTTTGCCCTAATCCATCAAAAGTACCAAATTTCAAAAGGACTGGTAAAAAGTGGACAAAAGGGAAAATACCGACTTGCAAAAGGACAAACAACTTTTTTTGAAATACCGACTTCTTTCCTGGAAGTCCGAGCAATGTCCATGTGTTTTATACCTCTCCCAAACCCCCCTTCCCATGCCTCCTCCCCCCAACACCTTCTCCCTCCCACAGATCTCCTGATGTCCCTGTTCTCTGCTGTGTACTTGTGTGCTTCCCTCTCCCCCCATCTTGTCTCCCGCTCCCTCTATTGTATGTTTTGTGTGTTCGTTACCTTCGCAAAAGCGGAAGGTTATGTTTTGATCGCTGTGTATTTATTTGTATGTCTGTGTGTGTGTGTGTGTGTTATTCGCATAACTCAAAAAGTATTCAACCGAATTGCATGAAATTTGGTGGGATGATTGGTTATTATACGGGACACATTTGATTAGATTTTGGGAGCAATCGGGTCAAAGGTCAAGGTCAAGGTCACGAAAAGGTCAAAATCGTATTTTTACCATAGCGCGGTCAATTTTTATCCAATTGGCATGCAACTAATGCCAAAATGTTCAGAATTCAATGCCCGATCTTGTTTGTCATAACTCGGTCAATTCTTATCCGATTTGCATGAAATCAGCACCAAACTGTTCACTGTTCTGTTCCCTACACTCCCATGACAAGTACAGAACAGTAGCTGCGGCGAAGGTATGCGCTCTACCGAGTGCCCGTTCTAGTTTTTTGTTTTTTTTTGTGATTGATGTTAGCTTTTACACGAGCCTCGATCTTGTATACAACAACAACAAAAAAAGTGACTTGTGGTGTTATAACATGAGATTTTTAAAGGAAGCCCAGCGCGATTTAGCCACCATGTTGGCTGTTTAACGCTGAGCTGTCCCTGTCTGGCACGTCCATCATATTTTCTTCATGTCCAATTTACATTCTGCACGTCATATCATTATGTTTGCTTCCATCTGATGGTACCGAAAATGGTCTTGTTCCCGGACTAATTTGTGGTTCACCACATGAATCCTGAGTTTCGTGATCAGCTCCACAACCCTCTCCTGTCCCCTCTGACATGCTGCCCTCCATCGACCTCGCTCGCCACCCGCATCCGAACTGATGACGTCATACATTGACTCGCCACCCGCATCCGAACTGATGACGTCATACATTGACTCGCCACCCGCATCCGAACTGATGACGTCATACATTGACTCGTCACCCGCATCCGAACTGATGACGTCATACATTGACTCGCCACCCGCATCCGAACTGATGACGTCATACATTGACTCGCCACCCGCATCCGAACTGTTGACGTCATACATTGGCACAGCTTCACTTATAAACACCTTAACTTTTTCATAAAAATACTTTAACCAAGTTAACGTTAATTTGTGGGTGGTTTTAAAGGAGGGCCTCAGGTAGGACAGAACTGCAAATTTCGGCTTTGAATTAAAATTAAAACGCTCCGAAGTGAAGTCTCGCGAGACTTCGTACAGGTCGCGCGGTTGCAGTTCCGGGTTCTGAGGTGTTTATAAATCATTAACGGGATTTTAAAACACAAGTTAAAAGGTGTTTGTTTGTACATTTTAGTTCTTTAAATGCGACAACGAGAGGACGGTAGTTGCGATCGCGTCACGATGATTGGCGGCTTGATCGTCTAGGTCAGGCTCCGGCCTTACTCTGGTCGGGCCCTCGGACCCCCGGATGGTGTGCGTGGCAGGACTATAGACGGGTGTGGGATGAAGCGAGGCCGTAGTGACGAGGATTACGGACACACTTTGTGTTGTATCTAAGTGCCTGGTGACCATTGGCTCGCCCTTGTACATCCGGTCGTTGTAAGTGCTGCAGACCCTAAAGCCTAAAGGGGTCACCAGGTGGGAGGTTTAGGGGGGCACAGGCCGTATCCTGAATTCCAAACCGAGGCCTGGTACCTGAGCTGAGGCCTAGCTGCACCTGTCATGTGGGTCCACCAAAGGATGACAAGCCTGCTGATCTTTTCGAGCAGCTGGGTGCGCCGTGTGTTTGTGGTCTCTTTAACATTGGTGCTTGTCTTGTGGTGGTACACCATTGGTAGGTACAGCCATGTGCCACGTGGAGGTGCTCGACCTGCAGCCGTTGACCGTCGGGACCCCGCCCTGTCGCACACCTGTTTGCAGCCTGAACTCTCGGCGTTCGACGGTGAATTGGCTCGTGGGGATGCCATGTTTGCAGCTGCCCGGATGGGCGACGAAGACAAGACCCTGGCATTTGCAGGAAATGGTTGGGTCGGATTGGAGGCTTCCGTAAACCGCCTTTTTGCGAGCAGTGGTGGTGGTGATGGCATCGGTGAAGAAATGGTCGACACTGGTTTTGCCCCTTTGGTCTCGGTACATCTTGACAAAGAGAAACCCGCAGAAGGTCATGGGTGGCAAGCGGCGATTCTGAACCTCCGGCGAGGCTACCTGTCATTGCTGCGTTGTCTCCAAGAGGACGACGGCAGAGGTGTGACCGTCCGGCTCGACGTGGCGGTCACTCGAGGGAGTCCGAGCTTGGTCGTGCAGGAGCTCAAGGCCAGGAATTGGGGCAACCAAGCGGTGTGGGTGAAGCTCGCGGGTGGGAGTGCTGCGGCGGCCGACGCCGTTACGCCCGGAAGGTTCGGAGTCGCGGCTTCTGGCTTTGTCGGTTACGGGACGAGGACGAGATCCTGGGTGGTGGGTAGCTGGGGGGGCGACGTCAACCGGGTTCCCACGGTGTGGGTGGCCGTGGGGTCCGAGGAGAGGCTGTGGGTCCCGGGATTGGCGGTGTGGGTGGGTAACGCGGGCGAGGACGAGACGGCGCTGCGGGCGAGGGTGAACCGAGAAGGTGAAAAAGGTCGTGAATGGGGGCAGAAAGCCATGGAGAAGCACCGGTCTGACTGGGTCGACACCTTAACAACAGGTAGGTTTGCTTCTGCAGTTTTCAAATTAGGACTTAACATTGTCCAGACTTTTACTGAAATTCAGTGTCTGGTGGAAACATTAACAGCAGCTAAGATGCCATCACAGGAATTTATTATGGCTGCTATTCTGTAATATGGTTTCAATATGGCCAATTTTGGTATTAGTGTTTGCACTTTCGTGTGTGGAACATGTCAAACACCGTTGACTCTTCTATCCCTCCAAGGAATTGAAATATCACAGCCTGACCCTTTCACCCCGACTCCCACTGGTCTTATGGCCAATCTGACCTTGTACTACCTCCTGTCGGCGATGCCGATGGGACCCGAGAACCAACAGTCGGGCGGTCAATGGAGGACCTTGCATTCGCCCGAGCGCTGCTTCAGCGGTCATGCCACGCTGCATGCCCCGGGCCTGTGGGTGTCGGACGTGCACTCCGTGGCCGAGATCAGACGTCTGGCCAGTTTGTGGAAGCTTACGCTGGACAAAAGGGGCTGTCGGAGTTTGGTGGAGACCGGACCACAGGTGGGGATCTTGTGGATAATTTTGCTGCTCCAATGGTGGAGTATTTTGGTAATAGAACATGGGAATTTTAATAACTAGCAACGGTACCCACCCTATGGGCGGGGCTTCAATTTGGAGGCGGGGCTTCAATTTGGAGGTGGGGCTTCAATTTGGAGGCGGGGCTTCAATTGGGAGGCGGGGCTTCAATTGGGAGGCCCAAATGAAAAGGCAAAATATCAGAAATTGAAGCTTTTTTTTATTTTAAACGTTTCATATAAACATCCGTTAAATCATATCACACGCAAATCATCAAAATCTAAACAGTATTTGTAGAATTTAAATAAAAGCCACATCACTGTTCATATCGGTAAATATTATTCCATCGTGTTTGGAAAAACTGAAAAATTGGAAAAAAATTGGAAAAACAATGTAGCCTATTTTGCTCCAGGGGGTCCCAGGATTACCCACCCAAAATTTCATTGCGATCGGTTCAGCCGTTTTTGCGGTACCTGGGAACGGACAGACGGACATTTGGTGAATTATAGTAAAGATGATATGCCATGAATGAGAATCTTGAGGGAGGATTGTTTGGAGTCGGGAATTTGTTGTTGCGCAACACTATGATGGAAACCTATTGAGGAATTTTAGAAATACTGTTCGTACTGAATAATGACTCCTTGTGTAAAAGTCTAACCCAGAACTTTCTCTCCCACTATCGACCTCAAGGGTGTTGTCCAGGCGGTCACTCTGAGCTTCATCGCTTTGCATTTCACCGAGCAACACCTGGCGATTGAGGCCGAGCCAGCCGCGCTCCACTGCTCTTTCACCCTACGCGGCATTCGCTACGGCCATGCCACCCTACGTCTCGCCGTCAGTCCGGGCTCGGGCCCTGACCCAGAGATCCGACTGTGGCTCCAAAAACAAGACCTCAAGTCTGACTCGACCTCTTCTCGCCTGTACGCTTGCCCGGCCGGGTGCCCCTCGCCTCCCGTGGTGCTGGACGCGTCGCCCGAAGGCCTCGCTTTTCCCGCTCTGGTTACCCGCCCGCTCACCGCCTTGCTTTACATCTCGTCCAACGCGAAGCATTTGGTCGACGTGGCCGCCACGTTGCATGTCCGTTCCGTGCTGGGACACGCCGAGCACATGGCTGGAGAGAGGCCTGCTTTTCCACCCTCCCTCGCCATTGGCCTCGCATCTCTGCTCATCCTTTTCCACCTTTGGTTACTGAAGCTGGTCTACAATGAATACTGTGGCCTGAGCAATCGCCATCGAACTTAGGCCTCCGTCATTCGAAGCCTTAGCCTTGTTTGTCATCGCGTTCACCGTCCTGCGTTCCACAAAACCCGTGACTGGTTGTACTTGGGGCGTGTGGGGGGTTCAGGCCAAGTAAGAACTTGAAGTCCTGTTTGCTGAGGCTCGTCTTGATCGGGGATTTGTCAATTTATCTGTAAATAATAATGTAAACTTTTCTGAGTTTGTGTGAAGTGAAATGGTTGTTTTAATATCATTGTGCTGTGTACTTAATTTTGATGTGATTGTGAATTTATTATTATTTGCTCCTTGAGGATGAAAAACGTGTTTGAGTTTGTGGTTCATGTAATGCCCTTTCACCTGTTGCTTTGAATACGTCCCCAAATTGGCAAAAGGTGTGTGGAATGGAAGATCTATAAAACTTTCATGAAGGTATCACCCAAACTGCTTCGGAACACTTCTCTTAATCTGTACGATGTCACGTGACCCTGTATATGATCCGCAATGAAAACGTAAACGACCTGCAAACGGGTGGTTCATTAAATAAATGAAAGCATTTCATCTCCCAAAATGAGGTATGATCAATGGGACTTCCGTTAAGAATATTTATTATAACAATTAAAAATGAACCAAATTTCCCACTTTTTGTTCCATTAACATTACCAGATGGGATTTCCACTTTCTCATTAAAATTTGAAATGGCATAAGGAGCCATATATATACTGAACAGCAATAGAAACGTCACTTCATAAAAATAATTCCTGAACATTTCCCATAGAAATATCAATGCATTTCGTTTAGATATCTCGTTATTTACATTAGTCTGTCTCTAAATTTAATCCTAACTACCGACAGTGGTGCACACGTGGATAAAAACAGGTCACCAAAACGCAGGCAAAAAAACGACCATGGTACAAAGTCGTGCATGATTCCCATGGAAATCAAAATGCACGTGCGTCTCCTTGTGACTTTCCCTATAAAAGGCACCCCAAAACGTGTGTTCATCATTCGTGTTTCGATGCCAACGCCATGCCCAGACTTACGAGGATTCAGAGAGACCAGGCTTTTGGAAGATTGCATGCTGGACAGCCTGCACGAATGGTTGCCAATGCTTTCCATGTCAACGTGAGAACCATCTATAGGTTACAGGAATGATACCAGGCCACCAACAGCACCGATGACCGCCCACGCAGTGGCAGACCGAGGGTAACAACACCACGACAGGATCGACAGATTGTGCATCATCACAGCCAAGATCGCTTTACCAGGGCTACAGAAAGTGCAAGACAAACAGTTGGAACCCACCAGAGGCACATTGGTGGTGATACAGTCCGTCGATGTTTGAAGAACAGGGATGTCCGTTGTCACAGGCCGTATCGTGGCCCCATTCTTTCAGCTCGACACTGCCGTGACCGACTACAGTGGGCAACACAGCATCAAAATTGGCGTTACCAGCAGTGGAGAACCGTTCTTTTCTCAGACGAAAGCCGATACTGTGTTTCCACGGCAGATGGCAGAGTGAGAGTTTGGCGTAGACGTGGGGAACACTACTCAGATGACTGATGGAAAGAGACTCGTGGGGTGGTCCAAACATCATGGTATGGGGTGCTATTGCTCTCAATCACAAAGTCGGTCCTGTGGTGTTCCAGAATATTGGTCCAGGAAGAGGCAATGGTGTCACAGCTGCTCGCTACATCGATCAAGTCCTCAGACCTCACGTTGTGCCACATTTTGGACGTCACGGAAATCATGTCTTCCAGCAGGACAACGCCCGTGCCCACACTGCCAGAGCAACAAGGGACTTCCTGCAACAGAATGGCATCCAAACCATGCACTGGCCTGCGCTCAGCCCCGATTTAAACCCGACAGAGCACTTGTGGGACGAGGTTCAAAGAAGACTGAATGACGTTCGACCAAGGCCGACAACTGCAGCTCAACTCAGTCAGGCGTTTCTCAGAGTGTGGGCCCAAGTGACCAATGCCTTCATCAACCGATTAATCCACTCCATGTACAGACGATGTATGGCTGTCATCAACGCTCACGGAGGTCACACAAGATACTGATTTTGACCTCCCATGTTCTCACCTGGTCTTGTGTTTTTCTTATTCAGAACATTTCATATTATTGTTTGAACTGTGGTGACCATACCTGTAATGTTTCATGTTGATCCTAAATCTCAATTCGTGTTGATCATGACTTGAAAATAAACTCCAAAATATTGATTCTGACTGACGTTTCTTTTACTGTTCAGTGTAGTTTATATACAAACAAATATTGTTGATTTCTCACCTCCCCTTCACACCTCTCATGTATATTTTAAACATTCCCTGTCCTCCCTTTACCCTTACTTCTTTTTTTCCCTTCATGTCTCACTTCTTCCATTTTCCTCTCTTCCTTTCTCTTCCAAAGACCCTTGTGTTCTCATTTTAAAACCACCCATGCATGTGTACATAATAAATAGATGAATCTGAAACCAAGTTTGCTGCGATTATTTTTGTGTGTCGGTCATGTGTTTGCACGCACATTCACGTGTTTGCTGCTCCTCACGGGTTCACTGCGGTTCACTGCACCTTCACGTGTTTCCTGCCCTGCCGTGTTTGTTTGCTGAATATCCACGTGTTTGTTTGTTGAATCTCCACGTGTTTGTTTGCTGAACCTCCACGTGTTTGTTTGTTGAATCTCCACGTGTTTATTTGCTGAATCTCCACGTGTTTGTTTGCTGAACCTCCACGTGTTTGTTTGCTGAACCTCCACGTGTTTGTTTGCTGAACCTCCACGTGTTTGTTTGCTGAACCTCCACGTGTTTGTTTGCTGAACCTCCACGTGTTTGTTTGCTGAACCTCCACGTGTTTGTTTGCTGAACCTCCACGTGTTTGTTTGCTGAACCTCCACGTGTTTATTTGCTGAATCTCCACGTGTTTGTTTGCTGAATCTCCACGTGTTTGTTTGCTGAATCTCCACGTGTTTGTTTGCTGAATCTCCACGTGTTTGGTTGCTGAATCTCCACGTGTTTGTTTGCTGAACCTCCATGTGTTTGTTTGCTGAACCTCCACGTGTTTGTTTGCTGAATCTCCACGTGTTTGTTTGCTGAATCTCCACGTGTTTGTTTGCTGAATCTCCACGTGTTTGTTTGCTGAATCTCCACGTGTTTGTTTGCTGAATCTCCACGTGTTTGTTTGCTGAATCTCCACGTGTTTGTTTGCTGAACCTCCGCGTGTTTGTTTGCTGAACCTCCATGTGTTTGTTTGCTGAACCTCCATGTGTTTGCTGAACCTCCATGTGTTTGCTGAACCTTCACGTGTTTGTTTGCTGAACCTCCACGTGTTTGTTTGCTGAATCTCCACGTGTTTGTTTGCTGAATCTCCACGTGTTTGTTTGCTGAATCTCCACGTGTTTGTTTGCTGAATCTCCACGTGTTTGTTTGCTGAATCTCCACGTGTTTGTTTGCTGAACCACCATGTGTTTGCTGAACCTCCGCGTGTTTGCTGAACCTTCACGTGTTTGTTTGCTGAACCTCCACGTGTTTGTTTGCTGAATCTCCACGTGTTTGTTTGCTGAACCTCCATGTGTTTGCTGAACCTTCACGTGTTTGTTTGCTGAACCTCCACGTGTTTGTTTGCTGAATCTCCACGTGTTTGTTTGCTGAATCTCCACGTGTTTGTTTGCTGAACCACCATGTGTTTGCTGAACCTCCGCGTGTTTGTTTGCTGAACCTCCATGTGTTTGCTGAACCTCCATGTGTTTGCTGAACCTTCACGTGTTTTTTGTACATTCACGTGTTTGCTGCACCTTCATGTGTTCGCCGTGCTTTCGCGTGTTTGCTGCGATTCCGCGTGTTCGCTTTGCATTCACGTGTTTGCTGCGAAATCACGTGTTTGCTGCACGATCTTGTGTTCGCTGCGATTTCACGTGTTAGCCGCGCTTTTTTTTTTTCTTTTTTTTTTGTATACAAGATCGAGGCTCGTGAAAGAGCGAACATTAATCACACAGAAAGACAAACAGACACATAAAACAAATAACATCGGGAGCGGTAGACAAGATGGGGAGAGAGGGGGCAGGACACAAACACAACATTTGAGAGCAGGGACCGAGAGACATGGAGACATCGAGAGATCTGTGGGAGGGAGAGGGCTTTGGGGGGGAGGCATGTGAAGGGGGGGGGGGGGTGGGAGAGGTATAAACATATGGACACTGCCAGGACTTCCAGGAAAGAAGTTGGAATTTCAAACAAGGTGGATCTGGGGTGAATTAGTGGGGGTAGAAAAGATCAAGGTTTTGGATGGGGGAAGATAAGAGATGGTGGTGAACAGCTGTTTTAAAGACCTGGAGGGAGGAGTGGGATTGAAGGGAGTGTGGGAGTTTGTTCCAGAGGCAGGAGAAAAGAGGAATGAAAGAGTGAAGGTGAGCAGAAAGCCGAGATTTCGGCAGTTTAACCATCAGAGGGTTGCTGGCAGATCTTGTGCGACCTGTAGGAATATTTGGGGGACAGAGCACAGAGAGAGCTGGGGGAGCAAGGCCGGAGAGGAGTCGGTAGAAGACAGAAAGACCACCTACCTGCCTGCGGTGAGTGAGTGAAAGGCCCTCAGCGGTAGCTTCATCGCGGGAGATTCCAATGATTTTGAAAGCTTTGGATTCAACAGCGTGAAGCCGGGCCAGGTGAGAGGCAGGAGCACCAGCCCATAGGGGAGAACGGTATTCCATTGAGCTGCGGATGAAAGCCTTGTATGTGGTGAGGAGCTCAGGTGTGCCGAGGAAGGACTTCGCACGACGGAGGATGCCCAGTCGGCGACTGGCTTTGGAGGCCAGCTTGGAAATGTGGTTTTCCCAAGAAAGATCATGGCAGATAGTGAGACCCAAAAGCTTGAGCGACAGAACTTCTTGGAGAGGATTGTTGAGAAAGTAGATGGGAGGGTTGTCCAGTCGATCTTTTCGGAGAGACATAGTAAGAGAGTGAGATTTGTCAGGATTGAAAGACATGTTCCACTTGATTGACCAGTCTTAGTGTAGCAGCATAGCAAACCTGTTGTGCATTTTGTGATACAAGCACCAAATTTGGCACAAATGTACATTAATATGTTGCGAACATTTTCAGATATTGGGCCACTTGAAATTCCGTAATTTTTTTTTTCAAATTTTTTCAAATTTCGTAATTTCAAATTTTTCGGGTGACACCGTCACAATTTCGGTCTTCGAGGCCGGCCGATATAGTGGGGCGGCTTAGCCCAAATATTCAAAAGAATTGTGCATTTTGTGATACAAGCACCAAATTTGGCACAAATGTACATTAATATGTTGCGAACATTGTGTGGTCAGCAATGAAGACGAGAGTCTGAATTACATGTATGCAAAAGACCTTGTGAACCAGTGAAGCAAATACACGGGTAAGCATGAATTAAATCTAGGACATGATATAATTTCCATGATGTTTACCTCTACACTCAATGGTGGAAGGAGGTAATGTTTTGATCCCAGCTTGTCTGTATGTCTGTTTGTCTGTTAGTCCACAAAATTCCAGACAAAGCTTGTAGTAGTGGTAGTTGTAGTGGTAGTGGTGATAACAGAAATTGTTATATAGAACTGAACTTATATTATTATTATATGCAGAAAATAACTTCATTTCTATATGCCCTGCAGTGGACAGGTTAATTGGTTTATGCACTGAAGGGGTCACCCTGGTGTGCACTGCTGTGTTCTGCCTCACTGAGTTGTTCAGGTATGATGTACTCAGCACAAGCTTCCGGTCGGCCCGGAGGTGGGGGTGCGGGGCCTGTCACGGAACGTCAAAACAAACGGCCTGCCGGGGCCGCCCAAAAGTCGGGCGTGAGGGGCGCGTCCACGAATGGAACGCCTCTCGCTTCCAAGATCGAGGGCCACGTGGTCAGGAGAACCTCGTCCCTTCCGGTCACACTTTGCCTATCGGCCGGCCTCGAAGACCGAAATTGTGACGGTGTCACCCGAAAAATTTGAAATTACGAAATTTGAAAAAATTTGAAAAAAAAAATTACGGAATTTCAAGTGGCCCAATATCTGAAAATGTTCGCAACATATTAATGTACATTTGTGCCAAATTTGGTGCTTGTTTCACAAAATGCACAATTCTTTTGAATATTTGGGCTAAGCCGCCCCACTATCTGTGATTTTGTCCAGGTCTTCAGAGAGTGAGGAGGCTGCAGACTGCCGATCTGAGGGAAGAGGAATGGAGCAGCAGAGAGTGGGGTCATCAGCAAAGAGATAGAGAGGATTTTCCAGAGAGTCGGAGAGATCATTGATAAAGACCAGAAAAAGCACAGGGCCCAGAACACTACCTTGGGGAACTCCAGCCTGAACAGGAAGGGGAGATGAGAGAAATCCATTTAGGGCCACACGTTGACTACGACCAGAGAGGAAGTCCGCAAGCCATGCATGGAGATTTCCATGGATACCATAGGAGGAGAGTTTGGTGAGCAGAGCTGGGTGCCAGACCGTATCAAAGGCACGTGATTTGTCAAGGGAGACAGCTCTGATTTCCTGTTTGGCATTGAGGACCTCCATCCATTGTTGAGACAGCAGAAGCGGCATATCCAGAGTAGAGTGACCTGGTCTGAAACCAAATTGATGATCAGAGATCAAGCCATTGGAGAAGAGGAAAGATTTCATATCCGAAGCAATGATGGATTCCATGACTTTGCTGATAATTGGGAGCAGGCTGATTGGTCTGTAGTTGCAAGGATCTGTTTTTGCACCTTTTTTGTGTAAAGCGGTAATGTTAGCTGATTTCCAGGATGCTGGCAGATGACCTTGAGCAAAAGATAGGGTGAAAAGAACAGAGAGAGGGTGAGATAGAGCGGCAGAGCAGGATTTTAGGACCCGTGGGCTGATGCCGTCTGGTCCAGTTGCAGAATCAGAGTCGAGGTTTGACAAAAACTCCTCCACCTTGTCAGGAGAGAAGGACACAGAGTTCAGGAGCAGTTGGATTCGACTGGGAAAGGTGGGAACAGAGAGAGATGGGTTTGGGACTAAGGATTTTGAGGCAAACACAGAGTTGAGGCATTCGGCTTTGTCACGTGCGATGTCAACTGTGTGGCCATTTGAGGTAAGGGAGGGGATGGAGGGGGAACAAACACCAGAAACGGATTTGACCAGACGCCACCAGGATTTGGAGGAAGGAGACAGGTTTGAGAGTTCATTCTTGAGTGAGGAGAGATAGTGCTTCCTGGCACTCCTGAGGGTAGACACACACTTGTTCCGAGCTTGGTGGAAGGAACTGAGATTGCCTTCAGTTGGATTAGCCTTCCAAGAGGCAAAGGCAAGTTGTTTCAGGGCAACTGCCTCCCCACAAGATTCAGTGTACCATGGACGGGAGGAAGGGTAAGACAACTGAAGGCGAGATGGGATAAATCTGTGCCTGAGAGAGATCAGTTTGCTTTGGAAGAATTCCCAGGAAGAATTGATGTCAGAGGCAGTGGAGATGGGAGACCAATCCAGACGATTGATGGCTGCTTGAAGACCGTCCCAGTCGGCCTGAGTGAAATGCCAGACTCGTCGACGCTGAGGAGGCTCTCTGAGAATGGCCAGAGAGATGTCCACTTTGACAAGCACATGATCAGAAGAACCGATTGGAGCAGAAGAAGAGCAGCAGACATTAGCAGGGAAGTTTGTCATAACCAAGTCTAGAAGAGAAGATACTCCATTGGCTGAGATCCGGGTCGGGAAATTGACAGATTGTGTCAATCCCAGTGAGTCACAGAAGTCCTTTGCTGAGGTGCCATGACTGGTGAGAGAGGAACCCACACCCAACCAGGTGGCATGATGACAGTTGAAGTCACCACATATGAGGAAGAGAGAGTTGGGATGAGTGGATAGAAGTTGGTCCATGTTGTCAGACAGTGAAATGTAGATGGAGTCATCACTGTTTGGGGGACGGTACAGAACACATATGAACAAAAGGTGGGAGCGGAGAGGGAGCCGTAGCCAGAGGTACTCCTGGGGGTGAGGAGGAAAGAGGGCAGTGCAAGGAGAGTGAGGAAGAGAGTTTTTGATAAAGATAGCCACCCCACCACCAGGCCGAGGCTCAGGTCTATCATACCGGAGGAGGGAGTAACCAGGAAGAGATATTAAGGAATCAGAGACATCTTGAGGGAGGAAAGTCTCTGTTAAGCAGATCAAGTCTGGATTGTCAGAAGCAACCTGTATGGAGAGATCAGTCAGGTTTGAGCGAAGGCCCCGGATGTTTGAGGTTCATACCGTTAATGAAGAGAGAGGGGGAGCATCAGGTACAGGACAGGGGAGGGGAGGAGTAGGGTAAGATGAAGGATGAGAGGGGGAGGTAGGGAGAGCAGTTGATAGTGTGTCAGATATTGCAGAAGAGTTCCAAGAAAGGGAAGGATGAGGAGGATGAAAGGTTTGATGGTGAAGGGATGAGGCACAGTGAGGGGTTGTTTGAGGGGGGGCAGAGGAAAGTAGAAGGTTTGGGGGGGTGGAGGTATGAGATAGAAGGGAGACGAAGTGGGGAGGAGGCAGCTTGGAGGAGGAGGGGGGAGGAGGGAGAATTGGAGAGGAATGGTATGGGGGGAGAATTGAATGGGAGGGGTAAGGGGGTCGTTTTGAAGGGGAGGAGTGAGGGGGGAGTTTAGGAGGGGAGGCGCAAGGGGGGAGTTTTGGAGGGAAGGGGCAAGGGGGAAGTTTAGAAGTGGAGGGACAAGGGGGGAGTTTAGGAGTGTAGGGGCAAGGGGGGGGATTTGGAGGGGAGGGGCAAGGCGGGAGTTTAGGAGGGGAAGGGCAAGGGGGGAGTTCAGGAGTGGAGGGGCAAGGGGGGGATTTGGAGGGGAGGGGCAAGGGGGGAGTTTAGGAGGGGAAGGGCAAGGGGGGAGTTCAGGAGTGGAGGGGCAAGGGGGGAGTTTAGGAGTGTAGGTGCAAGGGGGGGGGGGGATTTGGATGGGAGGGGCAAGAGGGGAGTTTAGAAAGTGGATGATTAATGAAAGACGAACATTGATAACAAATTGGGTTTGTTGTGATTTTCAAGTTAGCAATCCGATTCAGAACGATGGAGGAGGGATGGAATGAATGTGAATTTAGACCATGTAGTGAGGGAGACGTATAAGATATAGAATTTTTGAAGTGGAATGCGTTGGAGAGGAAATTGAGAAAAGCCTTTTAAATAGGAAGAAAAACAGCGTGTTGTAATATACCACTGAAATAAACACAGAAGGGGAAAGGTTAAACATATTTAAATAATATTTAAACAGAACTGTGAACAATCTTCTATGCACAAAATACCAACGGGGGAGAGCCGAGAGGGACCACCACGAGTCACGTGAACAGGGCAAACGGTGGATGGCAAGGAGATAATGGGGGCGGGGCGAACAGCACATCTGGACAGAAAATACAGGATGAGACAACAGTACATGTGGAGAAAGGAAAATAAATGTTTTTTTTTTTTGTTTGTTTTTTTTGGGGGGGGGGGGGGGTGGGGATTTAGAACGTTAGACAGAGTATTATGTTCGGGGTAGAAGGGAAAAAACTAAGAGCCAAGCAAGACACGCTTAAGTTAACAAAACACCGACGGGGGTACAACTACAAGGCCACACACGAGGAGCAGAACGCGCTTTCACGTGTTAGCCGCGCTTTCACGTGTTAGCCGCGCTTTCACGTGTTAGCCGTGCTTTCACGTGTTCGCTGTGCTTTCACGCGTTCACTGCGAATTCTCGTTTTCGCTGCGCTTTCACGTGTTAGCTGCGC
Organism: Myxine glutinosa; assembly: GCF_964187855.1. Lineage (NCBI taxonomy): Eukaryota > Metazoa > Chordata > Myxini > Myxiniformes > Myxinidae > Myxine > Myxine glutinosa. The sequence continues at coordinate 115,647,248 of NC_136262.1, forward strand.
TTTCACGTGTTCGCTGCGCTTTCACGTGTTCGCTGCGCTTTCACGTGTTCGCTGCGCTTTCATGTGTTCGCTGTGAATTCTCGTTTTTGCTGCGCTTTCACGTGTTAGCTGTGCTTTCACGTGTTCGCTGCGCTTTCACGTGTTCGCTGCGCTTTCACGTGTTCGCTGCGAATTCACGTGTTCGCTGCGAATTCTCGTGGTTGCTGCGCTTCCACGTGTTCGCTGCGAATTGTGTTCGCTGCGCTATCACGTGTTCGCTGCAAATTCTCGTGTTCGCTGCGCTATCACGTGTTCGCTGTGAATTCACGTGTTCGCTGTGGATCCATGTGTTCATTGCACATCCATGTGTTCGCTGCGCATCCACGTGTTTGCTGCACCTTCACATGTTCGCTGCACTTTCACGTATTCACTGCCCTCTAACATGTTCGCTGCCCCCGAACGTGTTTTCACCTCCACGTGTTTGCTGTACATGCATGTCTTCACTGCACTTCATTTGTTCACTGGCCCTTCACGTGTTTGCACATTCATGTTTGCTGAACATTCACGTGTTCGCTGCAATCCATGTGTTCACTGAATATTGATTGATATGTTTGCACCTCCACGTGTTCGCTGCATATTCATGTGTTCACTGCATTTGATATTGTCGTGTCCTGGGATTAACACCCCTGGTTGACGGATGGCCAACTGGGCTTTACCTCTGAGGCGTTCACCCAAACTATGGTGGTCCCTTTTACACATGCGAGGGTGGAGGGTGCCAAGGCTTACCTGAATGGATTTCACATGGGCGTCCTCGAACCAATGACAGATAAACAAGACAGACACGAATTGGAAAATGTGACCGAATGAACCGACCGAAATGAATGAGAGCAAATGAACCGTGACCGATTGCGATGCCAGCCACGAGCCAAGAGAGCGAAAATGGCGGTGCTCTGCCTTTTTGTCTCTCGTGCTGGAATGCTCTGTGATGACGTCACACGCACGCCAATCAACGACCGCCATCGCATCGCTCCACGGCCACGACCAATCATCACCTCTCTGGGTGGGGCCCCAAGGCTCCCCTTGCCGTCCCTTGTGATGACTCAGCTGTTGGCGTCAGTGGTAGTGTTCGGCTCCGGATCCGGTCGGCGGTTGTGTGGTTTATTTAGTGTAGGTGCGGAATGCATATTGCAAGTATCATAAGGAACAAAAGAAAACCACAGAGGCAACGACATGCAGGGAAAGTTACCTTATACCCTTCACAAATTAACAGAGATCCACCCCTCGCGTGGAGACAAATATACTGTTACGGACGCGGTTTAGATGTTATTTACCGAGCGGTGGTATTGCCGTGACCTAACAGTTCCCCCGATTCTTCTCCAACTCACCCGATTCAGCCAGACATTGACCAAATCGCGCTATGCCAAATCAATGATGGAAAGGACACGACGACTGGGAAAGAGGAAACGACGCAAGGGGTACAGTTCTCAAGACCTCCGGAGGAGGGTATAATTACAGTGGTGGAGAAAAGGGGGTAGATTACACGGCAGAGTGAGGTAAAAGACACAGAAGAGATGGGCACTTAAATACAATCTTATCTATTCCCGGACAGACCACAGACAAACGGAACAAGGCTGACTTACACAGGGATTGATGGCAGGGAGGGACAGGTAGTTCGATGGCACAAGGTGCACCTTGGCTCGGGGACAGGATAAAGCACGGTCCAGTCCAGAAGATGCGGGGAGGCCTCACAGCGCTCGGAGGTGGTCTTGCTTGCTCCAAGCTCAGCGCGCATCTGACGTCACCTCCCTCTTCCTGCGCATGCTCAGCGGGGAGTCACACGCCCTCGGCTGGTTGGCTCCGCCCCACTGGGGCCGGTCCGCCGCTTCCATTGGGTGCGGGGGTTACCGGGCTCCGCCCTTGACGAGGAGCTGACAGGGAGCCCCTATTTGGTAACCCCGTCGAGCACATGTTCGATGGCGGCTCGTTGGGAAGGCCTGGTGCCCTCCCAACACCCCCTACCAACCAAGCCGGAGTGAGGACGCGCACTTCCCGCGCCCGCCGCTGCCGTTGTTGTTGTTGTTGTTGTTGCTGAACCGTGAGGAAGAGCTGCGGGGAGGTATTGGGAGGTCCTAAACTTCCTAACGGTGCCATACAATCACATTCTGGTGCAACGAAGGGTCAGAATTAATGGAAACGAGTCCTTAACTGACATAGACTAAGAATAACTAGCAAGATGTCCTATAGTTGTCTTACATGAGATGCGGTGAACCTGGGCACGACATTTAATGGGGGAAATAGGGGGAGGTCGGGTCTCCAGAGTGTTGTTTACAGAAAATGGGACTAGGGAATGGGGAATTGGGGATAGTTGGGAAGTATTGAGGAAATAGGGGAATATTTACAAGCGGATATGGATGGATGCAAATCCCATATCCGCAACATTGCACACTTCTCTACCTCGGGGCATCCCGACCCGATAAATTTTTACCTACTTTAGTGTGGCACTCAGATGTAGTTCCCTCTACTATTAACTCAACCCTGAGTGCGACAGTTTTACAGATGTTCACAAATGAGTAAATATGTCCCCCTGCGACGGTGCACCCTTCTCCTAACAGAAACACACCCACAGGATAACCGAATCGCGGAAAGCATCCTCAAACTAAACATACAGCCGGTAGGGAGCATCATTTATACAAGACTGATATTTACACTACGATCCAGGACCTGTTCTTTGAGGAACACATGCAGATGTTATGCATAGAGAGAGCATGCATGCCAGCATCGATACACCAACCCACGAGTGCCCTGTGGCCCTACGGCCTTTAATAATGTGCAGAGCACCCCGTCCAAGCACCAAAAGCACCACCCCATTACGCACAGTCAGCACCATCCGGTGCACCAATAAAGTGTTCAATAACAATGCACCATCAAGTGTCCATGGTCACCGGTGGTGTCGCAGCCGGCCGATGTTCTGCCGCTGGTCTTGCCTTCATGGAGTGCACTTGGCCTTCTGGCTTCTTTAGAAATAAAGAAAGGCGCCAACCGCGTCCATTTCTTAATTGTGGCCGTCAGGGGGCCAACTAAAAGTGGTTCACCTGTATGGCATAGGTGCCACGTTGACCCAGAGGTCCATCCACGGGTGGTGCTTGACCGCAAAAGAACTGCGGTCCATTGTGGGCGGCCACAAAAATTGCGGTCCATATGGTGTATCGATCCAGGCAGCAAGCAGCGGAAGTACAGGCCCACAACTGCGGAGCCAGCACCTCTCTCTCCTCTCTCTCTGCCCCAAAGCCAGATCCTCGGAGGTGGGAGACAAAAGAAGACAAGTGAGTAAGGTGGTAGGGGCGCAAAAGTGCACGCAATACAAGGTAATGCACACTGGGGGCACATGGGAACCAGGTGAGACAGGTACGTTCCTACCGTACGCCCCCCCCCCCCCACCAGGTAACCTACATTGCCCCTCCCTTACCCCTTACTGTATCCACAAAACACAACACTACCCATAAACATCTACTTTACACATCAACAATGTCCCTACTGTCTTCCCCGTTCCTCCCATAAACCAAATTCGTCTTCTCTCCCTCCTAACCAATCAAATTTGCCATCTCCAACTCTCATCAAAATCTGCCATCACCAATTCAACATCAAAATCTGCCATCACCAATTCATCATCAGTCCCTCCTAAGGAGGGAGAGATGGAATCACCCCAATGTCTTATCCACGTCGTGATGCGTCTCACAAATCCAAACAGCAATTCTCATTTCCTGCAACACAAAACAAAGAAAACACAGGTGTGGAGTCATCATCATCACCTCAGGTAAGTGGCTGCGTATGGTGCGACAGGTTCATCAATCCTAACTATTTCCTAAATGACTTTAACAACTTTACATTACCCGGGGTCTTTCTCCTGCCAAACCATTGGCCCTCATTACTCTATGTGGTTCGAAGAACCAAAATCCCATTGACCATCTGTGGTGCACACCATCAATTTGGGTCTCACTCCCCGATTCAACACTCGGTGCCCCCGCACAATTTCGGTGGCTGGGTCGTGTGACGCTCCCAGCTGGTCCGCCCACCTGCACACCTCCACCACTGTTGTTGCCTACCGAGCTCACCTGCTCCTCACCCTAACCTAACTAACTGGGGAAGGCCCTCTCGCACTCTCACCCCCTCAGTGCCCTCTCTGGCACGGGCTGCCCGATCCACACCCGGGATCCTCAGGCACCCACTGACACTAACGGCTCCCAGAGCCCACCTGCGGCCTCACCTGGCCGACATCTAATAGTGGCGGAGTGCCCAACCATTCACACTCATACTAACAGGCCACACGACCAGCCAATTTCACCACACCAATGCACCCATCCACAATAGCATTCTGCAACCGCACCACAAATACCAATATCCAACCACAATTTACCTATACCTTCTAACTATTCTTTAAACTACCCTCCCCGGGTACTCGTGAAAAGGGGGTCCACTCTTCCCCCATCCACACCTTCGCACCATGCACACCACTCCATACCACTTACTCCAACTCTCTCCACACCACTCATTCTCTGCTCCATATATTCCACACACCTGTACTTGCACACCTGTGCTCTCATACTTGGTGCCGCCTGCACCCTTCTCTCCCCCAAGCGCATTCGCGCTGATCCACAACACTCACTACTCACCATGACACTCATCCGCAATGCTCTCTCATTCATCACTTGTACACTCACACACACCTCGGAGCATTGCCTCACCGATGCCTCATTTGAAGCTGCTCACCAGCACTTCCATTCACACTGCATCATCTGCTCTGTCTACTCCCTTCTAAAACTCGCGCTCCTCCGTCTTCCCTTACACTCAGCGCTCCCACGTCATTATCAAACCCTAAGCTACTACGTCCCCACTACAGGTACCAAGTCTCTTACTTAACTCTTGTCACCCATAGTCACCTCTATTCCCTATCAATATAACCTAACCCACCCGGGCTAGTTTTCACTGCCATACACCCCATAATCTATAGCGCATTTGCCCCCAGTTTGTGAGGGATGACAGAGTTGCCATCCCACCACATCGGGCATCTCCCACTACCAATTTTGCACATCAAATTTCAACAAATCAAAAATTTGCCAATCACTACCCATCATCTGCCAATCATTACTGCCAATCCTTTGCCAATCATCAAATTTTGTTTTTCTAATTTCGGGGCCAAAACACTATCCTCGTCATTACAGTCTACTTACTAATGCCTCTCGGTGCGCCAATTCACTTCTAAAGCTCGGCTTCGTACAGCCAAGCCATGAATGCGGGTTGTTTGGTGCCAGCGGCTGGATACGTCCCGCATTCGGTGCAGGGAAGGAGGTTTACCCGGGCCGAGGTCCCACGCACCATCTCGGCACGGAGCCATCCCATGGCCCGATCTCGACCTGCCGGAATGCCTCAACAAAATGTGGTCGCCATGACGACCCTTCCTATCGGGCTGCCCGCTCTGCCTAGTGGAGCACGGACGCGGCCGTTCAAAGCGAGGCCCAGCGTGGATCGCGTACGGCGGTCCTTTCGAACCCGCCGTGGCTCGGATCCCCGCTGGTTCTCACGGCACGCGAAGCCCGGCACGCACCGAGGGCCCGATTCGGCTATAAGTCGCTCTAACCGCTAACCCGGTTACCGTCGATGCCTCACCTGCATGCTTACACGCATACGCTACCCCTTTCTTGCTCATACATCCAGCTATTCCCATTCTCCTCGTCATTGCACCTTCTCTTACACACCCAGGTACACTCATTCCGCTCACAGACTTGGTCACACACCTGACCACCGAACACCTTGGCACACATTCGTCGCTCGCACACCTCACCAACACACCTCTTCACGCCCCCTCCTCGGTCACCTCCTCTGTGACAATCACAGGTGTACTCTCACTCGCACACCCAACCACGTGCCTCACGACCAATTCCAGCGTGCATTCCCACACACGCTCGACCATTCCAGGTGTGCATCCTTCCATTCCAGGTGTACATCCTCTCTCACCTGCCACCACCAACTCACGCTCCGTGTCACTCTTACTACTTCCACCACCACTCTTGACAGCGCACTCACCCTTACTCTCGACAGCGCACTCTTTCCTCATGCACCTGTCCGTTACACACCTTTCTCGCGCACACTCTCCCGTTACACCCTCTGTAACACTCACCACAGGTGTACACTCTTCCTTACTTTTGACAGCGCACTCTTTCCCCATGCACCCGTCCGTTACACACCTTGCTCGCGCATCCTCTCCCGTTACATCCTCTGTAACATTCACCACAGGCGTGCATTCTTCCGTTACATCCTCTGTAACACTCCTCACTACGCGCTTCCATGTGCTCCCTCGCACACGCGCTACGACCGACTCACTCTCGACAACACCCTCACTCCTTGGCGCGCACTTTTTCCTCACACACCCCAGAGTCTGACTTTCTCGCACACCTCCTTTTTCGCACACCAGACCTGTCGCACACTTCACCAACGGCCTCTCACGAACACCCGGGTCCATCTCGACCCCCAAGCTTATTAAATCACCTGGCGCATCATACGCACGACCATATTGGTCACCACTTACACCGGGTCCTCTTTCTCTTCGCTTCTCCTCCATCACCTGCGAATCCCTCATCTGGTTAATGAGCACATCATCACGATCCGAACACAGACTTTGGACCAATTCTTTCACTTCCTCTTTGATCTCTTTCTTATCCCCTCTCCGTCGCTTCTTAATTTCGCTTACCCCTTCTTCCACTTCTTCTAATTTCTGCTTCACCTCTTTTATTTCCCGGTGCGTCTCCTCAAGCTCGTCCTCTAAGGCCACCTTGACCGTTTCTATGTGCGTCCTCACCTGCCGGTCCTTCGTCTCCATTACCTCTGTCACCTCGTCCAACCTCGTTGTCAGTCCCTCACGTACCATCTGACATTCTTTTTTAATTACCCCTACGTCCTTTTTCATCTCCTTCTGTGTTGATTTTAAACCCTCTATTACCGCTGTGTTCTTCTTTACCTGGTCCCCCAACTCCTTTTGTCCCACTGTCAGCTGTTCTACTCCCAGCGTCAACTCCTCTATACCACCTTGCAATTTTACAGTCCCCTTTCTCACCTCCTTCTCCATGCGCTCCTTACAGTGCCTCACCTCCTCGCGCACTCCTCCGACCTCCTCACTCACACCTCTTCTGATCTCCTCTCCCAGCACTTGCATCTCCTGCCCAGATGCCACCCTCATCTGCTCCATTTCCTCCCTGTGAGCATCCAATTTAGTTTCTACCCCCATTCTGACCCCCTCTATCTGCTGCCCCATTTTTTAAACTTCCCTTTCCGCTTGGTCCCTCATGTCCCTCAATTTGCCTTCCATACTGTTTTCTAACCCCTCTAACCCTTTTTTCATCCCTTCCATTTGATTCTCTTGAGTGGCCATTCTGTTTTCTACCCCTGTTAACCCCTCCTGTATTTCCCCTAATCTATTGTCTAATCCCTCAAATTTGTTGTCTAGTCCCTCAAATTTGTTTCCTAATCCCTATTTTCTACTCCCTAACCCTCCGATCTGGGCCCCCATGTCCTCCCTCAATTTCTCGCTATTGGACCCCATCCTTTGTTCTAACCGTTGGCTATTGGCCCCCATGTCCTCCCTCAATTTCTCGCTATTGGACCCCATCCTTTGTTCTAACCGTTGGCTATTGGCCCCCATGTCCTCCCTCAATTTCTCGCTATTGGACCCCATCCTTTGTTCTAACCGTTCGCTCTGCTGGGCCATAAGGGCCTTCATTTGTATAAAAAAAAGGTTCAAATCCACCAGCGGCGCTGCTACGGTCGCGGGCGCGGTCGCCGTAGCCATCTGCGAGGCGCCATTTTGCGCGCCCGTAACCTTGTGCGCGAGGACGCCATTTTGCGAACCTGCCGCCCTCACTGCTTCGCTCTCCTCATGTCCCTCAATTTGGTCCTGGATCGACCCTGCCTCACTCTCCTCTACCGGAACCCAGCCGTCTTGATCTCCCATAGCGCGACTTTCAAAATTCGGGTTTTTTTGTAAAACACAATCAAATTTCGGTGACTTGTAATTTTGAGCACGTTAAGCGCGCTTCGGGTCCGTATCTTACTCCCGACACCAATTGTTACGGACGCGGTTTAGATGTTATTTACCGAGCGGTGGTATTGCCGCGACCGAACAGTTATTCCCCGACTAGACCCCGATTCCACCCAGACGTTGACCAAATCGCGCGATGCCAAATCAATGATGGAAAGGATACGACGACTGGGAAAGAGGAAACGACGCAAGGGGTACAGTTCTCAAGACCTCCGGAGGAGGGTATAATTACAGTGGTGGAGAAAAGGGGGTAGATTACACGGCAGAGTGAGGTAAAAGACACAGAAGAGATGGGCACTTTAATACAATCTTAGCTATTCCCGGACAGACCACAGACAAACGGAACAAGGCTGACTTACACAGGGATTGATGGCAGGGAGGGACAGGTAGTTCGATGGCACAAGGTGCACCTTGGCTCGGGGACAGGATAAAGCACGGTCCAGTCCAGAAGATGCGGGGAGGCCTCACAGCGCTCGGAGGTGGTCTTGCTTGCTCCAAGCTCAGCGCGCATCTGACGTCACCTCCCTCTTCCTGCGCATGCTCAGCGGGGAGTCACACGCCCTCGGCTGGTTGGCTCCGCCCCACTGGGGCCGGTCCGCCGCTTCCATTGGGTGCGGGAGTTACCGGGCTCCGCCCTTGACGAGGAGCTGACAGGGAGCCCCTATTTGGTAACCCCGTCGAGCACATGTTCGATGGCGGCTCGTTGGGAAGGCCTGGTGCCCTCCCAACACCCCCAACTAACCAAGCCGGAGTGAGGACGCTCACTTCCCACGCCCGCCGCTGCTGTTGTTGTTGTTGTTGTTGCTGAACCGTGAGGAAGAGCTGCGGGGAGGTATTGGGAGGTCCTAAACTTCCTAACGGTGCCATACAATCACATTCTGGTGCAACGAAGGGTCAGAATTAATGGAAACGAGTCCTTAACTGACATAGACTAAGAATAACTAGCAAGATGTCCTATAGTTGTCTTACATGAGATGCGGTGAACCTGGGCACGACATTTAATGGGGGAAATAGGGGGAGGTCGGGTCTCCAGAGTGTTGTTTACAGAAAATGGGACTAGGGAATGGGGGATTGGGGATAGTTGGGAAGTATTGAGGAAATAGGGGAATATTTACAAGCGGATATGGATGGATGCAAATCCCATATCCGCAACAATACGATCTTACTGGAAATGCGAGCTGACTTAGTTACAAGAGGGTTTCTTCTTCTTCATGACCTTCGGAGCACAACACCCGACACAATCTACTGAGACTAAGGTATTCCATTGCCTACCCCAATAAACGTAACAATATGTTTGCACCTGCACGTGTTAGGAGCATGTGTAACACAAGACTTCCTAAAATCCACGACAACTTCCTTAGTTTTACGAACATTCAGTAATGCTGATCGGGGCATGTGTAACACAAGACTTCCTAAAATCCATGACAACTTCCTTAGTTTTACTAACATTCAGTAATGCTGATAGGAGCATGTGTAACACAAGACTCTCTGAAATCCACGACAACTTCCTTAGTTTTACTGACATTCAGTAATGCTGATCGGGGCATGTGTAACACAAGACTTCCTAAAATCAATGATAACTTCCTCAGTTTTACTAATATTCAGTAATGCTGATAGGAGCATGTTTAACACAAGACTTCCAAAAATCCACGATAACTTCCTTAGTTTTACTAACATTCAGTAATACTGATAGGAGCATGTGTAACACAAGACTTCCAAAAATCCACGATAACTCCCTTAGTTTTACTAACATTCAGTAATGCTGATAGGGGCATGTGTAACACAAGACTTCCTAAAATCCACGATAACTTCCTTAGTTTTACTAACATTCAGTAATGCTGATAGGGACATGTGCAACACAAGACTTCCTAAAATCGACGATAACTCGCTTAGTTTTACTAACATTCAGTAATGCTGGTAGGAGCATGTGTAACACAAGACTCTCTAAAATCAACGATAACTTCCTTAGTTTTACGAACATTCAGTGATGCTGATAGGGGCATGTGTAACACGACTTCCTAAAATCAACGATAACTCCCTTAGTTTTACTGACATTCAGTAATGCTGATTGGAGCATGTTTAACACAAGACTTTCTAAAATCAACGATAACTCCCTTAGTTTTACTAACATTCAGTAATGCTGATAGGGGCATGTGTAACACAAGACTTCCTAAAATCAACGATAACTCCCTTAGTTTTACTAACATTCAGTAATGCTGATAGGGGCATGTTTAACACAAGACTCTCTAAAATCAACGATAACTCCCTTAGTTTTACTAACATTCAGTAATGCTGATAGGGGCATGTGTAACACAAGACTCTCTAAAATCAACGATAACTCGCTTAGTTTTACGAACATTCAGTAATGCTGAAAGGGGCATGGTTAACACAAGACTCTCTAAAATCAACGATAACTCCCTTAGTTTTACTAACATTCAGTAATGCTGATAGGGGCATGTTTAACACAAGACTCTCTAAAATCAACGATAACTCCCTTAGTTTTACTAACATTCAGTGATGCTGATAGGGGCATGTTTAACACAAGACTTCCTAAAATCCACGATAACTTCCTTAGTTTTACTAACATTCAGTAATGCTGATAGGCGCATGTTTAACACAAGACTTCCTAAAATCCACGATAACTTCCTTAGTTTTACTAACATTCAGTAATGCTGATAGGGGCATGTTTAACACAAGACTTCATAAAATCCACGATAACTTCCTTGGTTTTACTAACATTTAGTAATGCTGATAGGGACATGTTTAACACAAGACTTCCTAAAATCCACGATAACTTCCTTAGTTTTACTAACATTCAGTAATGCTGATAGGGGCATGTTTAACACAAGACTTCCTAAAATCCACGATAACTCCCTTAGTTTTACTAACATTTAGTAAAGCTGATAGGGGCATGTGTAACACAAGACTTCCTAAAATCCACGATAACTCCCTTAGTTTTACTAACATTTAGTAATGCTGATCGGGGCATGTGTAACACAAGACTTCCTAAAATCCATGATAACTCCCTTTGTTTTACTAACATTCAGTGATGCTGATAGTGGCATGTTTAACACAAGACTTTCTAAAATCCATGACAACTCCCTTAGTTTTACTAACATTCAGTAATGCTGATAGGGGCATGTTTAATACAAGACTTCCTAAAATCCACGATAACTCCCTTAGTTTTACTAACATTCAGTAATGCTGACAGGGGCATGTGCAACACAAGACTTCCTAAAATCCACGATAACTCCCTTAGTTTTACTAACATTCAGTAATGCTGATAGGGGCATGTTTAACACAAGACTCTCTAAAATCAACGATAATCCCTTAGTTTTACTAACATTCAGTAATGCTGATAGGGGCATGTGTAACACAAGACTCTCTAAAATCAACGATAACTCGCTTAGTTTTACTAACATTCAGTAATGCTGATAGGGGCATGTTTAACACAAGACTCTCTAAAATCAACGATAACTCCCTTAGTTTTACTAACATTCAGTGATGCTTTTTGGGGCATGTTTAACACAAGACTTCCTAAAATCCACGATAACTTCCTTAGTTTTACTAACATTCAGTAATGCTGATAGGGGCATGTTTAACACAAGACTTCCTAAAATTCACGATAACTTCCTTGGTTTTATTAACATTCAGTAATGCTGATTGGGGCATGTGTAACACAAGACTTCCTAAAATCCACGATAACTTCCTTAGTTTTACTAACATTCAGTAATGCTGATAGGGGCATGTGTAACACAAGACTTCCTAAAATTCACGATAACTTCCTTAGTTTTACTAACATCTAGTAATGCTGATAGGAGCATGTTTAACACAAGACTTCCTAAAATCCACGATAACTCCCTTAGTTTTACTAACATTCAGTAATACTGAGAGGGGCATGTGTAACACAAGACTTCCTAAAATCCACGATAACTCCCTTAGTTTTACTAACATTCAGTGATGCTGGTAGGGGCATGTGTAACACAAGACTTCCTAAAATCAACGATAACTTCCTTAGTTTTATGAACATTCAGTAATGCTGATCGGGGCATGTTTTACACAAGACTCTCTAAAATCAACGATAACTTCCTTAGTTTTACTGACATTCAGTAATGCTGATAGGAGCATGTTTAACACAAGACTCTCTAAAATCAACGATAACTTCCTTAGTTTTACTGACATTCAGTAATAACTGACAGGGGCATGTGTAACACAAGACTTCCTAAAATCAACGACAACTCCCTTCGTTTTACTAACATTTAGTAATGCTGATAGGGGCATGTGCAACACAAGACTTCCTAAAATCGACGATAACTCCCTTAGTTTTACTAACATTCAGTAATACTGATAGGGGCATGTGTAACACAAGATTCTCTGAAATCAACGATAACTTCCTTAGTTTTACTAACATTTAGTAATGCTGATAGGGGCATGTGCAACACAAGACTTCCTAAAATCGACGATAACTCCCTTAGTTTTACTAACATTCAGTAATGCTGGTAGGGGCATGTGTAACACAAGACTCTCTAAAATCAACGATAACTTCCTTAGTTTTACAAACATTCAGTGATGCTGATAGGGGCATGTGTAACACGACTTCCTAAAATCAACGATAACTCCCTTAGTTTTACTGACATTCAGTAATGCTGATTGGAGCATGTTTAACACAAGACTTTCTAAAATCAACGATAACTCCCTTAGTTTTACTAACATTCAGTAATGCTGATAGGGGCATGTGTAACACAAGACTTCCTAAAATCAACGATAACTCCCTTAGTTTTACTAACATTCAGTAATGCTGATAGGGGCATGTTTAACACAAGACTCTCTAAAATCAACGATAACTCCCTTAGTTTTACTAACATTCAGTAGCTGATAGGGCATGTGTAACACAAGACTCTCTAAAATCAACGATAACTCGCTTAGTTTTACGAAAATTCAGTAATGCTGAAAGGGGCATGGTTAACACAAGACTCTCTAAAATCAACGATAACTCCCTTAGTTTTACTAACATTCAGTAATGCTGATAGGGGCATGTTTAACACAAGACTCTCTAAAATCAACGATAACTCCCTTAGTTTTACTAACATTCAGTAATGCTGATAGGGGCATGTGTAACACAAGACTTCCTAAAATCCACGACAACTTCCTTAGTTTTACGAACATTCAGTAATGCTGATAGGAGCATGTGTAACACAAGACTTCCGAAAATCAACGATAACTCCTTTAGTTTTACGAACATTCATTAATGCTGATAGGGGCATGTTTAACACAAGACTTCCTAAAATCCACGATAACTTCCTTTGTTTTACTAACATTCAGTAATGCTGATAGGAGCATGTGTAACACAAGACTTCCTAAAATCCACGATAACTCCCTTAGTTTTACTAACATTCAGTGATGCTGATAGGGGCATGTTTAACACAAGACTTCCTAAAATCCACGATAACTTCCTTAGTTTTACTAACATTCAGTAATGCTGATAGGCGCATGTTTAACACAAGACTTGCTAAAATCCACGATAACTTCCTTAGTTTTACTAACATTCAGTAATGCTGATAGGGGCATGTTTAACACAAGACTTCATAAAATCCACGATAACTTCCTTGGTTTTACTAACATTTAGTAATGCTGATAGGGACATGTTTAACACAAGACTTCCTAAAATCCACGATAACTTCCTTAGTTTTACTAACATTCAGTAATGCTGATAGGGGCATGTTTAACACAAGACTTCCTAAAATCCACGATAACTCCCTTAGTTTTACTAACATTTAGTAAAGCTGATAGGGGCATGTGTAACACAAGACTTCCTAAAATCCACGATAACTCCCTTAGTTTTACTAACATTTAGTAATGCTGATCGGGGCATGTGTAACACAAGACTTCCTAAAATCCATGATAACTCCCTTTGTTTTACTAACATTCAGTGATGCTGATAGTGGCATGTTTAACACAAGACTTCCTAAAATCCACGATAACTCCCTTAGTTTTACTAACATTCAGTAATGCTGATAGGGGCATGTTTAACACAAGACTTCCTAAAATCCACGATAACTCCCTTAGTTTTACTAACATTCAGTAATGCTGACAGGGGCATGTGCAACACAAGACTTCCTAAAATCCATGATAACTCCCTTAGTTATACTAACATTCAGTAATGCTGATAGGGGCATGTTTAACACAAGACTCTCTAAAATCAACGATAACTCCCTTAGTTTTACTAACATTCAGTAATGCTGATAGGGGCATGTTTAACACAAGACTTCCTAAAATCCACGATAACTCCCTTAGTTTTACTAACATTCAGTAATGCTGACAGGGGCATGTGCAACACAAGACTTCCTAAAATCCACGATAACTCCCTTAGTTTTACTAACATTCAGTAATGCTGATAGGGGCATGTTTAACACAAGACTCTCTAAAATCAACGATAACTCCCTTAGTTTTACTAACATTCAGTAATGCTGATAGGGGCATGTGTAACACAAGACTCTCTAAAATCAACGATAACTCGCTTAGTTTTACGAACATTCAGTAATGCTGAAAGGGGCATGGTTAACACAAGACTCTCTAAAATCAATGATAACTCCCTTAGTTTTACTAACATTCAGTAATGCTGATAGGGGCATGTTTAACACAAGACTCTCTAAAATCAACGATAACTCCCTTAGTTTTACTAACATTCAGTGATGCTTTTTGGGGCATGTTTAACACAAGACTTCCTAAAATCCACGATAACTTCCTTAGTTTTACTAACATTCAGTAATGCTGATAGGGGCATGTTTAACACAAGACTTCCTAAAATTCACGATAACTTCCTTGGTTTTATTAACATTCAGTAATGCTGATTGGGGCATGTGTAACACAAGACTTCCTAAAATTCACGATAACTTCCTTAGTTTTACTAACATCTAGTAATGCTGATAGGAGCATGTTTAACACAAGACTTCCTAAAATCCACGATAACTCCCTTAGTTTTACTAACATTCAGTAATGCTGATAGGAGCATGTGTAACACAAGACTCTCTAAAATCTACGATAACTCCCTTAGTTTTACTAATATTCAGTAATGCTGATAGGGGCATGTGTAACACAAGACTCTCTAAAATCCACGATATCTTCCTTAGTTTTACTAATATTCAGTAATGCTGATAGGGGCATGTGTAACACAAGACTCTCTAAAATCAACGATAACTCGCTTAGTTTTACGAACATTCAGTAATGCTGAAAGGGGCATGGTTAACACAAGACTCTCTAAAATCAACGATAACTCCCTTAGTTTTACTAACATTCAGTAATGCTGATAGGGGCATGTTTAACACAAGACTCTCTAAAATCAACGATAACTCCCTTAGTTTTACTAACATTCAGTAATGCTGATAGGGGCATGTGTAACACAAGACTTCCTAAAATCCACGACAACTTCCTTAGTTTTACGAACATTCAGTAATGCCGATAGGAGCATGTGTAACACAAGACTTCCGAAAATCAACGATAACTCCTTTAGTTTTACTAACATTCATTAATGCTGAAAGGGGCATGTTTAACACAAGACTTCCTAAAATCCACGATAACTTCCTTTGTTTTACTAACATTCAGTAATGCTGATAGAAGCATGTGTAACACAAGACTTCCTAAAATCCACGATAACTCCCTTAGTTTTACTAACATTCAGTGATGCTGATAGGGGCATGTTTAACACAAGACTTCCTAAAATCCACGATAACTTCCTTAGTTTTACTAACATTCAGTAATGCTGATAGGCGCATGTTTAACACAAGACTTCCTAAAATCCACGATAACTTCCTTAGTTTTACTAACATTTAGTAATGCTGATAGGGACATGTTTAACACAAGACTTCCTAAAATCCACGATAACTTCCTTAGTTTTACTAACATTCAGTAATGCTGATAGGGGCATGTTTAACACAAGACTTCCTAAAATCCACGATAACTCCCTTAGTTTTACTAACATTTAGTAAAGCTGATAGGGGCATGTGTAACACAAGACTTCCTAAAATCCACGATAACTCCCTTAGTTTTACTAACATTTAGTAATGCTGATCGGGGCATGTGTAACACAAGACTTCCTAAAATCCATGATAACTCCCTTTGTTTTACTAACATTCAGTGATGCTGATAGTGGCATGTTTAACACAAGACTTCCTAAAATCCACGATAACTCCCTTAGTTTTACTAACATTCAGTAATGCTGATAGGGGCATGTTTAACACAAGACTTCCTAAAATCCACGATAACTCCCTTAGTTTTACTAACATTCAGTAATGCTGACAGGGGCATGTGCAACACAAGACTTCCTAAAATCCACGATAACTCCCTTAGTTTTACTAACATTCAGTAATGCTGATAGGGGCATGTTTAACACAAGACTCTCTAAAATCAACGATAACTCCCTTAGTTTTACTAACATTCAGTAATGCTGATAGGGGCATGTTTAACACAAGACTTCCTAAAATCCACGATAACTCCCTTAGTTTTACTAACATTCAGTAATGCTGACAGGGGCATGTGCAACACAAGACTTCCTAAAATCCACGATAACTCCCTTAGTTTTACTAACATTCAGTAATGCTGATAGGGGCATGTTTAACACAAGACTCTCTAAAATCAACGATAACTCCCTTAGTTTTACTAACATTCAGTAATGCTGATAGGGGCATGTGCAACACAAGACTCTCTAAAATCAACGATAACTCGCTTAGTTTTACGAACATTCAGTAATGCTGAAAGGGGCATGGTTAACACAAGACTCTCTAAAATCAACGATAACTCCCTTAGTTTTACTAACATTCAGTAATGCTGATAGGGGCATGTTTAACACAAGACTCTCTAAAATCAACGATAACTCCCTTAGTTTTACTAACATTCAGTGATGCTTTTTGGGGCATGTTTAACACAAGACTTTTTTATATATTTTTTTTTTTTTGTTGTTGTTGTTGTATACAAGATCGAGGCTCGTGAAAGAGCGAACATTAATCACACAGAAAGACAAACAGACACATAAAACAAATAACATCGGGAGCGGTAGACAAGATGGGGAGAGAGGGGGAAGGACACAAAACAACATTTGAGAGCAGGGACCGAGAGACATGGAGACATCGAGAGATCTGTGGGAGGGAGAGGGCTTTGGGGGGGAGGCATGTGAAGGGGGGGAGGCATGTGAAGGGGGGGAGGCATGTGAAGGGGGGGGGGTGGGAGAGGTATAAACATATGGACACTGCCAGGATTTCCAGGAAATAAGTTGGAATTTCAAACAAGGTGGATCTGGGGTGAATTAGTGGGGGTAGAAAAGATCAAGGTTATGGATGGGGGAAGATAAGAGATGGTGGTGAACAGCTGTTTTAAAGACCTGGAGGGAGGAGAGGGATTGAAGGGAGTGTGGGAGTTTGTTCCACAGGCGGGAGAAAAGAGGAATGAAAGAGTGAAGGTGAGCAGAAAGCCGAGATTTCGGCAGTTTAACCATCAGAGGGTTGCTGGCAGATCTTGTGCGACCTGTAGGAATATTTGGGGGACAGAGCACAGAGAGAGCTGGGGGAGCAAGGCCGGAGAGGAGTCGGTAGAAGACAGAAAGACCACCTACCTGCCTGCGGTGAGTGAGTGAAAGGCCCTCAGAGATAGCTTCATCGCGGGAGATTCCAATGATTTTGAAAGCTTTGGATTCAACAGCGTGAAGCCGAGCCAGGTGTGAGGCAGGAGCACCAGCCCATAGGGGAGAACAGTATTCCATTGAGCTGCGGATGAAAGCCTTGTAAGTGGTGAGGAGCTCAGGTGTGCCGAGGAAGGACTTCGCACGACGGAGGATGCCCAGTCGGCGACTGGCTTTGGAGGCCAGCTTGGAAATGTGGTTTTCCCAAGAAAGATCATGGCAGATAGTGAGACCCAAAAGCTTGAGTGACAGAACTTCTTGGAGAGGATTGTTGAGAAAGTAGATGGGAGGGTTGTCCAGTCGATCTTTTCGGAGAGACATAGTAAGAGAGTGAGATTTGGCAGGATTGAAAGACATGTTCCACTTGTTTGACCAGTCTGTGATTTTGTCCAGGTCTTCAGAGAGTGAGGAGGCTGCAGACAGCCGATCTGAGGGAAGAGGAATGGAGCGGCAGAGAGTGGAGTCATCAGCAAAGAGATAGAGAGGATTTTCCAGAGAGTCAGAGAGATCATTGATAAAGACCAGAAAAAGCACAGGGCCCAGCACACTTCCTTGGGGAACTCCAGCCTGAACAGGAAGGGGAGATGAGAGAAATCCATTCAGGGCCACACGTTGACTACGACCAGAGAGGAAGTCCGCAAGCCATGCATGGAGATTTCCATGGATACCATAGGAGGAGAGTTTGGTGAGCAGAGCTGGGTGCCAGACCGTATCAAAGGCCCTTGATATGTCAAGGGAGACAGCTCTGATTTCCTGTTTGGCATTGAGGACCTCCATCCATTGTTGAGACAGCAGAAGCAGCATGTCCAGAGTAGAGTGACCTGGTCTGAGACCAAATTGATGATCAGAGATCAAGCCATTGGAGAAGAGGAAAGATTTCATATCCGAAGCAATGATGGATTCCATGACTTTGCTGATAATTGGGAGCAGGCTGATTGGTCTGTAGTTGCAAGGATCTGTTTTTGCACCTTTTTTGTGTAAAGCGGTAATGTTAGCTGATTTCCAGGATGCTGGCAGATGACCTTGAGCAAAAGATAGGGTGAAAAGAACAGAGAGAGGGTGAGATAGAGCGGCAGAGCAGGATTTTAAGACCCGTGGGCTGATGCCGTCTGGTCCAGTTGCAGAATCAGAGTCGAGGTTTGACAAAAACTCCTCCACCTTGTCAGGAGAGAAGGACACAGAGTCCAGGAGCAGTTGGGTTCGACTGCGAAAGGTGGGAACAGAGAGAGATGGGTTTGGGACTAAGGATTTCGAGGCGAACACAGAGTTGAGGCATTCGGCTTTGTCACGTGCGATGTCAACTGTGTGGCCATTTGAGGTAAGGGAGGGGATGGAGGGGGAACAAACATCAGAAACGGATTTGACCAGACGCCACCAGGATTTGGAGGAAGGAGACAGGTTTGAGAGTTCATTCTTGAGTGAGGAGAGATAGTGCTTCCTGGCACTCCTGAGGGTAGACACACACTTGTTCCGAGCTTGGTGGAAGGAACTGAGAATTCCTTCAGTTGGATTCGCCTTCCAAGAGGCAAAGGCAAGTTGTTTCAGGGCAACTGCCTCACTACAAGATTCAGTGTACCATGGACGGGAGGAAGGGTAAGACAATTGAAGGCGAGATGGGATAAATCTGTGCATGAGAGAGATCAGTTTGCTTTGGAAGAATTCCCAGGAAGAATTGATGTCAGAGGCAGTGGAGATGGGAGACCAATCCAGACGATTGATGGCTGCTTGAAGACCGTCCCAGTCGGCCTGAGTGAAATGCCAGACTCGTCGACGCTGAGGAGGCTCTCTGAGAATGGCCAGAGAGATGTCCACTTTGACAAGCACATGATCAGAAGAACCGATTGGAGCAGAAGAAGAGCAGCAGACATTAGCAGGGAAGTTTGTCATAACCAAGTCTAGAAGAGAAGATACTCCATTGGCTGAGATCCGGGTCGGGAAATTGACAGATTGTGTCAATCCCAGTGAGTCACAGAAGTCCTTTGCTGAGGTGCCATGACTAGTGAGAGAGGAACCCACACCCAACCAGGTGGCATGCTGACAGTTGAAGTCACCACATATGAGGAAGAGAGAGTTGGGATGAGTGGATAGAAGTTGGTCCATGTTGTCAGACATTGAAATGTAGGTGGAGTCATCACTGTTTGGGGGACGGTACAGAACACATATGAACAAAAGGTGGGAGTGGAGAGGAAGCCGTAACCAGAGGTACTCCTGCGGGTGAGGAGGAAAGAGAGCAGTGCAAGGAGAGTGAGGAAGAGAGTTTTTGACAAAGATAGCCACCCCACCACCAGGCCGAGGCGCAGGTCTATCATACCGGAGGAGGGAGTAACCAGGAAGAGATATTAAGGAATCCTAAAAGACTTCCTAAAATCCACGATAACTTCCTTAGTTTTACTAACATTCAGTAATGCTGATAGGGGCATGTGTAACACAAGACTTCCTAAAATTCACGATAACTTCCTTAGTTTTACTAACATCTAGTAATGCTGATAGGAGCATGTTTAACACAAGACTTCCTAAAATCCACGATAACTCCCTTAGTTTTACTAACATTCAGTAATGCTGATAGGAGCATGTGTAACACAAGACTCTCTAAAATCTACGATAACTCCCTTAGTTTTACTAATATTCAGTAATGCTGATAGGGGCATGTGTAACACAAGACTCTCTAAAATCCACGATATCTTCCTTAGTTTTACTAATATTCAGTAATGCTGATAGGGGCATGTGTAACACAAGACTCTCTAAAATCAACGATAACTCGCTTAGTTTTACGAACATTCAGTAATGCTGAAAGGAGCATGGTTAACACAAGACTCTCTAAAATCAACGATAACTCCCTTAGTTTTACTAACATTCAGTAATGCTGATAGGGGCATGTTTAACACAAGACTCTCTAAAATCAACGATAACTCCCTTAGTTTTACTAACATTCATTAATGCTGATAGGGGCATGTTTAACACAAGACTTCCTAAAATCCACGATAACTTCCTTTGTTTTACTAACATTCAGTAATGCTGATAGGAGCATGTGTAACACAAGACTTCCTAAAATCCACGATAACTCCCTTAGTTTTACTAACATTCAGTGATGCTGATAGGGGCATGTTTAACACAAGACTTCCTAAAATCCACGATAACTTCCTTAGTTTTACTAACATTCAGTAATGCTGATAGGCGCTTGTTTAACACAAGACTTCCTAAAATCCACGATAACTTCCTTAGTTTTACTAACATTCAGTAATGCTGATAGGGGCATGTTTAACACAAGACTTCATAAAATCCACGATAACTTCCTTGGTTTTACTAACATTTAGTAATGCTGATAGGGACATGTTTAACACAAGACTTCCTAAAATCCACGATAACTTCCTTAGTTTTACTAACATTCAGTAATGCTGATAGGGGCATGTTTAACACAAGACTTCCTAAAATCCACGATAATTCCCTTAGTTTTACTAACATCTAGTAATGCTGATAGGGGCATGTGTAACACAAGACTTCCTAAAATCCACGATAACTCCCTTAGTTTTACTAACATTTAGTAATGCTGATCGGGGCATGTGTAACACAAGACTTCCTAAAATCCATGATAACTCCCTTTGTTTTACTAACATTCAGTGATGCTGATAGTGGCATGTTTAACACAAGACTTCCTAAAATCCACGATAACTCCCTTAGTTTTACTAACATTCAGTAATGCTGATAGGGGCATGTTTAACACAAGACTTCCTAAAATCCACGATAACTCCCTTAGTTTTACTAACATTCAGTAATGCTGATAGGGGCATGTTTAACACAAGACTCTCTAAAATCAACGATAACTCCCTTAGTTTTACTAACATTCAGTAATGCTGATAGGGGCATGTTTAACACAAGACTTCCTAAAATCCACGATAACTCCCTTAGTTTTACTAACATTCAGTAATGCTGACAGGGGCATGTGCAACACAAGACTTCCTAAAATCCACGATAACTCCCTTAGTTTTACTAACATTCAGTAATGCTGATAGGGGCATGTTTAACACAAGACTCTCTAAAATCAACGATAACTCCCTTAGTTTTACTAACATTCAGTAATGCTGATAGGGGCATGTGTAACACAAGACTCTCTAAAATCAACGATAACTCGCTTAGTTTTACGAACATTCAGTAATGCTGAAAGGGGCATGGTTAACACAAGACTCTCTAAAATCAACGATAACTCCCTTAGTTTTACTAACATTCAGTAATGCTGATTGGGGCATGTGTAACACAAGACTTCCTAAAATCCACGATAACTTCCTTAGTTTTACTAACATTCAGTAATGCTGATAGGGGCATGTGTAACACAAGACTTCCTAAAATTCACGATAACTTCCTTAGTTTTACTAACATCTAGTAATGCTGATAGGAGCATGTTTAACACAAGACTTCCTAAAATCCACGATAACTCCCTTAGTTTTACTAACATTCAGTAATGCTGATAGGAGCATGTGTAACACAAGACTCTCTAAAATCTACGATAACTCCCTTAGTTTTACTAATATTCAGTAATGCTGATAGGGGCATGTGTAACACAAGACTCTCTAAAATCCACGATATCTTCCTTAGTTTTACTAATATTCAGTAATGCTGATAGGGGCATGTGTAACACAAGACTCTCTAAAATCAACGATAACTCCCTTAGTTTTACTAACATTCAGTAATGCTGATAGGGGCATGTTTAACACAAGACTCTCTAAAATCAACGATAACTCCCTTAGTTTTACTAACATTCATTAATGCTGATAGGGGCATGTTTAACACAAGACTTCCTAAAATCCACGATAACTTCCTTTGTTTTACTAACATTCAGTAATGCTGATAGGAGCATGTGTAACACAAGACTTCCTAAAATCCACGATAACTCCCTTAGTTTTACTAACATTCAGTGATGCTGATAGGGGCATGTTTAACACAAGACTTCCTAAAATCCACGATAACTTCCTTAGTTTTACTAACATTCAGTAATGCTGATAGGCGCATGTTTAACACAAGACTTCCTAAAATCCACGATAACTTCCTTAGTTTTACTAACATTCAGTAATGCTGATAGGGGCATGTTTAACACAAGACTTCATAAAATCCACGATAACTTCCTTGGTTTTACTAACATTTAGTAATGCTGATAGGGACATGTTTAACACAAGACTTCCTAAAATCCACGATAACTTCCTTAGTTTTACTAACATTCAGTAATGCTGATAGGGGCATGTTTAACACAAGACTTCCTAAAATCCACGATAATTCCCTTAGTTTTACTAACATCTAGTAATGCTGATAGGGGCATGTGTAACACAAGACTTCCTAAAATCCACGATAACTCCCTTAGTTTTACTAACATTTAGTAATGCTGATCGGGGCATGTGTAACACAAGACTTCCTAAAATCCATGATAACTCCCTTTGTTTTACTAACATTCAGTGATGCTGATAGTGGCATGTTTAACACAAGACTTCCTAAAATCCACGATAACTCCCTTAGTTTTACTAACATTCAGTAATGCTGATAGGGGCATGTTTAACACAAGACTTCCTAAAATCCACGATAACTCCCTTAGTTTTACTAACATTCAGTAATGCTGATAGGGGCATGTTTAACACAAGACTCTCTAAAATCAACGATAACTCCCTTAGTTTTACTAACATTCAGTAATGCTGATAGGGGCATGTTTAACACAAGACTTCCTAAAATCCACGATAACTCCCTTAGTTTTACTAACATTCAGTAATGCTGACAGGGGCATGTGCAACACAAGACTTCCTAAAATCCACGATAACTCCCTTAGTTTTACTAACATTCAGTAATGCTGATAGGGGCATGTTTAACACAAGACTCTCTAAAATCAACGATAACTCCCTTAGTTTTACTAACATTCAGTAATGCTGATAGGGGCATGTGTAACACAAGACTCTCTAAAATCAACGATAACTCGCTTAGTTTTACGAACATTCAGTAATGCTGAAAGGGGCATGGTTAACACAAGACTCTCTAAAATCAACGATAACTCCCTTAGTTTTACTAACATTCAGTAATGCTGATAGGGGCATGTTTAACACAAGACTTCCTAAAATCCACGATAACTCCCTTAGTTTTACTAACATTTAGTAATGCTGATAGGGGCATGTGTAACACAAGACTTCCTAAAATCCACAATAACTCCCTTAGTTTTACTAACATTTAGTAATGCTGATCGGGGCATGTGTAACACAAGACTTCCTAAAATCCACGATAACTCCCTTAGTTTTACTAACATTTAGTAATGCTGATAGAGGCATGTGCAACACAAGACTTCCTAAAATCGACGATAACTCCCTTAGTTTTGCTAACATTCAGTAATACTGATAGGGGCATGTGTAACACAAGATTCTGTAAAATCAACGATAACTTCCTTAGTTTTACTAACATTTAGTAATGCTGATAGGGGCATGTGCAACACAAGACTTCCTAAAATCGACGATAACTCCCTAGTTTTACTAACATTCAGTAATGCTGGTAGGAGCATGTGTAACACAAGACTTCCTAAAATCAACGATAACTCCCTTAGTTTTACTGACATTCAGTAATGCTGATTGGAGCATGTTTAACACAAGACTTTCTAAAATCAACGATAACTCCCTTAGTTTTACTAACATTCAGTAATGCTGATAGGGGCATGTGTAACACAAGACTTCCTAAAATCAACGATAACTCCCTTAGTTTTACTAACATTCAGTAATGCTGATAGGGGCATGTTTAACACAAGACTTCCTAAAATCAACGATAACTCCCTTAGTTTTACTAACATTCAGTAATGCTGATAGGGGCATGTGTAACACAAGACTCTCTAAAATCAACGATAACTCGCTTAGTTTTACGAACATTCAGTAATGCTGAAAGGGGCATGGTTAACACAAGACTCTCTAAAATCAACGATAACTCCCTTAGTTTTACTAACATTCAGTAATGCTGATAGGGGCATGTTTAACACAAGACTCTCTAAAATCAACGATAACTCCCTTAGTTTTACTAACATTCAGTAATGCTGATAGGGGCATGTGTAACACAAGACTTCCTAAAATCCACGACAACTTCCTTAGTTTTACGAACATTCAGTAATGCTGATAGGAGCATGTGTAACACAAGACTTCCGAAAATCAACGATAACTCCTTTAGTTTTACTAACATTCATTAATGCTGATAGGGGCATGTTTAACACAAGACTTCCTAAAATCCACGATAACTTCCTTTGTTTTACTAACATTCAGTAATGCTGATAGGAGCATGTGTAACACAAGACTTCCTAAAATCCACGATAACTCCCTTAGTTTTACTAACATTCAGTGATGCTGATAGGGGCATGTTTAACACAAGACTTCCTAAAATCCACGATAACTTCCTTAGTTTTACTAACATTCAGTAATGCTGATAGGGGCATGTGTAACACAAGACTCTCTAAAATCAACGATAACTCGCTTAGTTTTACGAACATTCAGTAATGCTGAAAGGGGCATGGTTAACACAAGACTCTCTAAAATCAACGATAACTCCCTTAGTTTTACTAACATTCAGTAATGCTGATAGGGGCATGTTTAACACAAGACTTCCTAAAATCCATGATAACTCCCTTTGTTTTACTAACATTCAGTGATGCTGATAGTGGCATGTTTAACACAAGACTTCCTAAAATCCACGATAACTCCCTTAGTTTTACTAACATTCAGTAATGCTGATAGGGGCATGTTTAACACAAGACTTCCTAAAATCCACGATAACTCCCTTAGTTTTACTAACATTCAGTAATGCTGATAGGGGCATGTTTAACACAAGACTCTCTAAAATCAACGATAACTCCCTTAGTTTTACTAACATTCAGTAATGCTGATAGGGGCATGTTTAACACAAGACTTCCTAAAATCCACGATAACTCCCTTAGTTTTACTAACATTCAGTAATGCTGACAGGGGCATGTGCAACACAAGACTTCCTAAAATCCACGATAACTCCCTTAGTTTTACTAACATTCAGTAATGCTGATAGGGGCATGTTTAACACAAGACTCTCTAAAATCAACGATAACTCCCTTAGTTTTACTAACATTCAGTAATGCTGATAGGGGCATGTGTAACACAAGACTCTCTAAAATCAACGATAACTCGCTTAGTTTTACGAACATTCAGTAATGCTGAAAGGGGCATGGTTAACACAAGACTCTCTAAAATCAACGATAACTCCCTTAGTTTTACTAACATTCAGTAATGCTGATAGGGGCATGTTTAACACAAGACTTCCTAAAATCCACGATAACTCCCTTAGTTTTACTAACATTTAGTAATGCTGATAGGGGCATGTGTAACACAAGACTTCCTAAAATCCACAATAACTCCCTTAGTTTTACTAACATTTAGTAATGCTGATCGGGGCATGTGTAACACAAGACTTCCTAAAATCCACGATAACTCCCTTAGTTTTACTAACATTTAGTAATGCTGATAGAGGCATGTGCAACACAAGACTTCCTAAAATCGACGATAACTCCCTTAGTTTTGCTAACATTCAGTAATACTGATAGGGGCATGTGTAACACAAGATTCTGTAAAATCAACGATAACTTCCTTAGTTTTACTAACATTTAGTAATGCTGATAGGGGCATGTGCAACACAAGACTTCCTAAAATCGACGATAACTCCCTAGTTTTACTAACATTCAGTAATGCTGGTAGGAGCATGTGTAACACAAGACTTCCTAAAATCAACGATAACTCCCTTAGTTTTACTGACATTCAGTAATGCTGATTGGAGCATGTTTAACACAAGACTTTCTAAAATCAACGATAACTCCCTTAGTTTTACTAACATTCAGTAATGCTGATAGGGGCATGTGTAACACAAGACTTCCTAAAATCAACGATAACTCCCTTAGTTTTACTAACATTCAGTAATGCTGATAGGGGCATGTTTAACATAAGACTTCCTAAAATCAACGATAACTCCCTTAGTTTTACTAACATTCAGTAATGCTGATAGGGGCATGTGTAACACAAGACTCTCTAAAATCAACGATAACTCGCTTAGTTTTACGAACATTCAGTAATGCTGAAAGGGGCATGGTTAACACAAGACTCTCTAAAATCAACGATAACTCCCTTAGTTTTACTAACATTCAGTAATGCTGATAGGGGCATGTTTAACACAAGACTCTCTAAAATCAACGATAACTCCCTTAGTTTTACTAACATTCAGTAATGCTGATAGGGGCATGTGTAACACAAGACTTCCTAAAATCCACGACAACTTCCTTAGTTTTACGAACATTCAGTAATGCTGATAGGAGCATGTGTAACACAAGACTTCCGAAAATCAACGATAACTCCTTTAGTTTTACTAACATTCATTAATGCTGATAGGGGCATGTTTAACACAAGACTTCCTAAAATCCACGATAACTTCCTTTGTTTTACTAACATTCAGTAATGCTGATAGGAGCATGTGTAACACAAGACTTCCTAAAATCCACGATAACTCCCTTAGTTTTACTAACATTCAGTGATGCTGATAGGGGCATGTTTAACACAAGACTTCCTAAAATCCACGATAACTTCCTTAGTTTTACTAACATTCAGTAATGCTGATAGGGGCATGTGTAACACAAGACTCTCTAAAATCAACGATAACTCGCTTAGTTTTACGAACATTCAGTAATGCTGAAAGGGGCATGGTTAACACAAGACTCTCTAAAATCAACGATAACTCCCTTAGTTTTACTAACATTCAGTAATGCTGATAGGGGCATGTTTAACACAAGACTCTCTAAAATCAACGATAACTCCCTTAGTTTTACTAACATTCAGTGATGCTTTTTGGGGCATGTTTAACACAAGACATTTTTTTTTTTTTTTTTTTTTTTTTTTTTTTTGTTGTTGTTGTATACAAGATCGAGGCTCGTGAAAGAGCGAACATTAATCACATAGAAAGACAAACAGACACATAAAACAAATAACATCGGGAGCGGTAGACAAGATGGGGAGAGAGGGGGAAGGACACAAAACAACATTTGAGAGCAGGGACCGAGAGACATGGAGACATCGAGAGATCTGTGGGAGGGAGAGGGCTTTGGGGGGGAGGCATGTGAAGGGGGGGAGGCATGTGAAGGGGGGGAGGCATGTGAAGGGGGGGGGTGGGAGAGGTATAAACATATGGACACTGCCAGGATTTCCAGGAAATAAGTTGGAATTTCAAACAAGGTGGATCTGGGGTGAATTAGTGGCGGTAGAAAAGATCAAGGTTATGGATGGGGGAAGATAAGAGATGGTGGTGAACAGCTGTTTTAAAGACCTGGAGGGAGGAGAGGGATTGAAGGGAGTGTGGGAGTTTGTTCCACAGGCGGGAGAAAAGAGGAATGAAAGAGTGAAGGTGAGCAGAAAGCCGAGATTTCGGCAGTTTAACCATCAGAGGGTTGCTGGCAGATCTTGTGCGACCTGTAGGAATATTTGGGGGACAGAGCACAGAGAGAGCTGGGGGAGCAAGGCCGGAGAGGAGTCGGTAGAAGACAGAAAGACCACCTACCTGCCTGCGGTGAGTGAGTGAAAGGCCCTCAGAGATAGCTTCATCGCGGGAGATTCCAATGATTTTGAAAGCTTTGGATTCAACAGCGTGAAGCCGAGCCAGGTGTGAGGCAGGAGCACCAGCCCATAGGGGAGAACAGTATTCCATTGAGCTGCGGATGAAAGCCTTGTAAGTGGTGAGGAGCTCAGGTGTGCCGAGGAAGGACTTCGCACGACGGAGGATGCCCAGTCGGCGACTGGCTTTGGAGGCCAGCTTGGAAATGTGGTTTTCCCAAGAAAGATCATGGCAGATAGTGAGACCCAAAAGCTTGAGTGACAGAACTTCTTGGAGAGGATTGTTGAGAAAGTAGATGGGAGGGTTGTCCAGTCGATCTTTTCGGAGAGACATAGTAAGAGAGTGAGATTTGGCAGGATTGAAAGACATGTTCCACTTGTTTGACCAGTCTGTGATTTTGTCCAGGTCTTCAGAGAGTGAGGAGGCTGCAGACAGCCGATCTGAGGGAAGAGGAATGGAGCGGCAGAGAGTGGAGTCATCAGCAAAGAGATAGAGAGGATTTTCCAGAGAGTCAGAGAGATCATTGATAAAGACCAGAAAAAGCACAGGGCCCAGCACACTTCCTTGGGGAACTCCAGCCTGAACAGGAAGGGGAGATGAGAGAAATCCATTCAGGGCCACACGTTGACTACGACCAGAGAGGAAGTCCGCAAGCCATGCATGGAGATTTCCATGGATACCATAGGAGGAGAGTTTGGTGAGCAGAGCTGGGTGCCAGACCGTATCAAAGGCCCTTGATATGTCAAGGGAGACAGCTCTGATTTCCTGTTTGGCATTGAGGACCTCCATCCATTGTTGAGACAGCAGAAGCAGCATGTCCAGAGTAGAGTGACCTGGTCTGAGACCAAATTGATGATCAGAGATCAAGCCATTGGAGAAGAGGAAAGATTTCATATCCGAAGCAATGATGGATTCCATGACTTTGCTGATAATTGGGAGCAGGCTGATTGGTCTGTAGTTGCAAGGATCTGTTTTTGCACCTTTTTTGTGTAAAGCGGTAATGTTAGCTGATTTCCAGGATGCTGGCAGATGACCTTGAGCAAAAGATAGGGTGAAAAGAACAGAGAGAGGGTGAGATAGAGCGGCAGAGCAGGATTTTAAGACCCGTGGGCTGATGCCGTCTGGTCCAGTTGCAGAATCAGAGTCGAGGTTTGACAAAAACTCCTCCACCTTGTCAGGAGAGAAGGACACAGAGTCCAGGAGCAGTTGGGTTCGACTGCGAAAGGTGGGAACAGAGAGAGATGGGTTTGGGACTAAGGATTTCGAGGCGAACACAGAGTTGAGGCATTCGGCTTTGTCACGTGCGATGTCAACTGTGTGGCCATTTGAGGTAAGGGAGGGGATGGAGGGGGAACAAACACCAGAAACGGATTTGACCAGACGCCACCAGGATTTGGAGGAAGGAGACAGGTTTGAGAGTTCATTCTTGAGTGAGGAGAGATAGTGCTTCCTGGCACTCCTGAGGGTAGACACACACTTGTTCCGAGCTTGGTGGAAGGAACTGAGATTTCCTTCAGTTGGATTCGCCTTCCAAGAGGCAAAGGCAAGTTGTTTCAGGGCAACTGCCTCACCACAAGATTCAGTGTACCATGGACGGGAGGAAGGGTAAGACAATTGAAGGCGAGATGGGATAAATCTGTGCATGAGAGAGATCAGTTTGCTTTGGAAGAATTCCCAGGAAGAATTGATGTCAGAGGCAGTGGAGATGGGAGACCAATCCAGACGATTGATGGCTGCTTGAAGACCGTCCCAGTCGGCCTGAGTGAAATGCCAGACTCGTCGACGCTGAGGAGGCTCTCTGAGAATGGCCAGAGAGATGTCCACTTTGACAAGCACATGATCAGAAGAACCGATTGGAGCAGAAGAAGAGCAGCAGACATTAGCAGGGAAGTTTGTCATAACCAAGTCTAGAAGAGAAGATACTCCATTGGCTGAGATCCGGGTCGGGAAATTGACAGATTGTGTCAATCCCAGTGAGTCACAGAAGTCCTTTGCTGAGGTGCCATGACTAGTGAGAGAGGAACCCACACCCAACCAGGTGGCATGATGACAGTTGAAGTCACCACATATGAGGAAGAGAGAGTTGGGATGAGTGGATAGAAGTTGGTCCATGTTGTCAGACATTGAAATGTAGGTGGAGTCATCACTGTTTGGGGGACGGTACAGAACACATATGAACAAAAGGTGGGAGTGGAGAGGAAGCCGTAACCAGAGGTACTCCTGCGGGTGAGGAGGAAAGAGAGCAGTGCAAGGAGAGTGAGGAAGAGAGTTTTTGACAAAGATAGCCACCCCACCACCAGGCCGAGGCTCAGGTCTATCATACCGGAGGAGGGAGTAACCAGGAAGAGATATTAAGGAATCCTAAAAGACTTCCTAAAATCCACGATAACTTCCTTAGTTTTACTAACATTCAGTAATGCTGATAGGGGCATGTTTAACACAAGACTTCCTAAAATTCACGATAACTTCCTTGGTTTTATTAACATTCAGTAATGCTGATTGGGGCATGTGTAACACAAGACTTCCTAAAATCCACGATAACTTCCTTAGTTTTACTAACATTCAGTAATGCTGATAGGGGCATGTGTAACACAAGACTTCCTAAAATTCACGATAACTTCCTTAGTTTTACTAACATCTAGTAATGCTGATAGGAGCATGTTTAACACAAGACTTCCTAAAATCCACGATAACTCCCTTAGTTTTACTAACATTCAGTAATGCTGATAGGAGCATGTGTAACACAAGACTCTCTAAAATCTACGATAACTCCCTTAGTTTTACTAATATTCAGTAATGCTGATAGGGGCATGTGTAACACAAGACTCTCTAAAATCCACGATATCTTCCTTAGTTTTACTAATATTCAGTAATGCTGATAGGGGCATGTGTAACACAAGACTCTCTAAAATCAACGATAACTCGCTTAGTTTTACGAACATTCAGTAATGCTGAAAGGGGCATGGTTAACACAAGACTCTCTAAAATCAACGATAACTCCCTTAGTTTTACTAACATTCAGTAATGCTGATAGGGGCATGTTTAACACAAGACTCTCTAAAATCAACGATAACTCCCTTAGTTTTACTAACATTCAGTAATGCTGATAGGGGCATGTGTAACACAAGACTTCCTAAAATCCACGACAACTTCCTTAGTTTTACGAACATTCAGTAATGCTGATAGGAGCATGTGTAACACAAGACTTCCGAAAATCAACGATAACTCCTTTAGTTTTACTAACATTCATTAATGCTGATAGGGGCATGTTTAACACAAGACTTCCTAAAATCCACGATAACTTCCTTTGTTTTACTAACATTCAGTAATGCTGATAGGAGCATGTGTAACACAAGACTTCCTAAAATCCACGATAACTCCCTTAGTTTTACTAACATTCAGTGATGCTGATAGGGGCATGTTTAACACAAGACTTCCTAAAATCCACGATAACTTCCTTAGTTTTACTAACATTCAGTAATGCTGATAGGCGCATGTTTAACACAAGACTTCCTAAAATCCACGATAACTTCCTTAGTTTTACTAACATTCAGTAATGCTGATAGGGGCATGTTTAACACAAGACTTCATAAAATCCACGATAACTTCCTTGGTTTTACTAACATTTAGTAATGCTGATAGGGACATGTTTAACACAAGACTTCCTAAAATCCACGATAACTTCCTTAGTTTTACTAACATTCAGTAATGCTGATAGGGGCATGTTTAACACAAGACTTCCTAAAATCCACGATAATTCCCTTAGTTTTACTAACATCTAGTAATGCTGATAGGGGCATGTGTAACACAAGACTTCCTAAAATCCACGATAACTCCCTTAGTTTTACTAACATTTAGTAATGCTGATCGGGGCATGTGTAACACAAGACTTCCTAAAATCCATGATAACTCCCTTTGTTTTACTAACATTCAGTGATGCTGATAGTGGCATGTTTAACACAAGACTTCCTAAAATCCACGATAACTCCCTTAGTTTTACTAACATTCATTAATGCTGATAGGGGCATGTTTAACACAAGACTTCCTAAAATCCACGATAACTCCCTTAGTTTTACTAACATTCAGTAATGCTGATAGGGGCATGTTTAACACAAGACTCTCTAAAATCAACGATAACTCCCTTAGTTTTACTAACATTCAGTAATGCTGATAGGGGCATGTTTAACACAAGACTTCCTAAAATCCACGATAACTCCCTTAGTTTTACTAACATTCAGTAATGCTGACAGGGGCATGTGCAACACAAGACTTCCTAAAATCCACGATAACTCCCTTAGTTTTACTAACATTCAGTAATGCTGATAGGGGCATGTTTAACACAAGACTCTCTAAAATCAACGATAACTCCCTTAGTTTTACTAACATTCAGTAATGCTGATAGGGGCATGTGTAACACAAGACTCTCTAAAATCAACGATAACTCGCTTAGTTTTACGAACATTCAGTAATGCTGAAAGGGGCATGGTTAACACAAGACTCTCTAAAATCAACGATAACTCCCTTAGTTTTACTAACATTCAGTAATGCTGATAGGGGCATGTTTAACACAAGACTCTCTAAAATCAACGACAACTCCCTTAGTTTTACTAACATTCAGTGATGCTTTTTGGGGCATGTTTAACACAAGACTTCCTAAAATCCACGATAACTTCCTTAGTTTTACTAACATTCAGTAATGCTGATAGGGGCATGTTTAACACAAGACTTCCTAAAATTCACGATAACTTCCTTGGTTTTATTAACATTCAGTAATGCTGATTGGGGCATGTGTAACACAAGACTTCCTAAAATCCACGATAACTTCCTTAGTTTTACTAACATTCAGTAATGCTGATAGGGGCATGTGTAACACAAGACTTCCTAAAATTCACGATAACTTCCTTAGTTTTACTAACATCTAGTAATGCTGATAGGAGCATGTTTAACACAAGACTTCCTAAAATCCA
Source organism: Myxine glutinosa (assembly GCF_964187855.1). Lineage (NCBI taxonomy): Eukaryota > Metazoa > Chordata > Myxini > Myxiniformes > Myxinidae > Myxine > Myxine glutinosa. The sequence goes on from NC_136262.1 coordinate 115,680,570, forward strand.
CGATAACTCCCTTAGTTTTACTAACATTCAGTAATGCTGATAGGAGCATGTGTAACACAAGACTCTCTAAAATCTACGATAACTCCCTTAGTTTTACTAATATTCAGTAATGCTGATAGGGGCATGTGTAACACAAGACTCTCTAAAATCCACGATATCTTCCTTAGTTTTACTAATATTCAGTAATGCTGATGGGGCATGTGTAACACAAGACTTCCTAAAATCCACGATAACTTCCTTAGTTTTACTAACATTCAGTAATGCTGTTAGGGGCATGTGTAACACAAGACTTCCTAAAATCAACGATAACTCCCTTAGTTTTACTAACATTCAGTAATGCTGATCGGAGCATGTTTAACACAAGACTCTCTAAAATCAACGATAACTCCCTTAGTTTTACTAACATTCAGTAATGCTGATAGGGACATGTGTAACACAAGACTCTCTAAAATCAATGATAAATCCCTTAGTTTTACGAACATTCAGTAATGCTGACAGGAGCATGTGTAACACAAGACTTCCTGAAATCAACGATAACTTCCTTCGTTTTACTAACATTCAGTAATGCTGATAGGGGCATGTTTAACACAAGACTCTCTAAAATCAACGATAACTCCCTTCGTTTTACGAACATTCAGTAATGCTGATAGGAGCATGTGTAACACAAGACTTCCTAAAATCCACGATAACTCCCTTAGTTTTACTCACATTCAGTAATGCTGATAGGGGCATGTTTAACACAATACTCTCTAAAATCAACGATAACTCCCTTAGTTTTACTAACATTCAGTAATGCTGATAGGAGCATGTGTAACACAAGACTTCCTAAAATCCACGATAACTCCCTTAGTTTTACTAACATTCAGTAATGCTGATAGGAGCATGTGTAACACAAGACTTCCTAAAATTCACGATAACTTCCTTAGTTTTACTAACATTCAGTAATGCTGAGAGAAGCATGTGCAACACAAGACTTCCTAAAATCCACGATAACTTCCTTAGTTTTACTAACATTCAGTAATACTGAGAGGGGCATGTGTAACACAAGACTTCCTAAAATCAACGATAACTTCCTTAGTTTTACGAACATTCAGTAATGCTGATCGGGGCATGTTTTACACAAGACTCTCTAAAATCAACGATAACTTCCTTAGTTTTACTGACATTCAGTAATGCTGATAGGAGCATGTTTAACACAAGACTCTCTAAAATCAACGATAACTTCCTTAGTTTTACTGACATTCAGTAATAACTGACAGGGGCATGTGTAACACAAGACTTCCTAAAATCAACGACAACTCCCTTAGTTTTACTAACATTTAGTAATGCTGATAGGGGCATGTGCAACACAAGACTTCCTAAAATCGACGATAACTCCCTTAGTTTTACTAACATTCAGTAATACTGATAGGGGCATGTGTAACACAAGATTCTCTAAAATCAACGATAACTTCCTTAGTTTTAGTAACATTTAGTAATGCTGATAGGGGCATGTGCAACACAAGACTTCCTAAAATCGACGATAACTCCCTTAGATTTACTAACATTCAGTAATGCTGGTAGGAGCATGTGTAACACAAGACTCTCTAAAATCAACGATAACTTCCTTAGTTTTACGAACATTCAGTGATGCTGATAGGGGCATGTGTAACACGACTTCCTAAAATCAACGATAACTCCCTTAGTTTTACTGACATTCAGTAATGCTGATTGGAGCATGTTTAACACAAGACTTTCTAAAATCAACGATAACTCCCTTAGTTTTACTAACATTCAGTAATGCTGATAGGGGCATGTGTAACACAAGACGTCCTAAAATCAACGATAACTCCCTTAGTTTTACTAACATTCAGTAATGCTGATAGGGGCATGTTTAACACAAGACTCTCTAAAATCAACGATAACTCCCTTAGTTTTACTAACATTCAGTAATGCTGATAGGGGCATGTGTAACACAAGACTCTCTAAAATCAACGATAACTCGCTTAGTTTTACGAACATTCAGTAATGCTGAAAGGGGCATGGTTAACACAAGACTCTCTAAAATCAACGATAACTCCCTTAGTTTTACTAACATTCAGTAATGCTGATAGGGGCATGTTTAACACAAGACTCTCTAAAATCAACGATAACTCCCTTAGTTTTACTAACATTCAGTAATGCTGATAGGGGCATGTGTAACACAAGACTTCCTAAAATCCACGACAACTTCCTTAGTTTTACGAACATTCAGTAATGCTGATAGGAGCATGTGTAACACAAGACTTCCGAAAATCAACGATAACTCCTTTAGTTTTACTAACATTCATTAATGCTGATAGGGGCATGTTTAACACAAGACTTCCTAAAATCCACGATAACTTCCTTTGTTTTACTAACATTCAGTAATGCTGATAGGAGCATGTGTAACACAAGACTTCCTAAAATCCATGATAACTCCCTTAGTTTTACTAACATTCAGTGATGCTGATAGGGGCATGTTTAACACAAGACTTCCTAAAATCCACGATAACTTCCTTAGTTTTACTAACATTCAGTAATGCTGATAGGCGCATGTTTAACACAAGACTTCCTAAAATCCACGATAACTTCCTTAGTTTTACTAACATTCAGTAATGCTGATAGGGGCATGTTTAACACAAGACTTCCTAAAATCCACGATAACTTCCTTGGTTTTACTAACATTTAGTAATGCTGATAGGGGCATGTGTAACACAAGACTTCCGAAAATCAACGATAACTCCTTTAGTTTTACTAACATTCATTAATGCTGATAGGGGCATGTTTAACACAAGACTTCCTAAAATCCACGATAACTTCCTTAGTTTTACTAACATTCAGTAATGCTGATAGCGGCATGTTTAACACAAGACTTCCTAAAATCCACGATAACTCCCTTAGTTTTACTAACATTTAGTAAAGCTGATAGGGGCATGTGTAACACAAGACTTCCTAAAATCTACGATAACTCCCTTAGTTTTACTAACATTTAGTAATGCTGATCGGGGCATGTGTAACACAAGACTTCCTAAAATCCATGATAACTCCCTTTGTTTTACTAACATTCAGTGATGCTGATAGTGGCATGTTTAACACAAGACTTCCTAAAATCCATGATAACTCCCTTAGTTTTACTAACATTCAGTAATGCTGATAGGGGCATGTTTAACACAAGACTTCCTAAAATCCACGATAACTCCCTTAGTTTTACTAACATTCAGTAATGCTGGCAGGGGCATGTGCAACACAAGACTTCCTAAAATCCACGATAACTCCCTTAGTTTTACTAACATTTAGTAATGCTGATAGGGGCATGTGTAATACAAGACTTCCTAAAATCCACGATAACTTCCTTAGTTTTACTAACATTTAGTAATGCTGATAGGGGCATGTTTAACACAAGACTTCCTAAAATCCACGATAACTCCCTTAGTTTTACTAACATTTAGTAATGCTGATAGGGGCATGTGTAACACAAGACTTCCTAAAATCCACAATAACTCCCTTAGTTTTACTAACATTTAGTAATGCTGATAGGGGCATGTGTAACACAAGACTTCTTAAAATCCACGATAACTCCCTTAGTTTTACTAACATTTAGTCATGCTGATCGGGGCATGTGTAACACAAGACTTCCTAAAATCCACGATAACTCCCTTAGTTTTACTAACATTTAGTAATGCTGATAGGGGCATGTGCAACACAAGACTTCCTAAAATCGACGATAACTCCCTTAGTTTTGCTAACATTCAGTAATACTGATAGGGGCATGTGTAACACAAGATTCTGTAAAATCAACGATAACTTCCTTAGTTTTACTAACATTTAGTAATGCTGATAGGGGCATGTGCAACACAAGACTTCCTAAAATCGACGATAACTCCCTAGTTTTACTAACATTCAGTAATGCTGGTAGGAGCATGTGTAACACAAGACTCTCTAAAATCAACGATAACTTCCTTAGTTTTACGAACATTCAGTGATGCTGATAGGGGCATGTGTAACACGACTTCCTAAAATCAACGATAACTCCCTTAGTTTTACTGACATTCAGTAATGCTGATTGGAGCATGTTTAACACAAGACTTTCTAAAATCAACGATAACTCCCTTAGTTTTACTAACATTCAGTAATGCTGATAGGGGCATGTGTAACACAAGACTTCCTAAAATCAACGATAACTCCCTTAGTTTTACTAACATTCAGTAATGCTGATAGGGGCATGTTTAACACAAGACTTCCTAAAATCAACGATAACTCGCTTAGTTTTACGAACATTCAGTAATGCTGAAAGGGGCATGGTTAACACAAGACTCTCTAAAATCAACGATAACTCCCTTAGTTTTACTAACATTCAGTAATGCTGATAGGGGCATGTTTAACACAAGACTCTCTAAAATCAACGATAACTCCCTTAGTTTTACTAACATTCAGTAATGCTGATAGGGGCATGTGTAACACAAGACTTCCTAAAATCCACGACAACTTCCTTAGTTTTACGAACATTCAGTAATGCTGATAGGAGCATGTGTAACACAAGACTTCCGAAAATCAACGATAACTCCTTTAGTTTTACTAACATTCATTAATGCTGATAGGGGCATGTTTAACACAAGACTTCCTAAAATCCACGATAACTTCCTTTGTTTTACTAACATTCAGTAATGCTGATAGGAGCATGTGTAACACAAGACTTCCTAAAATCCACGATAACTCCCTTAGTTTTACTAACATTCAGTGATGCTGATAGGGGCATGTTTAACACAAGACTTCCTAAAATCCACAATAACTTCCTTAGTTTTACTAACATTCAGTAATGCTGATAGGCGCATGTTTAACACAAGACTTCCTAAAATCCACGATAACTTCCTTAGTTTTACTAACATTCAGTAATGCTGATAGGGGCATGTTTAACACAAGACTTCCTAAAATCCACGAAAACTTCCTTGGTTTTACTAACATTTAGTAATGCTGATAGGGACATGTTTAACACAAGACTTCCTAAAATCCACGATAACTTCCTTAGTTTTACTAACATTCAGTAATGCTGATAGCGGCATGTTTAACACAAGACTTCCTAAAATCCACGATAACTCCCTTAGTTTTACTAACATTTAGTAAAGGTGATAGGGGCATGTGTAACACAAGACTTCCTAAAATCCACGATAACTCCCTTAGTTTTACTAACATTTAGTAATGCTGATCGGGGCATGTGTAACACAAGACTTCCTAAAATCCATGATAACTCCCTTTGTTTTACTAACATTCAGTGATGCTGATAGTGGCATGTTTAACACAAGACTTCCTAAAATCCATGATAACTCCCTTAGTTTTACTTACATTCAGTAATGCTGATAGGGGCATGTTTAACACAAGACTTCCTAAAATCCACGATAACTCCCTTAGTTTTACTAACATTCAGTAATGCTGACAGGGGCATGTGCAACACAAGACTTCCTAAAATCCATGATAACTCCCTTAGTTTTACTAACATTTAGTAATGCTGATAGGGGCATGTTTAACACAAGACTTCCTAAAATCCACGATAACTCCCTTAGTTTTACTAACATTTAGTAATGCTGATAGGGGCATGTGTAACACAAGACTTCCTAAAATCCACAATAACTCCCTTAGTTTTACTAACATTTAGTAATGCTGATAGGGGCATGTGTAATACAAGACTTCTTAAAATCCACGATAACTCCCTTAGTTTTACTAACATTTAGTCATGCTGATCGGGGCATGTGTAACACAAGACTTCCTAAAATCCACGATAACTCCCTTAGTTTTACTAACATTTAGTAATGCTGATAGGGGCATGTGTAACACAAGACTTCCTAAAATCCACAATAACTCCCTTAGTTTTACTAACATTCAGTAATGCTGATAGGGGCATGTGTAACACAAGACTTCTTAAAATCCACGATAACTCCCTTAGTTTTACTAACATTTAGTCATGCTGATCGGGGCATGTTTAACACAAGACATGTGTGGTGTTTGTTTAACACACATGTTTAACACACCATGTCCCTCGTGGTCCCCCTGTGCTGTCTTTCCCTCGCGGTCCCCCTGTGCTGTCTTTCCCTCGCGGTCCCCCTGTACTGTCTTTCCCTCGCGGTCCCCCTGTGCTGTCTTTCCCTCGCGGTCCCCCTGTGCTGTCTTTCCCTCGCGGTCCCCCTGTGCTGTCTTTCCCTCGCGGTCCCCCTGTGCTGTCTTTCCCTCATGGTCCCCCTGTGCTGTCTTTCCCTCGCGGTCCCCCTGTGCTGTCTTTCCCTCATGGTCCCCCTGTACAGTCTTTCCCTCGCGGTCCCCCTGTACTGTCTTTCCCTCGCGGTCCCCCTGTACTGTCTTTCCCTCATGGTCCCCCTGTACAGTCTTTCCCTCATGGTCCCCCTGTGCTGTCTTTCCCTCATGGTCCCCCTGTGCTGTCTTTCCCTCGTGGTCCCCCTGTGCTGTCTTTCCCTCGCGGTCCCCCTGTGCTGTCTTTCCCTCATGGTCCCCCTGTACAGTCTTTCCCTCATGGTCCCCCTGTACAGTCTTTCCCTCATGGTCCCCCTGTGCTGTCTTTCCCTCATGGTCCCCCTGTGCTGTCTTTCCCTCATGGTCCCCCTGTGCTGTCTTTCCCTCGCGGTCCCCCTGTACTGTCTTTCCCTCGCGGTTGTCAGCTCTTTCACGAGCCTCGATTCAGTATACAAAAAAAAAAAGACTTCCTAAAATCCACGACCTATGTAATGCTGGGAACTTCACGTCTCTGAATGCTTGGGATGTCACAACAATGTTGTTGGTTTGGTTCCGTAAAATGGGGTGCATCGGGACACAAACAGAAAAAAGTTCGGAAACTTTTTCGCTGAAAATTGATAACCAGACTGATTTGTTGATATTTGGGTTGAAAGTGTTCTCTTGTTTAAAAAAAAAAAAAGCAACTTATAGTCCGTATTAACCCCATATCTGGGTTAAATAGGAATAAATAGGATTGTTATGGCTGTCCCTATTCACCCCGTTTTACGGGTCAATAGGGACAGTCACTAATACAAAAAAGAATAATCAAGAAATCGGGAAAGTTTGGAGAAACGTTTTATCCCATATTTTTTTCCATTGGCTCCGTGTTTTTTTTTTGGGTGTGTGGGAGCTGTGCTATCCCGCTACAGGTGCATATTACGTGCATCCACCTGAGCTATCAATTTAGTAATAAGTTGGAGACTCAGGATTTGTATTAGTGATTCCTGATTATTCTTTTTTTGTATTAGTGACCGTCCCTATTCACCCCATTTAACGGTGTTCATTTGTTTGGAATGATGCTGTTTGGAATGAAAATATCGAGATTGAGTTTGAAGGAAAATGAGTAAATGACGTGTGAAAAGGGCGGGGACAGAGCGAGCTTGGTCGCCAATCGGAATCATTTTTGCCGTTTTCCGCATGTGGGAACATTCTCCATGTTTCCACATTGTTCCCGCATTATCCGCGAATACCTTTCCGTGACGTCACACCATGGTAGCGCAATAACTTTTGCTAATTTCCTGTAATAACACGTTTTCTTCATTGTAACATAACAGCCAATCACCTCTCTCCAGGCAACACCATCACCACCGTTATCATCTTTACCCTTCAAGGTACATCGAGTTTACACTGTGCTCCTCCCAGTTTTGGGGTCGGCCCCACCAGATTTCTGTGCAGTTTGAGGATCCTTGTAGATGTCCTAGACCAGGTGGGAGTTTTCATAGAATTTCTCCAAATGTTCTTTTTTAAGACTACGTGCTCCCACCTGTGCATAGCACCTGCACAGCAGCACAGGTACCTCGCAAGTTTGACAATAACACCGTGGTGCTCACCCTGCACCGCCATGACAGTTTCACCAAGCACGGACGCGGTCTGAACAGTTACCATGGAGACCATGACGTCAGCACCAGGCCCAGGTCGGAAAACCTTCGCTTCGTTATATTTTATAAACGTCGTTTTTAATAAATTCTTCATCTACTTAAAACGTTTTCATGTTTATTTTTCCTCATTATTTCGGTCATGAAGCGTCACAGGAATGAACAAGAATCATAATATAATCTGGTGTTGATGTGACGCACACATGATGGACCGAATGGTCTCCTGCATCGAATTGGAGCACGGAGGAGCAAGGGGGAGGAGAAAACGACGGGGGGCGAGGGAGCACGGGGGGAGCGAGGGAGCACGGGGGGAGCGAGGGAGCACGGGGGGAGCGAGGAAGCACGGGGGAGTGGGCGAGGGAGCACGGGGGGAGTGAGGGAGCACGGGGGGAGCGACGGAGCACGGGGGGAGCGAGGGAGCACGGGGGGAGCGAGGAATCACGGGGGGAGTGAAGAAGCACGGGGGAGTGGGCGAGGGAGCACGGGGGGAGTGAGGGAGCATGGGGGGAGCGACGGAGCACGGGGGGAGCCAGGGAGCACGGGGGGAGCGAGGGAGCACGGGGGGAGTGAGGAAGCACGGGGGGGGAGTTAGGAAGCACGGGTGAGTGGGCGAGGAAGCACGGGTGAGTGGGCGAGGAAGCACGGGTGAGTGGGCGAGGAAGCACGGGGAGGAGCACGGGGGCAGGCACGGGGAGAGGGAGCACGGGGGGTGAGGGAACACGGCGAGGGAGCATGGGGGAGGCGAGGAAGCACGGGGGGAGCGAGGGAGCACGGGGGAGGGAGGACACACGGGGGAGGGAGGAAACACGGGGGAGGGAGGAAGCACGGGGGAGCGAGGAAGCACGGGGGGGGGGCGAGGGAGCACGGGAGGAGGAAGTGGGGAAGGACGGGGGGAGTGGGAAAGGTCGAGAGCATGGGGAGCACGGGAGTGAAGAACCACGAGTTCAGGCCCCATTGGTGACGTATTCGCGTGACGGACTCTGACGTGAACAGGACGTCATCACGACAGCCGCAACATGGCGACTGCCATGTACCTGGAGCATTACTTGGACAGTGAGGAGGGTTGAGGGAGTTTAATGGAGGCGTCGCCGCGGTTTCGAGTGCTCCAACGGGATTTGTACCGTCACGGTCTTGGTTTAAATTAAAAAACCCGGAAATGTAATTTCCATCAGTGTTTCCGCACCAGTTGATAATGAATCGCTAGTTACCCTTAAACTTCGTGTTTGTAACTGTTATTGTGCCTCAAGGGTGCGATCCGTGACCGGTCTTGGTCGTCATGGTTACCCTGGACCGTGACCATGTCGCTCTAATTCAAATGAGACCGTGAGATGTCTGCGTTTCTCTCGGTTCTCATGTAATCTGGGGGTTCGATTCCCGGCGCAGCCAATCAGATTCCACTTGGTTTTTTTGCTGTGACCAGGAAAGGGGAGCTTGGGGTGAAGCCGGCTATCCTTTCCGGAAGTATTTGCGAGTAAAGAATCCCTCTCTGAGTGATGGTTGTTATGGTTACAGAGCTGTCTGTCCTTGTGCACTTCGTATGCTTTAATAACTAATTAAATATTCACCTACCGGGCTCTTCCTCTTCCTAACCTCTTTTGCTCCTCTTTTCTCATCCTCTCCTTGTCAGGCATCGAGAATCTTCCTAATGAATTGCAAAGGAACTTCCATTTGATGAGGGACTTGGACCAGCGCACCGAGGGTGGGTCGAACCCTTTGGTTACCCCTGCTGGTTGTGCACAGGAATGTGTTTTTAAGGGACTTCCTTATGTTTCGGGTGGTTGCTGGTGGTTAGTGGTTAACACGCAGGTACAGGGAGGGAGCAAGTACGGGGAAGTATGGGGGTACGGGGAGGGGGTAAACAGACCAACCATTGGGAATCGTACATATGTGCATGACCTATCCTTGACCCCATATTCCCCCTGACGCATTTCCATGACCTCCTTGACCCCATATCCCACCTGACCCATTTCCATGACCCCTGCTTGATCCCATATTCTCCGACCCATTTCCATGACCTCTTGACCCCATAATCCCCCATGACCTCTCCTTGACCACATATTCCCCCATGACCCATTTCCATAATCTCTCCTTGACCCTATATTCCCCCTGACTCATTTCCATGTCCTGTCATGGACCCCATATTGCCCCCTGACTCATTTCCATGGCCTGTCATGGACCCCATATTGCCCCCTGACCCATTTCCATGACCTCCTTGACCCCATATCCCACCTGACTCATTTCCATGTCCTGTCATGGACCCATATTGCCCCCTGACTCATTTCCATGTCCTGTCATGGGCCCCATATTCCCCCCTGACCCATTCCCATGACCTTCTGAGCCCATATTCCCCCATGACCCATTTCCATGACCTCTCATTGACCCTATATTCCCCGACTCATTTCCATGTCCTGTCATGGACCCCATATTCCCCCTGACCCATTTCCATGACCTCTTGACCCCATATTCCCCCATGACCTATTTCAATGACCTCTCCTTGACCCTATAATTCCCCATGACCCATCATGGACCCCATATTCCCCCCTGACCAATTTCCATGACCTCGACCCCATATTCCACCATGACCCATTTCCATGACCTCTTGACCCTATTCCCCCATGACCTATTTCAATGACCTCTCCTTGACCCTATATTCCCCATGACCCATCATGGACCCCATATTCCCCCTTGACCAATTTCCATGACCTTGACCCCATATTCCACCATGACCCATTTCCATGACCTCTCCTTTGACCCTATATTCCCCCATGACCTCCTTGACCCCATATTCCCCCCTGACTCATTTCCATGACCTCCACAGACCTGAAGGCAGAGATCGAAGGCCTGGCGAGCGAGTATTTGACCTCTGTGGCCGTACTTTCTCCCACGGCCCGTCTTGATCGCCTGCAGCGCATCCAAACGGCGTTCGCGCGATGCCGGGAGTTCGGGGACGACAAGGTTCAACTCGCCATGCAAACCTACGAGATGGTATGACCCAGTCTACGGATACACCCCTTTCACATCTTCACTCGTGTGACCGTGCGTGATCATGCCCTTTAGCTGTCCACCTCTAGGAGGTTACCAGCTCCATTTGGCTTGATATGCTGATGGATTAATATCATCCCCACGACCTTGGAATAATGTCCTTACCTGCTAAGGTGAACTCCCTCGACCAATAATGTACATTTTGTGAACTGGACCCCCCCAACCTCCACCTCCAGTCTCATGCTTTATGACTGACCAGGGGATTCCCTTAACCACCACTCAACAACCATGAATAATCAAATTATTTCAGAGTAATCGTGTGGTTGGCGAGAGGTACACATGAGTTGGTGGAACCACCCGTACGATCAATTAGGAAATGAGTATCAGGTAGACATTACATCCCTGAGTGACCTTCCACATGGACGATACTATTTGTGTCCAGGTCCTAAAATCATCCCCCAATAAAGTGGAAGAGGTGAGGGGTCGAATGGCCCATAATAGCACCCCACCATTTATAACCAGTACATGGTCTACGTCGTCCCTTTAAAAGGTCACCCGTCCTTTCCTGGAGTTCCTCTGCACATTCTGAACACGATCCTAGATGCTTTCCAGGTTATGTTTGTGGCCCCCCTTTACTCTGAATGGATTTTGTTTGTTGCGGTTTTGTACCACAAAGCTTGGCTTTGTCACTTGGAATGCTGTTTGGCTCAGAAGATGAAAACTGAAAAGAAAGGAGTATCCTTCGTCCCAGTGGTGGCCAAAGCAAGATGATGGACAAAGGTCATCTCAGGTTCTCCTGCACACGGATCGTTATGTCTACGGGGCAGAGTGAAAAGGCACAGATGGGATTATGGAGGAATCTGAGAGCAAATGTTCTGTCAAACCCCAGTTACCACTCTCCCCTGACCTCCGTAACCCCCTTTTTTTCCTTATTCCCCCCCACTCCAGGTGGATAAACACATCCGAAGACTAGATGCAGACCTCGCACGCTTTGAAGCAGAGCTCAAGGAGAAGCAGCTGGAACCCGTCGGGCTTTATGAACCTGGAGCAGGACGTGCCAGCAAAAGTGAGCCAAGCACAGGAATGGGTGCACAGGATGTGGGATGGTACTAAAGGGGGCACTGGGCAGACGCTGTGACTTGGTGGAGAAGGTAGTTGTAATGATCATGGTGGTGATGGTTGTGGTGTCAGTGTATGTTCCCAGTTGTCTGGACAGCAAATTAAGATGCTTCCTTCATTTGGTATTCCAATTGTTTCATTCCTCATGAGATAATGACCTTTGAATGTGTTTGAGCAGAGGGTCGGAGTGTGGAGAGAAAGAAGGGGGCAGTTGGGAGGGGTCGGGGTCGTGCTCCTGAAGAAGAAACACCCCGGGGTGGAGGAAGAAAGAGACTGAAGCTCGGAAAGCCGTGAGAAGGGGCTTGGGTGGGGTGCATGTGTGGGGTGGACATTCTTGGGTGTGGTGCACATGTGGGGTGGACATGCTTGGGTGTGGTGCACGTGTGGGGTGGACATGCTTGGGTGTGGTGCATGTGTGGGGTGGACATGCTTGGGTGTGGTGCATGTGTGGGGTGGACATGCTTGGGTGTGGTGCATGTGTGGGGTGGACATGCTTGGGTGTGGTGCATGTGTGGGGTGGACATGCTTGGGTGTGGTGCATGTGTGGGGTGGACATGCTTGGGTGCGGTGCACGTGTGGGGTGGACATGCTTGGGTGCGGTGCACGTGTGGGGTGGACATGCTTGGGTGTCGTGGACATGGTCGTGTGGGGTGGACATGCTTTGGTGTGGTGCACGTATAGGGTGGACATGCTTGGGTGTCGTGGACATGGTCGTGTGTGGTGTACGTGTGGGGTGGACATGCTTTGGTGTGGTGCACGTGTGGGGTGGACATGCTTGGGTGTCGTGGACATGGTCGTGTGTGGTGTACGTGTGGGGTGGACATGCTTGGGTGTGGTGCACGTGTAGGGTGGACATGCTTTGGTGTGGCGCACGTGTGGGGTGGACATGCTTGGGTGTGGTGCACGTGTGCGGTGGACATGCTTGGGTGTGGTGCACGTGTGGGGTGGACAGGCTTGAGTGTGGTGCATGTGTGGGGTGCATATGCTTGGGTGTGGTGGACATGCTTGGGTGTAGTGCACGTGTGGGGTGGACATGCTTGGGTGTGGTGGACATGCTTGGGTGTGGTGCATGTGTATGGGGTGGACATGCTTGGGTGTGGTGCACGTGTGGTGTGGATATGCTTGGGTGTGGTGCACGTGTGGTGTGGACATGCTTGGGTGTGGTGCACGTGTGGTGTGGACATGCTTGGGTGTGGTGCACGTGTGGTGTGGACATGCTTGGGTGTGGTGCACGTGTGGTGTGGACATGCTTGGGTGTGGTGCACGTGTGGTATGGACATGCTTGGGTGTGGTGCACGTGTGGGGTGGACATGCTTGGGTGTGGTGCACGTGTGGTGTGGACATGCTTGGGTGTGGTGCACGTGTGGTGTGGACATGCTTGGGTGTGGTGCACGTGTGGGGTGGACATGCTTGGGTGTGGTGCACGTGTGGTGTGGACATGCTTGGGTGTGGTGCGCGTGTGGGGTGGACATGCTTGGGTGTGGTGCACGTGTGGTGTGGACATGCTTGGGTGTGGTGCGCGTGTGGGGTGGACATGCTTGGGTGTTGCCTTATAGTAGTTGGAGTGGGTTACAGATACTTTACTAAATTAGAACGTCACAGACCCCGATAATTCACCATATTCCACTTCATTCTGTGAGCCGATCACCTGTTCATGGATCCTGTGAATGAGTAAATTGTCCACACTCGCCCTTTAACCAAATGCAGACAATCTTTCATTCCATGAATTTGATGAGAATAAAACATAAATATCTACAAAATATGAATATGGAGTTGGAGCATCATTAACCAAGAGTTTAGGCAGGAATAAAGTAAAAACTTGCCATTCGTAATTATTTCTTCTTCTTCTCTCCTTTGGATGTATTTACTTCTTCTTCTTCTTCTCTCATCAGGGTGGAGAGTGCAACTCAACTGCCGTTCAGCATGGCTGTGCATCCTTCAGATGTGCTCGACATGCCTGTAGATCCCAATGAACCCACGTACTGCCTTTGCCATCAAGTCTCCTATGGAGAGATGATCGGCTGTGACAACCCAGATGTACGGAATAAAAATCACTCACGTGATTCTGACCCACGCTCTTCCTCCTCCCCTCCCACCAACTCGTGCTCTTCCACCCCCCACCACCTCACCTCACCCCAACCAGCCCTTGCTTCTCCTCACCTCACCCTCAGCCCATACTCCTCCTCACCTCACCCTCATCAGCCCATACTCCTCCTCACCTCATCCTCATCAGCCCATACTCCTCACCTCACCCTCATCAACCCATACTCCTCCTCACTTCACCCTCATCAGCCTATGCTCCTACTCACCTAACCCTCATCAGCCCATGCTCCTACTCACCTCACCCTCATCAGCCCATACTCCTCCTCACCTCACCCTCATCAGCCCATGCTCCTCCTCACCTCACCCTCATCAGCCCATGCTCCTACTCACCTCACCCTCATCAGCCCATACTCCTCCTCACCTCACCCTCATCAGCCCATACTCCTCCTCACCTCACCCTCATCAGTCCATACTCCTCCTCACTGCATCCTCATCAGCCCATGCTCCTACTCACCTAACCCTCATCAGCCCATGCTCCTACTCACCTCACCCTCATCAACCCATACTCCTCCTCACTTCACCCTCATCAGCCCATGCTCCTACTCACCTAACCCTCATCAGCCCATGCTCCTACTCACCTCACCCTCATCAGCCCATACTCCTCCTCACCTCACCCTCATCAGCCCATGCTCCTACTCACCTCACCCTCATCAGCCCATACTCCTCCTCACCTCACCCTCATCAGCCCATACTCCTCATCACCTCACCCTCATCAGTCCATACTCCTCCTCACTGCATCCTCATCAGCCCATGCTCCTACTCACCTAACCCTCATCAGCCCATACGCCTCCTCACCTCATCATCAGCCCATACTCCTCACTTCACCCTTATCAGCCCATACTCCTCCTCACCTCACCATCAGCCGATACTCCTCCTCACTTCACCCTCATCAGCCCATACTCCTCCTGACCTCACCCTCATCAGCCCATTCTCCTCCTCACCTCTGCCCCCCCCCCCCACCAGCCCATTTTCCTCCTCACCTCTCGCCCCCCCCCACATGAAACCACGTTCCACCTCAATCCCCACAAGCCCATGCTCCTCCTCACCTCACCCTCATTCTCCTCCTCACCTCACCCTCAGCCCATACTCCTCACCTCACCCTCATCAGCCCATACTCCTCCTCACCTCGGTCCCGCCCCCCCCTCACCAGCCCATTCTCCTCCTCACCTCCCCCCCCCACATGAAACCACATTCCACCTCAATCCCCACCAGCCCGTGCTCCTCACCTCAACCTCATCAGCCCATGCTCCTACTCACCTCCGTCCTGCTCCACCCCTACCACCCCTTTCTCCTCCTCACCTCTCCCCCCCCCCCCCCCCATGAAACCACATTCCACCTCAACCCCCACCAGCCCATGCTCCTCCTCACCTCACCCTCATCAGCCCATGCTCCTACTCACCTCACCCTCATCAGCCCATACTCCTCCTCACCACACCCTCATCAGCCCATACTCCTTCTCACCTCACCCTCATCAGTCCATGCTCCTCCTCACTGCACCCTCATCAGCCCATGCTCCTACTCACCTAACCCTCATCAGCCCATACTCCTCACCTCACCATCAGCCCATACTCCTCCTGACCTCACCCTCATCAGCCCATACTCCTCCTCACCTCTGCCCCCCCCCCACCAGCCCATTTTCCTCCTCACCTCTGCCCCCCCCCCACCAGCCCATTTTCCTCCTCACCTCTCCCCCCCCACATGAAACCACGTTCCACCTCAATCCCCACCAGCCCATGCTCCTCCTCACCTCACCCTCATCAGCCCATTCTCCTCCTCACCTCACCATCAGCCCATTCTCCTCCTCACCTCACCATCAGCCCATACTCCTCACCTCACCCTCATCAGCCCATACTCCTCCTCACCTTGGCCCCGCCCCCCCCACCAGCCCATTCTCCTCCTCACCTCTCCCCCCCCCCCACATGAAACCACGTTCCACCTCAATCCCCACCAGCCCATGCTCCTGCTCACCTCACCCTCATCAGCCCATACTCCTCCTCACCTCACCCTCATCAGCCCATACTCCTCCTCACCTTGGTCCCGCCCCCCCCCCACCAGCCCATTCTCCTCCTCACCTCTCCCCCCCCACATGAAACCACGTTCCACCTCAATCCCCACCAGCCCATGCGCCTCCTCACCTCACCCTCATCAGCCCATTCTCCTCCTCACCTCACCCTCATCAGCCCATACTCCTCCTCACCTCACCCTCATCAGCCCATACTCCTCCTCACCTTGGTCCCGCCCCCCCCCCAGCCCATTCTCCTCCTCACCTCTCCCCCCCCACATGAAACCACGTTCCACCTCAATCCCCACCAGCCCGTGCTCCTCACCTCATCCTCATCCGCCCATGCTCCTACTCACCTCCGTCCGTCCCCCCCACCACCCCACTCTCCTCCTCACCTCTCTCCCCCCCCCCCCCACATGAAACCACGTTCCACCTCAATCCCCACCAGCCCATGCTCCTCCTTTGCACCCCCCCCCGCCCAAAACAAGTCATGCTCCTCACCCCAACACAGCACATCCTCCCCCCAGCTCCCACCCACCTCTCCCCCAAACTGACACTACCAATGAACACAGCTTCTTCCACCATTTTTTTTTCCTCGGTGATCAAGCACAAAGACAAAGTTTTGTCCCAAGTCTTGTCTCATCCTTGTGCCGTTATTAACCCCTGCTGTACCATTCCCCCTCACCCTCCATTTCTCTAGTGTTCCATCGAGTGGTTCCATTTTGCCTGTGTGGGCTTGACCACCAAACCAAAGGGGAAATGGTGAGTACACCCACACCCACATCCTTCCTTCATCTCCATCAATTTATCAATTTGCAACCCACTTATTTCCTTTTCACCTTTAACCATTTACCTGAGTTTTTACACCTTGGTGTGTGGATATTTCATAAAGACTTTTTAACCCTCAGTTAAAATGGTGTGTGCAGGTATTGCCCGCGCTGTACCCAAGAGCGTAAGAAGAAGTGATAGGACCAATCCGAACGAGGGGAGTGTGCGGTTGTGGTCTACCTGGGGAAGGAGGTATTACCTTGAAAATCCTCATCGGTTTAATCAGTGTTAACGGACTCGACGGATTTTCATCTCGTTCTATGACAATTTGACATTGTGGGGTAAAAATCACTTCCTGGTTTGAGACCCTCTTCCCTTCGTGCCAAGCACATCTTGCTGCACTAACACCCTGTCCGCCATCTTTAAAAAGAAAAACCCCCACTGTGCCACTTAATGTACTTTATCACCTGACACTTAGACATGTACGTCATCAGCACCTGCAAGGGTCGACTGGTCGCTCGAAGCAGAGCAGGTACCTTGCATCACCATGTAATATACATAATGCTGCACACCTTGTACACACCTGCAGGTGTAACAGTTGCACATCGAGTACACTTGTTCAAACCTGGGTGGGTTCCATAACGAGGGGTCCTTCCCTCGTAGTTGTGGTGTCGAGGGGGTCCGTGCCGCCCCCACCTTGGGGTGCGTTTGCCGTTCTGGATGTTTTACATTCGTTCTTTTCATTGCCAGTTCACCAAATAAAAAGCATCAATTGCAAACCTGCACCCTCCTTGTTGCCATGACGACCGTTTCCCCCTCGAGTGGGGTCCACGACGTCCTTCTCAGGTCGTGCACCAGGTAGTAGTTCCGAAACACGGCACGGTTCGCACCTGGGAAAAACCCCCATTCCCCCAAGTGAGGTTATCTAGAGTAACACGACTATACACAAGCTTGAGTGAGGACGTTTATTGTCATACCTTGGTTATGGTTACCAACTGTTGACCACAACTGTGTAGGTTGATCACAAACAAGGCCCAGTGAGGCCTTCAACCCGACGCTTGACCTCTACGATACCGTACAAGATCATCCAGCAGCTTTTAAAACGTAGTGTCATAACCCGCACTTACACACATTGCTGCACTTACACACATGTACCATGGATTTGTACACGCTGGCATCGCGGGACCTCCACATGTACCCCTTCTTTGCGTACCAGTCCGAAAGGGTGTGCCCGCACGTCTCGCTCATGTAAAGCCACCTCAAGAGGTCAACCAAGAGTCGGGATGGCCACCTCAAGAGGTCAACCGAGAGTCGGGATGGCCACCTCAATAGGTCAACCGAGAGTCGGGATGGCCACCTCAATAGGTCAACCGAGAGTCGGGATGGCCACCTCAAGAGGTCAACCGAGAGTCGGGATGGCCACCTCAAGAGGTCAACCGAGAGTCGGGATGAACCATTCCCTTTTCCCCGACGCCGAGCACGACACGATGGAAAATTACATGATGGGTGGATGTGCTCGCTATGTTGCACGGATGTACAGACGCAGGAATGCAGGGCCTCGGTGGTGGCATATCGGTGGTGGCGGTGATGATGAAGACAACTTAAAGTGTCCAACAAACACTCAGAAACACAAGAGGTCAACCGAGAGTCGGGATGAACCATTCCCTTTTCCCCGACGCCGAGCACGAGACACGATGGGAAATTACATGATGGGTGGATGTGCTCGCTATGTTGCACGGATGTACAGACGCAGGAATGCAGGGCCTCGGTGGTGGCATATCGGTGGTGGCGGTGATGATGCAGACAACTTAAAGTGTCCAACAAACACTCCTTCAAATTTTCATTGCAAATATACAAGGTTGGAGTGCGAGCGTGTACATATGTGGGGAAAGGGGGGCTGGGGGGGGGGGGGAGGGGTATCAGGGGAAACCACAAGATGAGGAAATTAATCCACAAGATGATGAAATGAATCCGCAAGATGAGGAAATGAATCCGCAAGATGGGGAAATGAATCCGCAAGATGGGCAAATGAATCCGCAAGATGAGCAAATGAATCCGCAAGATGAGGAAATGAATCCGCAAGATGAGGAAGTGAATCCGCAAGATGAGGAAATGAATCCGCAAGATGAGGAAACCAATCCGCAAGATGAGGAAACCAATCCGCAAGATGAGGAAATGAATCCGCAAGATGAGGAAATGAATCCGCAAGATGAGGAAATTAATCCGCAAGATGAGGAAATGAATCCGCAAGATGAGGAAATGAATCCGCAAGATGAGGAAATGAATCCGCAAGATGAGGAAATTAATCCGCAAGATGAGGAAATGAATCCGCAAGATGAGGAAATGAATCCGCAAGATGAGGAAATGAATCCGCAAGATGAGGAAATGAATCCGCAAGATGAGGAAATGAATCCGCAAGATGAGGAAATGAATCCGCAAGATGAGGAAATGAATCCGCAAGATGAGGAAATGAATCCGCAAGATGAGGAAATGAATCCGCAAGATGAGGAAATGAATCCGTAAGATGAGGAAATTAATCCGTAAGATGAGGAAATTAATCCGCAAGATGAGGAAATGAATCCACAAGACGAGGAAATGAATTCCCCCGTACGAGTCCGATGCGCCAAAAGGGGACCTGAGGAATTTGAAACTAAAGATTCAAATCTTTCAAGATTCCAAGACGTCCGACGAGTTACATCGAACCAGTGTGTGTGAGACACAACACACATTACTACCTTCTTTTTGTCCCTCGTCGCACCGCGTAGCAAAAGGGGGACTGTGGTTTTCCCCTCAGTCTGTGTGTGCGTCCGTGCATGCATGCACTGCAATATCTTTTTAACTTTAAGTACCCGGATAACCTGGTGGATACATGGAACGTTGTCTCGGCTCAACGGGCTTCAGCTCAGGTCAGAATCCCTTCGCTCCACCACCTGGATGGCATTTGGGCGCATTAATGGGATGAAAGGGTCATTAATGGGGGTTAAAGGGTCGCTTGGTCACCTACAGATAACCGTGGAGCAAGCGGTTTACCTCAGCCTGACAGAACTTCCAGCCATCCGATGATCTTTATCCCGAAAACTCGGTGATACCCGTAAAGGGCAGAGTTCGGCCATTAAAGCGACAGCATTAGGTACCAAACTACGGTGAACGTTGCTTACAAGGAGCAGCACGACAAATAGAATTACAAGAAATAAATACTACGGAATGTGCAGATTGCTCAGTAGTAAAAGAGCGGAAGGTGCGGCAGAATGAGGTCGAGAGGGTCCCTTTGTCGCCCGGAGGTTTTGGGCCTCGACCCCGGTACCGTTACGTCCGGGCGGGACACAATTGGCTTCTCCAGGTATATTGGTGCATTGAAGGGCGCAACTCGGGACGGAACATCACTGGAAAAATAAAATAAAAGTTACAGCAGGTGCTTGATCAACCGGGACGGATCGCGGTGCAAACCTTAAATCTACGCCACACACAAACACACAAACAACATTTAATGCTTTGCTGCCAAAACTATGACCGAATAATCCCAAACAGGGCCCCTACAGACAATGCTCAGGCCTGGTTCGTTTGGAAAAAGCAAGCTCGGTAACGTTTTGGGGACAATGGGTTGTCAAGTAATGACGTCAGAGCCAGGTAAGGACATAGTGTTGTTTAAACGACGATTTTCATGGTTTTGGTTGGATAGTCCCTGTGGTCCTGGATTAAATTGCTTCCAATTGGGCTAGTTTATGGATTTATGGGTCACGTGAAGGTCATACATAGGGAGGGTTCATCGGGGAAGGAGATAGACAGCGGGAGGGGATAGACAGTGGGAGGGGATAGACAGTGGGAGGGGATAGACAGCGGGAGGGGATAGACAGTGGGAGGAGATAGACAGCGGGAGGGGATAGACAGTGGGAGGGGATAGACAGCAGTAGGGGATAGATAGCGGGAGGGGATAGACAGCGGGAGGAGATAGATAGCGGGAGGGGATAGACAGCGGGAGAGGATAGACAGCGGGAGGAGATAGACAGCGGGAGGGGATAGACAGCGGGAGGGGATAGACAGCGGGAGGGGATAGATAGCGGGAGGGGATAGACAGCGGGAGGAGATAGACAGCGGGAGGGGATAGACAGCGGGAGGGGATAGACAGCGGGAGGAGATAGATAGCGGGAGGGGATAGACAGCGGGAGAGGATAGACAGCGGGAGGGGATAGACAGCGGGAGGGGATAGACAGCGGGAGGGGATAGACAGCGGGAGGGGATAGACAGCGGGAGGGGATAGACAGCGGGAGTGGATATACAGTTGGAGGGGATAGAAAGCGGGAGGGGGTAGACAGTGGGAGGGGATAGACAGCGGGAGGAGATAGACAGTTGGAGGACAGACAGATTGACAAGAGAGACACAAAGACTGAATTAATAAGTAAGCGTGGAGTCGTCCCATTCCAGTTGTGCATACGGAGTCGAACTTCCCAGATGACCCTCTCGTCCTGGACCACCTTCTGCCTCCCCCCGACTTTCCCCTTCTTCCTCTTCCTCCTCCTCCTCCTCCTCCTCTTCTTCCCCATATCCCTCCCCTTCGCTGCTTTCCTCATCCACTCCTACTTCGTCCTCACTGATCCCAGTCTCTTCGCAGGACTGGGTGGGACAGGGGTAGAGGAGATGTTTGAACAGTTGCACAAAGATAAAAACACCAAATCATCATCAAACACGATCGACGATGTTATTGCAATACCTCCATCGGGTTCACGGTGATCGTAAGGCCAGAATCGTCCCAGTCCATCTCCCCCTCGCGCCCCTCAGCCCCCGTCCGCACTATCCCTCTCTGAGCGGCACGCACCCGTGCCACACCCAGCGTCACCGCTCCCAGGACCACGCACACCGCGACCACAACCACAACTGCAGATATTCCCAGCACTGCAGACACATGCGGGTTGTGCGCGTGCCAATGAAAGTGTATAAATACGCCGAGTGCACCATAAGGAGCAGGGAAGGATAAGAATGGGAATGGCGACGGTCAGCTGCTGGGCTCACCGGAGGTGCTCGAGGAATCCTCGTTTGAGTTTACGGCATCTGAGGCCGAACGAGGTTCGGCGATGAGGTGGTTGGGGGATCCAGGTACACGGGCGGTATGAAGTGGGTTCACCTGGTGAGAGGACAGATTTCACAAGCGGATTGTGTGGTCGCGAAAACAGGAAGTGCAGGGACGCTAACATTGCATGCATTAGTAGTGAACGAGGCTCAGATTGTCAGACAGTCTGAGACACAACAAGAAACATGTAATGGAGGGATGATGAGGTGAAGAAAGGAGGAAGGACGAGGCAACGGGATAGGCCTGACCTCCAAAACAAGGTCGTTGCTAAGGAAACGTCCACTGAGTTCAGTGCAGCGAATCACAAATGAACGCCGAGTCAGGTGATGCAGGTTAGTGTTCCGATAGGCCAGATGGCGCAAAGCCTGCTGGTAAACTGCCATGGGGGCAACCCCTACACAAGAGAGAAAATGGTTGAAGTTCTGGCTGAGAAACATCAAAATAAAAGATTCACACCTGGGTTCCTCCATTTTCAGGCTGTCGTGGTGGAAGAAAATAGTGATCTAGCGTTTTAAACTAGGAACAAAGAGGCCTTAGCTGCAATCATCAAGGACCGTCACTCGTAGGCCTCACCATCTATGAGCACGCCCTCGGTCGAGCTGTGCAAAGTGAGCATGGAGGAGAGTTCTGCAGGCAGTGGTAGGAGGAGCTCCTCGTATCGAGAGGCCAACGTGGACCCTTGCGAGAGCACCTCACACGCCTCCAGGTTGTGCGCCAGGCCCAGGCCCGACCTAGCCCGCTCTCCTTGAGGAATAATTGGAAAGGAGAAAAAGGTGTCGCTTCAGCACCTCCAGGTAGATCACAAAGAGGAGAAATTATATTCACATTCCGATCACAATCCTAACCTCACCTTCAGCCATGTTGTTCTCTTCACTTTGTGCTTCTACGTCCGAATCGATCCGCGGAAAGCTGAGAATGCGCAAGGCCGGAGTGAGCGGCACACCGCTCGGCCTTGCGAGGTCGGAAACGTCAGGAGCAAGAGGAGAGGCGGCGGAAAGCCATAACTGAGGCTCAGGTGCATGCCCGACCACCACATAGGCAGACACAGGTGGCACCGATGGGCAGGTGCTGTCTGGGGAACACCTGAGTGAAAGGGATTTTGTTTTTTAACCCAACAGTTTCACACAATCGGATCACAAAAAATATCCGTAAAATGACAAAAACCCAAAAGTAACGGGGCGGTGTGTTAGTTATACAATAAAATACAACGCTACGAGTTCATAGGTAGCCGCAGGTGTACGGAGTACACAGCATTGCATGGAAGGAATGGGAAAGATGATGTAATCAATCACCAAGGAGACCGAGTGCGTCAAATCAATACAATAATAAGGTTACCGTGTATTTGTTTATTCGAGGTTACTAATCGTAGGTATGTAAGGATCTGGTAATCTTTATGACATTTTGATGTGCAAAAGGTAAAACAACAACTACACAACAACCGAGTCATGTAGGTGGTGTTTATCCATCAATTTACACTTGAATTTACACGAACGCTGACCTGAACCCAACAAAGATTACATCATCCGTTCAAACTTTATATTCGCCACATGACATCACCAACATTATAATTCAGGCCGAAAGGGGTAAAAGAGGTTAACTTGAGGTTAACTTGAGGTTAACGTAAGAGGTTAACCTGAGAGGTTACCGTAAAATGTTAACTTAAGAGGTTAACTTAAGAGGTTAACTTGAGAGGTTAACTTGAGAGGTTAACGTAAGAGGTTAACCTGAGAGGTTAACGTAAAATGTTAACTTGAGGTTAACTTAAGCGGGTGTCTGCCCACACACCACGGACATTAACCAATGGCAAACTCAGCTTAGTTGAAAATCGGCCAGGATTTAGACCATCATGCACCGAGCAACATATTCGAACCCAACATTCACTGGATGACCTGGAATGCTAAATGATGAGTCACATACGTGAGCTGCGTTGAGATAGTGACGCGACGTGGCCCAGGTGACGGAAAGAACCGCGAATTTAGATATGCAGCGTGGCGCAGAGTTCGGCTGAAGGCCTCTGGATCGTCACCTTCAAGGGTCAGCACCGACTGTGTGGGGTTAAAGTGGACCTGCCATGACACACACCATACCATGTTTGAATATTGATGAGGTAAAGGTACATTAGAAGAACTTCATTTCAGAATTCCAAAACCGACACTGCAATGATCAACCAGATTTACAGCAACAAGTAGCAAGGACCTCCCCCACAACATAGCCCATCCTCTGAACCCCCACAACATAGCCCATCCTCCCAACCCCCCACATAGCCCATCCTCTGAACCCCCACAACATAGCCCATCCTCCCAACCCCCCACATAGCCCATCCTCTGAACCCCCACAACATAGCCCATCCTCTGAACCCCCACAACATAGCCCATCCTCTGAACCCCCACAACATAGCCCATCCTCTGAACCCCCACAACATAGCCCATCCACCCAACCCCCCACATAGCCCATCCTCCCAACCCCCCACATAGCCCATCCTCCCAACCCCCCACATAGCCCATCCTCTGAACCCCCACAACATAGCCCATCCTCCCAACCCCCCACATAGCCCATCCTCTGAACCCCCACAACATAGCCCATCCTCCCAACCCCCCACATAGCCCATCCTCTGAACCCCCACAACATAGCCCATCCTCTGAACCCCCACAACATAGCCCATCCTCTGAACCCCCACAACATAGCCCATCCTCCCAACCCCCACAACATAGCCCATCCTCCCAACCCCCCACATAGCCCATCCTCCCAACCCCCCACATAGCCCATCCTCCCAACCCCCCACATAGCCCATCCTCCGAACCCCCACAACATAGCCCATCCTCTGAACCCCCACAACATAGCCCATCCTCAACCCCCCACATAGCCCATCCTCTGAACCCCCACAACATAGCCCATCCTCCAAACCCCCCACATAGCCCATCCTCTGAACCCCCACAACATAGCCCATCCTCCCAACCCCCCACATAGCCCATCCTCTGAACCCCCACAACATAGCCCATCCTCTGAACCCCCACAACATAGCCCATCCTCCCAACCCCCCACATAGCCCATCCTCCCAACCCCCCACATAGCCCATCCTCTGAACCCCCACAACATAGCCCATCCTCTGAACCCCCACAACATAGCCCATCCTCTGAACCGCCACAACATAGCCCATCCTCCCAACCCCCCACATAGCCCATCCTCTGAACCCCCACAACATAGCCCATCCTCTGAACCCCCACAACATAGCCCATCCTCCCAACCCCCCACATAACCCATCCTCCCAACCCCCACAACATAGCCCATCCTCCCAACCCCCCACATAGCCCATCCTCTGAACCCCCACAACATAGCCCATCCTCTGAACCCCCACAACATAGCCCATCCTCCCAACCCCCCACATAGCCCATCCTCCCAACCCCCCACATAGCCCATCCTCCCAACCCCCACAACATAGCCCATCCTCCCAACCCCCACAACATAGCCCATCCTCTGAACCCCCACAACATAGCCCATCCTCCCAACCCCCCACATAGCCCATCCTCCCAACCCCCCACATAGCCCATCCTCCCAACCCCCACAACATAGCCCATCCTCCCAACCCCCACAACATAGCCCATCCTCTGAACCCCCACAACATAGCCCATCCTCCCAACCCCCCACAACATAGCCCATCCTCTGAACCCCCACAACATAGCCCATCCTCCCAACCCCCACAACATAGCCCATCCTCCCAACCCCCACAACATAGCCCATCCTCCCAACCCCCACAACATAGCCCATCCTCCCAACCACCCTCCTACAACCTCCCCCACACCTCCTTCTTTGGCACAGCCTGTCCCTTCCAAACCCCCCACCGGCAGTCTGCACCACCACCCCAAGCCTCCTCTCCCACCCCTATGCCACAGCCCCCTCTCCCACCCCTATGCCACAGCCCCCTCTCCCACCCCTATGCCACAGCCCCCTCTCCCACCCCTATGCCACAGCCCCTCTCCCACCCCTATGCCACAGCCCCTCTCTCACCCCGATGCCACAGCCCCCTCTCCCACCCCAATGCCACAGCCCCCTCCTCCACCCCCACGCCACTGCAGCCTTCATCCCCCCACACCCCTCCTCCCCCCACGTCTTTCACACTGCAGATAACACGCTCCCACATACTAACAAACCTTCATGCCTCTGCCTAAACTGTCAAAAGCTGAGAAATCAAGGCCTTCTTGGCAGGCGAGTAGGCAGGCAATGTCTCGTCGGGAGTCCCGGGTGCCCGACCTCAATAAGAGTCCCCACAGCTCACCATGTAGATACTCTCCAAGCTGCGCGGCCACGCCACCTGCACACGCAAATGGTGAGAAGAAAGCGCAGAAGTTTCACAAGAATAACACGCAATGAAGGGACGGACAGATGATGCTTTACGTTTCTACAATGTGAGCACCAATCCATTAAACGGTCCATTTTCACACATGCCGTGGAGTTGGTGCCAACCGCAGCTCTCGCAGATGGTGCTGCAGGTCCAGCTTCAAATCCGCACTAATGCCAATTATAACGGCGATTGTCCCGATACAGCATGGGCAGGATCCGCATGGCAGAGCATGCACGGGCAGGATCCGCATGGCAGAGCATGCACGGGCAGGATCCGCATGGCAGAGCATGCACGGGCAGGATCCGCATGGCAGAGCATGCACGGGCAGGATCCGCATGGCAGAACATGCACGGGCAGGATCGGCATGGCAGAGCATGCACGGGCAGGATCCGCATGGCAGAGCATGCACGGGCAGGATCCGCATGGCAGAGCATGCACGGGAAGGATCCGCATGGCAGAGCATGCACGGGCAGGATCCGCATGGCAGAGCATGCACGGGCAGGATCCGCATGGCAGAACATGCACGGGCAGGATCCGCATGGCAGAACATGCACGGGCAGGATCCGCATGGCAGAACATGCACGGGCAGGATCCGCATGGCAGAGCATGCACGGGCAGGATCCGCATGGCAGAGCATGCACGGGCAGGATCCGCATGGCAGAGCATGCACGGGCAGGATCCGCATGGCAGAGCATGCACGGGCAGGATCCGCATGGCAGAGCATGCACGGGCAGGATCCGCATGGCAGAACATGCACGGGCAGGATCGGCATGGCAGAGCATGCACGGGCAGGATCCGCATGGCAGAGCATGCACGGGAAGGATCCGCATGGCAGAGCATGCACGGGCAGGATCCGCATGGCAGAGCATGCACGGGCAGGATCCGCATGGCAGAACATGCACGGGCAGGATCCGCATGGCAGAACATGCACGGGCAGGATCCGCATGGCAGAACATGCACGGGCAGGATCCGCATGGCAGAGCATGCACGGGCAGGATCCGCATGGCAGAGCATGCACGGGCAGGATCCGCATGGCAGAGCATGCACGGGCAGGATCCGCATGGCAGAGCATGCACGGGCAGGATCCGCATGGCAGAGCATGCACGGGCAGGATCCGCATGGCAGAGCATGCACGGGCAGGATCCGCATGGCAGAGCATGCACGGGCAGGATCCGCATGGCAGAGCATGCACGGGCAGGATCCGCATGGCAGAGCATGCACGGGCAGGATCCGCATGGCAGAGCATGCACGGGCAGGATCCGCATGGCAGAGCATGCACGGGCAGGATCCGCATGGCAGAGCATGCACGGGCAGGATCCGCATGGCAGAGCATGCACGGGCAGGATCCGCATGGCAGAGCATGCACGGGCAGGATCCGCATGGCAGAGCATGCACGGCCAGGATCCGCATGGCAGAGCATGCACGGGCAGGATCCGCATGGCAGAGCATGCACGGACAGGATCCGCATGGCAGAGCATGCACGGGCAGGATCCGCATGGCAGAGCATGCACGGGCAGGATCCGCATGGCAGAGCATGCACGGGCAGGATCCGCATGGCAGAGCATGCACGGGCAGGATCCGCATGGCAGAGCATGCACGGGCAGGATCCGCATGGCAGAGCATGCACGGGCAGGATCCGCATGGCAGAGCATGCACGGGCAGGATCCGCATGGCAGAGCATGCACGGGCAGGATCCGCATGGCAGAGCATGCACGGGCAGGATCCGCATGGCAGAGCATGCACGGGCAGGATCCGCATGGCAGAGCATGCACGGGCAGGATCCGCATGGCAGAGCATGCACGGGCAGGATCCGCATGGCAGAGCATGCACGGGCAGGATCCGCATGGCAGAGCATGCACGGGCAGGATCCGCATGGCAGAGCATGCACGGGCAGGATCCGCATGGCAGAGCATGCACGGGCAGGATCCGCATGGCAGAGCATGCACGGGCAGGATCCGCATGGCAGAGCATGCACGGGCAGGATCCGCATGGCAGAACATGCACGGCCAGGATCCGCATGGCAGAGCATGCACGGGCAGGATCCGCATGGCAGAGCATGCACGGGCAGGATCCGCATGGCAGAGCATGCACGGGCAGGATCCGCATGGCAGAGCATGCACGGGCAGGATCCGCATGGCAGAGCATGCACGGGCAGGATCCGCATGGCAGAGCATGCACGGGCAGGATCCGCATGGCAGAGCATGCACGGGCAGGATCCGCATGGCAGAGCATGCACGGGCAGGATCCGCATGGCAGAGCATGCACGGGCAGGATCCGCATGGCAGAGCATGCACGGGCAGGATCCGCATGGCAGAGCATGCACGGGCAGGATCCGCATGGCAGAGCATGCACGGCCAGGATCCGCATGGCAGAGCATGCACGGGCAGGATCCGCATGGCAGAGCATGCACGGGCAGGATCCGCATGGCAGAGCATGCACGGGCAGGATCCGCATGGCAGAGCATGCACGGGCAGGATCCGCATGGCAGAGCATGCACGGGCAGGATCCGCATGGCAGAGCATGCACGGGCAGGATCCGCATGGCAGAGCATGCACGGGAAGGATCCGCATGGCAGAGCATGCACGGGCAGGATCCGCATGGCAGAGCATGCACGGGCAGGATCCGCATGGCAGAGCATGCACGGGCAGGATCCGCATGGCAGAGCATGCACGGGCAGGATCCGCATGGCAGAGCATGCACGGGCAGGATCCGCATGGCAGAGCATGCACGGGCAGGATCCGCATGGCAGAGCATGCACGGGCAGGATCCGCATGGCAGAGCATGCACGGGCAGGATCCTCATGGCAGAGCATGCACGGGCAGGATCCGCATGGCAGAGCATGCACGGGCAGGATCGGCATGGCAGAGCATGCACGGGCAGGATCCGCATGGCAGAGCATGCACGGGCAGGATCCGCATGGCAGAGCATGCACGGGCAGGATCCGCATGGCAGAGCATGCACGGGCAGGATCCGCATGGCAGAGCCTGCACGGGCAGGATCCGCATGGCAGAGCATGCACGGGCAGGATCCGCATGGCAGAGCATGCACGGCCAGGATCCGCATGGCAGAGCATGCACGGGCAGGATCCGCATGGCAGAGCATGCACGGGCAGGATCCGCATGGCAGAGCATGCACGGGCAGGATCCGCATGGCAGAGCATGCACGGGCAGGATCCGCATGGCAGAGCATGCACGGGCAGGATCCGCATGGCAGAGCATGCACGGGCAGGATCCGCATGGCAGAGCATGCACGGGCAGGATCCGCATGGCAGAGCATGCACGGCCAGGATCCGCATGGCAGAGCATGCACGGGCAGGATCCGCATGGCAGAGCATGCACGGGCAGGATCCGCATGGCAGAGCATGCACGGGCAGGATCCGCATGGCAGAGCATGCACGGGCAGGATCCGCATGGCAGAGCATGCACGGGCAGGATCCGCATGGCAGAGCATGCACGGGCAGGATCCGCATGGCAGAGCATGCACGGGCAGGATCCGCATGGCAGAACACACTTTAAACCACAGAGCGAGTTTGAGTTCAGTTTCACCTCGTTACAGGTCGAGCACTCAGATTTAATTACGGAATCTGCTGGCAAGGCCCAAGCAGCAGGTCGAGATTCAGTACCCCAGACAAAGACACGCGGACAAGCAGACAAGTCGGTAGACATATCTGCTCACCGGTGTTGTGGAAAGCGCATCATGAAGCGACCGTTTAACGGTTTGAATGAATCAGCCAATGAATGCGGTTTGCCTCCACGCAGTGTGGGAATCTCAAAATACGAATGGCAAATTGGGCATGGTGGAGTTGGAATGGCATGGATGGAAGGTGACATCACCTTTGTGAAGTCTCCCGGTGTGGTTAGTAGAGCTGTTACCTGGGAATATCCCAAAACATGAAGGTCAGGTGTGGGGTCTTTTGAACTTGGACATGTTGTTTATCCATCTTTGTTTATTTACTGATAGACTATTTGTCTGGCTCACTGGCAACTTGGTATGAGGAAAGTGATAAACAAATACATGTACACAAACAACTAAAGATGTATAAAAACAATCGGGAGACAAAAAAATAAAATGACTTCATCAGTCGATAAAAGACAAACAGGTAAATCAACCAGACAGATAAGATGTACTTCACAACGTGTACCTTGCCAGCAAGCACCAATCACAACCTGCGTCTCCAGGTCTGCCCCAGAGATCGGCCAGTCACTGGACACCTGATAAGGGTCGTACGATACCCCATCCACCAACAGAGTGACGGCAGGATAGTCCACGTTTATAACGTAAAAATGCCACTCGTTGTCGCAGGCCTGGCGGGAATAGAAATAATTTAGACTTTGGAGAGAAGGAAACATTTCACCTAAAGAGGAACTGGGGAGGGGGTGGGGGGGGGGGGGGAGGGGGGGAGGAGGCCTCCAGCCGGGTTATATATTTGAGCAACAATCAAAGGGGTTCATTTGTACACAGGTATGGAGGTTTCCAGGGTTGGTTTGGTTTTTCTGGTGAATACAGGTGAACCACAGTGTCCTTGTTGATACACCGGGTGTATTGAGAGACTCGTCTCAAGGTAAAGGGTTAAACGTATTATGTGAAAAATAAAACGGATCGATCAGTCTATCGAGTACAGTATAATGAGCGAAAGACATCGTTCACCTGTTCAAGTTTCCAGTAGAAATCTGCAGGATGCGATCCTCCCTGCTCGATGACATCACGTCGAAATGAGAAGATTACGCGACACTCGTGCAGGAAGAGGCTCAACTTCCTGATGCCAGTGCCTGTGCACATAGGCCCACATCTCAGAACATGGAGACTTTGCACTACTGAGAATTTAGCACAAACACCACTCGAGAAGAACCACAGCTTCCGCTTAACCGGTCTACATCCTCCCAGCCTACCCATGGTCCCATTTGGACAAATCCTACCCCGTCCAGCCCTTTACAAGAACACACCTCCTCCCTCTCCAAGTAAAGTCTGTGACCAACATATTACGATCAAGGTCGAGTCCGAAGCTAAACTACGGTAAATGTGTTGAGATCGAGCACATTCTAAATTGTGTGAAGGTGAAAACAGTCACCTGTCCTGTCACCCTCACAAATGACGGCTTCCCTCGCATCTCCCCCGGCACGGTGACGCAGCCATACAGACAGAGAGAATGCTCCAGACAGGTTCAACGCCTGGTTCAACATAAATGCCTAGGTGGGACAAAGTAAGGCAAACACACGTTTGTAACGACCACGTATGCGTGACATCCATTACAATTGTTTGGGAGTTATTCATCCAGTTAATGAGACTAATGCCACACCTGAGTGTCCAGGACATGAGAAGTTAACGCTCACCTCGCTCCCTTCGAAGTGATGTCTGGAGGACGAGGGAAGCTTGGAGCTAAGGTTGTTGGCAGCCTGAAGTAGCTCAACAGCACCCGAGTCTGCACCTGAGTGTGGGGGTTAAAAGGTAATGTGAGAACCTAGTGTTGGGGGGAGGGGGCGGGATGAATTTGAGGCAGTGAGGAGGGGAGGAAAGAGGGAAGCATCATAATGCATCGACCGACGCATCATAATGCATCGACCGACGTGGGCGGGTCGCGCCGTATGAGCAATCAGAAGTGACCGAGCGAAGCTACCATCCAAATGCTGACGCAATTTTACACCCCCCACAATCTTCAACACACAGTATACCATTTTCAGTAAAGTATTTGCATTTATTCCCCTGTTTTGAATTTGCATTGCATTTCTGAATTGGCATACTGTGTGTTGAAGATTGTGGGGGGGGGGGGGGGGGGGGTGTAAAATTGCATCAGCATTTGGATGGTAGCTTCGCTCGGTCACTTCTGATTGCTCATACGGCGCGACCCGCCCACGGGGAACGTATTGGTCTCCCGAGCACATCGATTAGGATCTCCGGAGCAATAGGCAGTACCCCGAGCCCTTCACACAAGGCCAGGATATAAAGGGTGCGCACCATCCATGCAAGGGCATGCATTCCATTCTTTCACTCAAAGTCAGGAGATTGAAGAGAGGAAGGGATATCAAGAGCACTACAGGGTCACAAAGGTGATATCAACAAGGTCTTACCACAGAGGCGCCGGCGGGAAAGTTCTGAATAGGTGTCCCGGTCACACGTCCGTCCTCCCACCCCAGTCTCCACGGCAACAGATGCCTGTAGGCTGGTCGGTGTGGCTTGGCAGGTTTCGAGGGCAATTCCCGGGAAGAGGGGAAGTGCCCCGCCACCAGCTGGGTACTCGATGGTGTCACTCCATCCTGAGTGTGGTGTATAGTTAGGGTGTGAAAACTCTCGCCATTATACTCTGCTCAAATAAGATACCATTCGACCGTCTGGTGAACCTCACCTTGCCAGCCATGACGGCAAGGTGCGCGGATGTGAATGCGTACGATGGCGTCTCGCTGGGCCCGTCGCTTCCCGCAGTCAAACGCCGTAACGATAAACTCCATCGTGCGCTCTGAACCATCCGCGTCGGGTAACAGGCCTGCCACCCTCACGTTCCCTGCAATAAATAAAACCACCTCATCTCACCAAAAGCCTTAGACATGAAAGCCAACAAAGATAAACCGTCGCCGTGATATAAACTCATTTACATCATGGGCTTTTCATAGCCAATCAGAGACGCACAGCATCAAAACATGCCAATCTTCACTAAAATGATGCATCCTTTGCATATTCTTTGTATACACGAGGATGTAAAGTGAAAAATCTGAGAATTAACCCAACTGGTAATTTTTAGTTTAGTTCCTCTTTAATCATTCGCATTTTGTTCCTGAATCTGACAAGTTGAAATGACGTTTTGTTGGACACATTTACGTTTTCTTCCATGTTACCCGTCAGTTACCCGTTACCCCTGATGACACACTATGGTATTGTAGCATTTTGAATCTCCTCCCGTTTATCTGATAATGATGTACTCTCCACCATGAAAAAGCAAACATGTAGAATTGATCATGTAATTGTTGAAGGAATGTTCCAGCATTCACTCAAAGTGCCTTTTGGTCACAAGGGAAGTATAGAACGCATGATTCCAAGTTTTCATATAATGTGATTGCGTCATGCAATAGTCGTTCAGGGTGCATGAGTTTCACGTGTTGAGGTGTTTACAGGTGACACGAGGCATTCAGAGACACCAGCATGTGGATCATCAAAAACAAAATAAAAACTCTGATTACATTATTTAACTAGATTGGCACTCTCCGACGACATCGACCGATATGCCTCCGCTCCCATTATTACATCATACATACTTGTACCAAGTTTGATTCAATCCTCTTCAACATCACATTTTTACCTGACATAACCTCTAACCTTTGATTCCAAAATTTAATCAGTTCATCTTTTCATCATAATATATACTTGTACCAAATGTGGTCAAAATCCCATTACTGGTTCACAAGTTAGCTTGGTAACAGAAGTTTTACCTAGAGGGGCCTTTGACCTCTTGACCCCATAATGTAATCCACTTATCTTTTCATCATTATACATACTTGTACCAAGTTTGACTTGGTTCCCTTCAGCCATGAAGTTATCACGGTAACAAAATCCTATGACAAAAAATGACCTTCGAACTCTTGATGCAGAAATCTAATCAGTTCATCTTTGCATCATAATACATATATTTGTACAAACTTTGGTCAAAATCCCATCACTGGTTCACAAGTTTTTGCGGTAACAGAATTTTTATCCAACAGGACCACTGACCTTGGACCTCTTGACCCCATAATCTAATCCGTTCATCTTTTGCATCATTATACATACCTGTACCAAGTTTCACTTTGTTCCCTTCAGCCGTTCTTACGTTATCGAGGTGACGAAAACCTATTACAGTCTCTGACCTTTGACCTCTTTACCTCAAAATCTAATCAGTTCATCTTTCCATCATAATGCATAATTGTACCAACTTTGGTCAAAATCCCATCACTGGCTCACAATCAAAATAAAGACCAGTTACTGCACTGCAGTTACAAGAAGGAAGCCGGACATTAGCAATACCTACATAAACACACACACATACATATATATATATATATACACACATATACGGTTTTTAGAACCTTCACTTTGTAAAATAATAATTCATGTAAATATCCCCCTTTGAAAAGGTTGCACCCTAGTTAGGCCATGTACAACACGTAGGACACCATAGGATCTTCTTTAGTTATTTCATTAGTCTATGTTTCAGTTAAGGATCTGTTTCCAATAGTTTGACTCTGCGTTGTATTAATCAAATAACCTAGGCCCCTTCAATTATCCCCAATCTCTCTCTCTCTCTCTCTCTCTCTCTCTCTCTCTCTCTCTCTCTCTCTCTCTCCAAAGTGCCAGTAGCCGTATTGCAGCGTTCGCTGCCTTGGAGCTAAAGCTCGCCCAAAGCCGCCATTGCCAGCAACGTCGCTCCCTTTTGGTTTGTTCCTGCCCGCCGCCATTACGCACGCGGTCAGAGTGGGAGAAAAAGGGAGGAGCGGCCAGGAACACAGGCGTGGCCCCATCAACGCGTCACGAGGGGAGGTACTGATGAACCCTCGTGACCAATCCGGGCCGAGGTGTGTTCACCGGTAGCGGAGCAAAGCGGACGCAGCTTGATACGCGAGGCTTCTAATAAAAGCGCGAGCGCGAAGCCTTTTTACGGAGATGAACGAGAGAGCAGATGCGGGGGACATCGGCAGATGCGAGAGAACAGCGAAGAGGCGGCGAACATAAGAACATTGCGCGGAGGATCGTTTGGGACGATCGTTTTCGATACGAACTGCCATGGTTTTGAGAGCGTTCGGCACGCTGTACGTACGCGCATTCCAGCCCCTCACGTTTGTAAGGTCCGGTCGCGCGTTAAGCTGCCAGCCGTTCTTCGCCCGCGGACCCGGAGCCTGGACCATCCCATCGCCTGGAACCATCTGCCTGGACCTTCCTCCCCTACCAGCTACCATTCCGTGTGAGTGTGTTTGTATTGTCATGGGCGTGTTATATAAGAGTGTATAAGGTTGCCCGATGTCCTTTTGTTTCCTCTTCTTGTATATTCCCTTCTTTCGTTTCCTCTTTTAGATAGTTAATAAACCATATTTGTTCTTCCTTCACCCTTCTCATTCTTTGGTTTCCTCTCATCCGATCGTCTTCGTCTTTTCCCCATTGAATATCGGTGGCACGATATAGGAACCGCTCAGAATCGGGTTAGTCTTTTTGCTAACGGCTTGGATCGTGGATTGCTAAACCGCTCGGCAATTACCATCACATCCGCGGTTCGAGCAGGGACTATTTTCCCTGCTTTGCGGAGAGATCGGTGAAGGTATTTGGGAAACCTTTGACCAATCTCATCCCGCAAAGGAGTGGGATAGTTCCAGGACCGGAGACGGCCAGCTTAACAAGACAAGGGGATTAACCCCCCCCTTGCTAACGGGAGTGCCGTACTCTGCGATCTGCAACAATATATATATATATATATATATATATATATATATATATATATATATATATATATATATATATATATACATATATAAATAAAACATATATATATATATATATATATATAAATAAAAACATATATATATATATATATAAATAAATAAAAATATATATTATATATATATATATATATATATATATAAACATATATATATATATATACACATATAAAAACATATATATATATATATATATATATATATATATAAATATATATATATATATATAATATATATATATAAAAACATATATATATATATTGTTGCGGTTTTGAGTTTGTACAATAAAGGTTAATTTCCCCCTCATAGTTTAGTCACACTACAACACGTAGCCTCGCGATAGTTCAGTTATGTCTTAGTAAATGTAAGCATAGTCCTTTTCCTGTGTTAGTTTTGCGTTGAGTAGAATAATGAGAGTTAGGTCCTTTCATTGCCTTATGCCGCCTTATGCCACCTTTTGGCTTTTGGTGCAAATTAACACGAGGCAGGCCTGGCAAGTCGAGGCAAGACCGAAGGAGGGCGGAGGAGAAGCCGACGGTAAGAGCGAGCCGCCAATCAGGGCTCAAAGGGAGTGGCTGCGGCACTGCGTCACAACGTGTGGTTAGAACATTCGAGAGAGCTAAGGGGGTTGGCAATATAACCCGTTGCGCGAAGCCCCCACGGCAGTTCTGTGGAGAGGTGAGCTTGCAAGTTATGAGAAGGGAGAGGCGCTTGTTGAACGAGTTCTGAGAGAAGACGCGCATGAACCAAGTTATAAGCGCTCTTACAAATTAAACGCTCGGTTGAGCTTGAGGCAGAACCTCTGTTGGGTTACGCGAGTGAGAGCGCGCCGTTATTTAATTGCGCTGTGGAAAACCGCCAAGCCTGGCGAGAGACGCGGACATTTCCCTCCCGCCTGCCTGCTCTGCCCTTTGTTTCAATACCAAAGGTAACTGCACGGACCACGTGGTACGCAATCCGCTCGGTGTACTCAAATTACGTGTGGCTCGTGCGAGGCTTGATTCCCCGCTTCCGCGGCGGCGCAGGTACTTAGGTACGTGCGAACATCGTCCCGGAACCCTACCCTGCGTTTGCCCGGGAGGGGCGATTCAAGTCTCTCGGTTGTGCCGACCCAAAAAGAACAAGGGGCTTAATCTCCCCTTGGTAAGGGCAGGAGGGTCGCGCAGAAACCGAATTGGCTTGCTCTTATCACCTGACCAACTCATTCACCTAGTTTTGTCATAATCTGTCCACAACCTTTTGAAATATCATGTTAAATATCGTTTTTGGCCTTATCACTCAACAGTGAAGAATCACTGAAAAAATTCTAATATCTGGATATGTATCTTCACCAAAATTGAATCGATTCGTCATTGTCACACACCTAACCGGTCCACCAAGTTTCCTCAGAACACATCCATAACTTGAAATATCCTGCTCACAGACAGACAAACTTCCATCATAAGGTGTGAAAAGGGATGAAAACATAACTTCCATCCACCTTCAGTGGCAGAGGTAACAATCCAGGACTACCCCAGGTCTCTCAGAAAATGAGAGGAAATGATTGGAACCTTCAAGCAGGGTGTTACATTTGCCACATTACAAGGTTCTTCAACATGAGGAGAGGAAGTGTTTATGATCTCACAAAATGTCGTCAAGCTACTGGATCAACGAGAGATATACCAAGAAGGGACATCCCAGGATAACGACTCCCACTCAGGACCGATACATTCACACGACCCATCGACACAATCTGTTTCAAACTGCCCAGGGCACTGCAAACACACTTGGACCTCGATGTTGAGATTCCTACCGGACGTGGACATACTCGGTGTAGTGATTCCTGCCGGACGTGGACATACTCGGTGTTGAGATTCCTACCGGACGTGGACATACTCGGTGTAGTGATTCCTACCCGGATGTGGACATACTCGGTGTAGTGATTCCTTCCTGGACGTGAACATACTCGATGTTGAGATTCTTACCGGACGTGGACATACTCGGGGGTTGAGATTCCTACCAGACGTGGACATACTCAGTGTCGTGATTCCTACCAGACGTGGACATACTCGGTGTAGTGATTCCTACCTGGACGTGAACATACTCGATGTTGAGATTCTTACCGGACGTGGACATACTCGGGGGTTGAGATTCCTACCAGACGTGGACATACTTGGTGTTGAGATTGTTACTTCCACGTTGGATCCCATTGTGAAAACATTCATCACAACGCGGTATTACGTGATGACGTCACAGTAAAATGGACATGCAATTATTCAGAATTTATCTCTGTCAGAGGTTTGCACCTCATCTGTGTCCCATGATGTCACATAATAAATATATCGCATCAACAACAGTCACGTGTTCCGTGTTTTTGTGGCAGAGAGTATGTAACTAACCAGTAACCAGTTACATTACCTTGTTATAACAGGTAATGACCCGGCATACTAACACATTTCAATAAATTGTACACATACAGTTATGGCCATGGAGTGCGATTCACCGTCCATGTCGATGGAGAATGGCGAACCGGGGGTAAGTATCTCATAACCACAGATCTGGCCAAACTGTGGTGAGCAATCGCCATCGGTCGCTTCCACTCGCAGGACAACGGCCTCCCCTCGGCCCGCAGATCCTTTGCTCTCGGACTCGCCTGTGTCAGCTTCGTCTCCGGTCTTCTTTTTTAACAGCGTTGCCTCGTATACAGGCCGCGTGAACTTTGGAACAAACTCGTTCACATCCTGCACCTGCATGCGCACCGTGGCTCTGTGTAGGGGCGAAAGGTGGTGACAGGAGGTGGGGAGGTGGTGGTGAGGGGGTGGGGGGGGGGGGAGGGATTACGTAAACAGGGATCGCAGGGCAGAGGATCAACTGTTAATGGTTGGCACTCAAAAAAGAAAGAAAAAAACTTAAATCTTCTTCATCATTAGCACTTGAATCGTGATTCATAGTTTCTACATCCATACGCCCATAGTCATTATTAAAAATCGTTAAAATATCTATATAAATAAAACAGAGTGTGTGTGTGTGTGTGTGTGTGTGTGTGTGTGTGTGTGTGTGTGTGTGTGTGTGAGTGTGTGTATATGTTACCTATAGACTCCTAAACGGAGAGGCTCACGTACTTGATTTTTGGCATAGACATGGCCATTGGGCCTGGGAAGGACATGGCCTCCCTAAATATGACCTCCGATGACGAGATCCATATTTTTTATTCATATTTACCTCAGCGCATTTCAGCGAGGAACATTATACACTGATCTCAGCCTGTGCCAGAGCAGCTCGCTGATTCGCTCAGAGCGATCACGTGATGTTCCATCCTCGCCGCCAGAATCCACGCTGCCTGCCATACTATAGATCCCTCCACTTCCCCCCCTCCCCTTTACCCTTCCCCCTCCCCTCCCCATCCCCCCATCTCCCCCGCCCAGCAACGCCGGGTACTTCTGCTAGTAATATAATATTTTTTAGAACATACAAAGGTGGGGAGAGGGGGTCACGGTTAAGCCAACGTAGAACTTGAAACACTCGAAACACTCAATTTGGGACAAATCCATGAATGAAAAAACTAAAGTGGAACGGCCTGCTCTCAGATGATTGTGCTAGGTGGTTAGAGTTTAAAACACAATGTACGCGACAGCGGTTTGGGCAGAATTCCTGATTCACTCTGACCTGCTTCACATCTATTACCGACCAAACAAATGGAACA
Source organism: Myxine glutinosa (assembly GCF_964187855.1). Classification (NCBI taxonomy): domain Eukaryota; kingdom Metazoa; phylum Chordata; class Myxini; order Myxiniformes; family Myxinidae; genus Myxine; species Myxine glutinosa. Next base: position 115,719,956 of record NC_136262.1, read on the forward strand.
TCCAATGGAACGTGAAGCTTGGAAAAGCTACAGATTGGCATGAAGGATGCACTAGATTTCAAACAAACAAACAAAATCAACATCGGCAACAACGGCCTTGTGGAATCTGTACAGCAAGTCACTACTCCACCATGGCTCCAGGACGAGCTCTTTTCCCACAAAGGGCGAGAAGGTGAGCTGGTGGATGCGCTAGTTCGAGCTGAAGGTTAGGAATGCGGAACAAAATCAATGACTGGTATAAATGAGTAATTATCGGTCCTGTTATGAGGTTCGGTGTCACGTGATTCTTCATGTGAACCTCAAAATCAAACTGATAGCTCGTCAGTCCATATTCTGAATAAATGGTTACGTTGTGGCGGGCACAAGGGGCAATAATTCCGTGCACCAGTGGGTGGCGCGAGCTTCCAGGCGGGGAACTAAAATGCATGCCCCGTCTTTCGACCGATCGGCCACGCCCGGGGGCAAGGTGTGGCCTCGGGACATATATGCGGGCTCTAAGCTCGAGCCCGCCCAGTGCTGAAGTGCGAGCTCTGAATAAAGACTCTTGTTGTACCAACGCGTTGTGGCCTACCTCTCTGGCAATCGAGTCGTGTGTGCGCAGCACCACGCTGGTGACCCCGATTGGTTCAGCCGTTGCTGACCCCCGAACGCGCCATGGCTACCAACGCCGTCGCAGTCAAACTTCAGGAGTTTTGGGAAGCGCAAGCCGACGTTTGGTTTGTGCAGGCCGAAGCGCAATTTCAGCTCCGAGGCATCACGGCGGACGAGACCCGGTACTACCACGTGGTCGATGCCCTCGGGCCCGGCACTGCCGCCCGAGTCGTGTCCATCCTTCGGCGCCCGCCGGGCGACCACAAGTACAAGGCGCTCAAATGTCTCCTCCTCGCCACGTTCGGGCTCACAGAGATCGAACGTGCCTGCGACACGCGGTTGGTTTACGGTGCTGCCGTAGTGGCTCCCGGTGCGGAGGCTCCAGCGCCCCCGGCTTCCCTCGTGGCCGCTGCTGCGCCCCGCCCACTACCGCCGCCGCCGGCACGGCCGACGCGGGCGCCACCGCCGCAAACCTGTTGCTACTACCATGCCAGGTTCGGCCGCAAGGCTAAAAAGTGCCGCCCGCCGTGTTCTTTTGACGGGTCGGGAAACGACCTGGCCGGCACTCACTTGCGGCCCTGAGCGTCGGCCATTCCGGCAGCCTCCTGTTCATCAGACACTTTGTCCGGGCGCCGTTTTCTTTGCGACAGGAGCGCAGGTAAGCATCCTCCCCGCCTCCACGTCCGACAAGCAAACCGCGGGCCGGGGCCCCGCTTTGCTTGCCGCCAACGGTACACCCATCCGCACATTCGGGAAGCATTGCCTCTCACTGCGGTTCGGAGGGCAGCGCTTTCAATGGTCGTTCGTTACCGCCAGCGTGCCAATGGCCCTGCTCGGCGCGGACTTCCTATGTGCGCATGGGCTGTTGGTCGACGTTAAGCGCAGACGTCTCGTCCAGGCCGAAACCTTCAGCTCGCTCGCTCGAATTTACCCCCCTCCTCGCCAGTTTCCCGGCCCTCACGCGGCCCACCTTCTCAGCGGTGGCCGTCAAACACGGGGTGGAGCACCATATCCCCACGGTCGGGCCGCCGGTCTACGCCCGGGCACGCCGACTCGACCCCACGAAGCTCGCCGTGGCGAAAGCGGAGTTCGCCATGCTGGAACGGCTGGGGATCGTACGGCGCTCCAACAGCGCTTGGGCTTCTCCTCTGCACATTGTGCTGAAGCCCGGCGGAGGATGGCGGCCGTGCGGTGACTACCGCCGGCTCAATGATGCCACCACCCCCCGACCACTACCCGGTCCCGCAAATCCAGGACTTTTCCACCCGGTTGGCGAACACGACTGTGTTCTCCAAGGTGGACCTCATCCGGGGCTACCACCAGGTCCCCGTCCAACCGGACGATGTCCCAAAGACGGCCGTCATCACCCCTTTCGGCCTCTTTGAGTTCCTGCGAATGCCTTTTGGGTTGAAGAATGCGGCCCAGGCGTTCCAACGGCTCATGGACAGCGTCTTGCGCGACTTACCCTTCATCTATGTCGACCTGGACAACATCCTAGTCGCGAGCGCGTCCCGGGAGGAGCACCTGCTCCACCTTCGCACGCTTTTCGAACGCCTGGGCCAGCATGGCCTGATCATCAACCCCACAAAGTGCCGTTTCGGCGTCGCCGCCATCGACTTCTTGGGGCACCGCATCACCAGGCAAGGGGCCATCCCTTTACCGGCCAAGGTGGAGGCGGTCAGGGATTTCCCACGCACCCGCACGATCAAAGGGCTCCAGGAGTTCCTGGGCATGGTAAATCTTTACCACCGCTTCGTGCCCCACGTCGCCTAGCTCCTCCGCCCCCTGCACGAGGCCCTCCGGGGCAAGCCGGGGCAAGCCGGGGCAAGCCGGGCAAAGGTGACATCGCCTGGTCGGAGCCGATGGCCGCGGCATTTGCGGGCGCAAAGCTGGCCCTGGCCAACGCCACCATGCTGGCGCACCCGGCACCGGATGCACCGATCGCCCTCAACACCGACGCATCGGACTACGCGGTGGGCGCGGTGCACGAGCAGTGGGTGAGGGGTGCTTGGCAGCCGCTGGCATTTTTTAGCCGGCAGCTTCGCCCGCATGAACGCCGCTGTAGCACCTTCGACCGCGAGCTGCTTGGGCTCCACCTGGCGGTCCAACACTTCCGCCATCTGCTCGAGGGCCACCCGTTCACGGCTTTCGTCGACCACAAGCCCCTTGTGTTCGCGATGGCCAAGGTCACTGAGCCATGGTCGGCACGGCAGCAGCGTCACCTCTCTGCCGTGTCCGAGTACACGACGGACATCCGTCACGTCGCGGGTAAGGACAACCCGGTGGCGGATTGCCTTTCCCGGTCCGTCGCGCACGCGGTCCACCTCGGGATCGACTATGCCCGGATGGCGGAGGACCAGACCGCCGACCCCGGCGTCCGGGCCTTGCAGACCGCCGTCACGGGCCTCCGCGTCACCGAGGTGCCGTTCGACATCGTGGGCGCGGCCCTCCTGTGCGACGTCTCCCTCGGCCGGCCTCGCCCCATTGTGCCCGCTGGCTGGCAGCGCACGGTTTTCGACGCCATCCACGGCCTGTCCCACCCGGGCACGAAGGCCTCCCAGAAGCTCGTCGCGGCGAAGTTTGTCTGGCATGGCCTCAGGAAGGACGTACGTGACTGGGCCAGGACGTGCCTCGCGTGCCAGCGCGCAAAGGTCCACCGCCACACCCAGGCCCCGTTGGCCCCGTTTACGGTGCCCGAGCGTCGGTTCAACCATATCCACGTCGACTTGGTGGGACCTCTGCCCCCCTCGCGGGGGTTCACCCACCTCCTCACCATGGTGGACCGCACCACTCGGTGGCCGGAGGCCGTGCCATTGATGGCGACGTCTACGGCTGATGTGGCGCAAGCCTTCATCGCCACTTGGGTTGCCCGGTTCGGTGCCCCCTCGGACATCTCGTCCGACCGCGGCCCCCAGTTCACCTCGGAGCTCTGGGGCACGGTGGCGCAAGGGCTCGGCGCCCAACTGCACCGCACCACGGCCTACCACCCCCAGGCCAATGGCCTGTGCGAGCGCTTTCATCGCTCGATGAAGGCCGCGCTCCAGGCCAGCCTCCGCGACGGCAGCTGGGCCGACAGGCTCCCCTGGGTCCTGCTGGGCCTCAGGACGGCGCCCAAGGGCGACCTGCGTGCGTCCTCGGCAGAGCTGGTTTTCGGGCAACCACTGCGGGTACAGGGCGAATTTATCCCCGACTCCACGGCTCCTTGGTCCGCGGCGCAACAGCGCTCCACCCTGCAGGAGACCGCCCGGAGGTTCGTCCCGGTGCCGACGGCACACCACGGTTGCCCGTCCTCCCACGTCGCCCCGGAGCTTCGCACGGCGGAGTACGTCTTCGTCCGGCATAACGCCCACCGGGCACCGCTACGGCCCCCGTACGACGGGCCCTTCCGCGTGCTGGAGACCGGGGACAAATATTTCACCGTCAACATCGGCGGAGCCCCGGATCGTATCTCAGTGAACCGCCTCAAGCCGGCCCACCTCGATCTGGACCACCCCCCGCAAGCAGCTCTGCGTCCGCGTCGAGGCCGCCCCCCGGCGGTCAGACCCCCGGCGCCCCCCAGCCCCGCCGTCCCGCTACCCCCCAGCCCTGCACGCATCGCCAGGGGCGTTTCGGCTGGGTCATCCGGCTTCCCCGCAAGCTCACCCTTCAGGTGCGCGGGAATTCTGGGGGGGGCGCGTGTGGCGGGCACAAGGGGCAATAATTCCGCGCACCAGTGGGTGGCGCGAGCGTCCAGGCGGGGAACTAAAATGCATGCCCCGCCTTTCGACCGATCGGCCACGCCCGGGGGCAAGGCGTGGCCTCGGGACATATATGCGGGCTCTAAGGTCGAGCCCGCCCAGTGCTGAAGTGCGAGCTCTGAATAAAGACTCTTGTTGTGCCAACGCGTTGTGGCCTACCTCTCTGGCAATCGAGTCGTGTGTGCACAGCACCACAACGTCATCATTACTATTTGATTACTGATTGGTATCTATATAATAATAGCGTAAGGACTCGACTTTGTTATCCCTTTTACGCCGCACCCAGTGACCCGATGCCCACGGCACTAATGGATTTACGATCTACGAACCGCGCTCTTTGTTTATCACGTACAGCCATACTCGAAAAATCTGAATTAGCCGACGTTGGGGCCCAAAAGCATCCGATTAACTGCCGATACGACGCCATCTTACGACGCCATCGTATTGGCGTCTGCTGGGCGAAGGCGAAGCAAGCCGTCCGCTGATTGGACAGGCGAAGGCGAAAGCAAGCCGTCCACTGAGTGGACAATCCAGAGCATGCATTTGTGCCGGTGTCGGCGATCGTTGTTCATATACGCACTCTTCATTCTCATCTTTCTTCCTAACTCTTACTCGGACAAGCAAATCCCCTATGCCATCCATAATGGTACACTCTATCCATACACCACATCCTCCCTTCCGTGGATGTTCCATGGGTTTCGGCTAGTTAAACCAATAATCCAACATTATGATTGGCTCATAACTCAAACAAAATATCCAGAATAGCTCGGGTCTTCCTGAACTGGACAAATTTGACAGACAGACAGACACTACACTCACCACATCACGATGAAATAGATACTGTGATGACCGGAGATACGTACGAGATAAGTAGACTAGGATGTAGGAATTTATTCAGGGTTCTAACACACAATGGCCTAGTCTTTACACCCCCTCAAAACAGGACAGTGTAACTCGGTCATTCTGCTTACAGGGGGAATGGTTTTTAGTCGGATCCCATTCCCGTCGGATATGTCGGTACATCGTGAGACTTCCAGCAGTACGGACCAAACCTGGGGTCTCTAGTTTCCCTCCTCATTGTGCAGTCAATGGCTACGGTGGTGATGTGACAACCATGATGGTGATGGAATGGCTGAGAAGGTGGGGGTGTTGTGACGAAGGGTGGGGAGGTGGTGTGGGGGGTCAAGGATCATTACAGAAGAAGCAAAAGCAAAAGATAAATGTGGATTTTTGTGTTGCAGTAGAAACGTCACGTTATTCACATTTAATCTCAAAAACATGGAACGAAATATCATGGAGTTGGGTGGGGAACAATGGATCTTTGGGAAGCAAAGCTAAACATTTGATATATTATTACCGTCATGGTAATAATACGTCAAATGTGCTCAAGAGCTCAACGAGTGCATTAACCAATATCACTATCGGCATGATTTGGTTGGAAATTAAATAAATATAAATATATAAAAATATAAATATATAAATATATAAATATATAATTATATAAATATATAAATATATATAAATATATATAAATATATATAAATATATATAACAGTTAAACTTAAAACGCTTTCATTGCTAAAGGCATTTCACAAAGACTCACTCAATGACATCATCCCAAATGCCAAGACAGAAAGGCATGATGTAACCTTCCCCCATCCCCACCATCTCCGCGATCCACACACACACCCATCCCAATCCACAAGGGAGTTTAAAATTCATGTCACTATAGAAACAGTGGATGGCTCTGAAAGCACCGCAAAATAGCTGGTGGAAAAGCACGGAGGGAAGACGTCCCATGATGTGTGAGCAATGCACTGGCGTTACGTCAATCCCATGGATCATAGGGAATCGAACACCGCACCGTCTGGATCACAGTGTCCTTGACATAACAAACAAACAGCAGGACCACGGCGATTGTCACGGTCAGACTTACGAGTTGAGAAAAAACATCAACGTCACAAACAGAAAATCGGCAATTTGGAATTGGACACTCGGGTTTACACCAGCGAGGTCTTATTTGGAATGGGACACTTGGGTTTACCAGCAAGGTCTTATTTGGAATTGGACACTTGGGTTTACACCATCGAGGTCTTATTTGGAATGGGTCACTCAGGTTTACACCATCGAGGTCTTATTTGGAATGGGACACTTGGGTTTACACCAGCGAGGTCTTATTTGGAATTGGACACTTGGGTTTACACCAGCGAGGTCTTATTTGGAAATGGACACTCGGGTTTACACCAGCGAGGTCTTATTTGGAATGGGACACTTGGGTTTACCAGCAAGGTCTTATTTGGAATTGGACACTTGGGTTTACACCAGCAAGGTCTTATTTGGAATTGGACACTTGGGTTTACACCAGCGAGGTCTTATTTGGAATTGGACACTCGGGTTTACACCAGCAAGGTCTTATTTGGAATTGGACACTTGGGTTTACACCAGCGAGGTCTTATTTGGAATTGGACACTCGGGTTTACACCAGCGAGGTCGTATTTGGAATGGGACACTCGGGTTTACACCAGCGAGGTCTTATTTGGAATGGGACACTCGGGTTTACACCATCGAGGTCTTATTTGGAATTGGACACTTGGGTTTACACCATCGAGGTCTTATTTGGAATGGGACACTCGGGTTTACACCATCGAGGTCTTATTTGGAATTGGACACTTGGGTTTACACCAGTGAGATCTTATTTGGAATAGGACACTCGGGTTTACACCAGTGAGGTCTTATTTGGAATGGGACACTCGGGTTTACACCAGTGAGGTCTTATTTGGAATGGGACACTCGGGCTTACACCAGCAAGGTCTTATTTGGAATTGGACACTGGGGTTTACACCAGCAAGGTCTTATTTGGAATTGGACACTTGGGTTTACACCAGCGAGGTCTTATTTGGAATTGGACACTCGGGTTTACACCAGCGAGGTCTTATTTGGAATGGGACACTCGGGTTTACACCAGCGAGGTCTTATTTGGAATGGGACACTCGGGTTTACACCATCGAGGTCTTATTTGGAATTGGACACTTGGGTTTACACCATCGAGGTCTTATTTGGAATGGGACACTCGGGTTTACACCATCGAGGTCTTATTTGGAATTGGACACTTGGGTTTACACCAGTGAGGTCTTATTTGGAATGGGACACTCGGGTTTACACCAGTGAGGTCTTATTTGGAATGGGACACTCGGGCTTACACCAGCAAGGTCTTATTTGGAATTGGACACTGGGGTTTACACCAGCAAGGTCTTATTTGGAATTGGACACTGGGGTTTACACCAGCAAGGTCTTATTTGGAATGGGTCACTCAGGTTTACACCAGCGAGGTCTTATTTGGAATGGGACACATGGGTTTACACCAGCGAGGTCTTATTTGGAATGGAATGCATAGGTTTACACCAGCGAGGTCTTATTTGGAATGGGTCACTCGGGTTTACACCAGCGAGGTCTTATTTGGAATGGGACACATGGGTTTACACCAGCGAGGTCTTATTTGGAATGGGACACATAGGTTTACACCAGCAAGGTCTTATTTGGAATGGGTCACTCGGGTTTACACCAGCGAGGCCTTATTTGGAATGGGTCACTCGGGTTTACACCATCGAGGTCTTATTTGGAATGTGTCATTCGGGTTTACACCATCGAGGTCTTATTTGGAATGGGTCACTCAGGTTTACACCATCGAGGTCTTATTTGGAATGGGTCACTCGGGTTTACACCAGCGAGGTCTTATTTGGAATGGGTCACTCGGGTTAACACCATCGAGGTCTTATTTGGAATGGGTCACTCGGGTTTACACCAGCGAGGTCTTATTTGGAATGGGACACATGGGTTTACACCAGCGAGGTGTTAGTTGGAATGGGACACATGGGTTTACACCAGCGAGGTCTTATTTGGAATGGGACACATGGGTTTACACCAGCGAGGTCTTATTTGGAATGGGTCACTCGGGTTTACACCAGCAAAGTCTTATTTGGAATTGGACACTTGGGTTTACACCAGCGAGGTCTTATTTGGAATGGGACACTCGGGTTTACACCAGTGAGGTCTTATTTGGAATGGGACACTCGGGCTTACACCAGCAAGGTCTTATTTGGAATTGGACACTGGGGTTTACACCAGCAAGGTCTTATTTGGAATTGGACACTGGGGTTTACACCAGCAAGGTCTTATTTGGAATGGGTCACTCGGGTTTACACCAGCGAGATCTTATTTGGAATGGGACACATGGGTTTACACCAGCGAGGTCTTATTTGGAATGGGACACATGGGTTTACACCAGCGAGGTCTTATTTGGAATGGGTCACTCGGGTTTACATCAGCAAGGTCTTATTTGGAATGGGTCACTCGGGTTTACACCAGCGAGGTCTTATTTGGAATGGGTCACTTGGGTTTACACCATCGAGGTCTTATTTGGAATGGGTCACTCAGGTTTACACCATCGAGGTCTTATTTGGAAAGGGTCACTCGGGTTTACACCAGCGAGGTCTTATTTGGAATGGGTCACTCGGGTTAACACCATCGAGGTCTTATTTGGAATGTGTCACTCGGGTTTACACCAGCGAGGTCTTATTTGGAATGTGACACATGGGTTTACACCAGCGAGGTGTTAGTTGGAATGGGACACATGGGTTTACACCATCGAGGTCTTATTTGGAATGGGTCACTCGGGTTTACACCAGCGAGGTGTTATTTGGAATGGGTCACTCGGGTTTACACCAGCGAGGTCTTATTTGGAATGGGACACATGGGTTTACACCAACGAGGTGTTATTTGGAATAGGACACATGGGTTTACACCAGCAAGGTCTTATTTGGAATGGGTCACTCGGGTTTACACCAGCGAGGTCTTATTTGGAATTGAACACTGGGGTCTACACCAGCAAGGTCTTATTTGGAATGGGTCACTCAGGTTTACACCAGCGAGGTCTTATTTGGAATGGGTTACTCGGGTTTACACCAGCAAGGTCTTATTTGGAATCGGACACTCGGGTTTACACCAGCAAGGTCTTATTGGATTCGGACACTCGGATCTACACCAAAAAGGTCTAACTTTGAATCCGACACTCGGATTTCAACAAATGAGGTTTTTACCTCCCATAATGGGAAAGTCTGGTCTCTGCTCTCTTCTCTAACCAATTGCTATTAACGCAGGTTTATCAATGTCCCACAACCTCATCCTCCCCGGCACACTCGTCCATCCCCCTCACCGGTGAGACTTCCGTTGGCGTCGGTGCTGACTGTCCTCCCCGCAGTCCAACGCCTGAATTCCGAACTCGTACTCGGTTCTGCTCTCACAGTCGAGGCCCGGCCGTGCCCTCAGGACACCCTCACCTGTGGAGCTGTTCACCACGACGCCTTCAAAAGGGGTCCCGGCACCCAGCACGCGGAATCCACAGATCTCCCCTGGTGGACACAACCACAGCATGGTTACAGCTCCACGATTCACCCCTACCTGTCACTACATCTACAACCACATTCTTCCCTTTCGGACAAACGTCCACCTCTTCCACCCCCATACTTTACTGCCACACTATTAGTCCAGAGTTTTGTACCAGCATAGGGGGTCGGTGCGTCATGGTCCATGGCAACCAGCGGAGGGTTGAGCAAGACCTCCTCTTCATTTTCCGTGACGACCCCATGGTAGAGCTCCTCTATCCACGGTTTGTGACGATTTACTGCGGAGAGCACACACACGCACAACGATAGTTACCTTACCCCTTCAATCTCAGCCATTCCCTTACTGCTCGTTATCCCAATCCTTCACCAGAATGCTCTGATGAGGTACAAAAGCACAAGGGGGGTTAATTTACGGAACGTACCTTCACCTGCAGATCTTGCCCCGACGGTGTACCTGCTATCACCAGAGTGCACAGGTAAATAAATGATAAATCACTCCGAGTTAGTCACCCCCAGTGGTTCTACAGTCATCCTCTCGGTACTCAAGGTGTAAAACCTTAATTAAACCAATTACTCATTACTGGAACACGTCACACAGGTGATAATGCAGGGTAAGAGTGGTACGTCATAATACCATCACTACTGCAAGTATTGATGTCATAGCTCAGATCGTTGTAGCACGGTTAGTAAAGTCACGTGATGGCACCAACCCTGTGGTATAACTGGTGTTTTCATAACTTACAAGGAAGGCAAAGTAAACGGGACATGCGTAGTTTGTATTTCAAGTATAATGGTGCATTGTGGGAGCCACAAGATGCACGTCGTACCACGTGTTATCCGAACAAACATGGTGATTATTAATTATATAACAAATACGTCATGTCCCTGCCAATCACGCCAATCAAGCCAATCGCTCTTCTGGCACAAGCGCGTTCTTAGTGTGAACAAATCATTTATTTATTTTCACAACCAGCTCTCTATTGGGCGGAGCGTGACCTTTACCACAGGACACGTGTCACCCCACGTGGGCAACACACCATGCATGATCTGTACATGATCACATGTCTATCCCTCAATATGTGCGGAGTGATGGCGGTCATACCACAACCAAATATCACCACCAAAACCTCTCACCACCATCAAAACCTCTCACCACCACCATCACCATCAAAACCTCTCACCACCATCATCACAATCAAAACCTCTCACCACCACCATCACCATCACCATCAAAACCTCTCACCACCACCATCCATCACCACCAAAACCTCTCACCACCACCATCACCAACAAAACCTCTCACCACCACCATCACCATCACTTCTCACCACCATCATCACCACCAAAACCTCTCACCACCATCATCACCACCAAAACCTCTCACCACCATCATCAAAACCTCTCACCATCACCACCAAAACCTCACCACCATCACCACCAAAACCTCACCACCATAATCACCATCACCAAAACCCCTCACCAAAACCTCTCACCACCATCACCACCACCAAAACCTCTCACCACCATCACCACCACCACCAAAACCTCTCACCACCACCATCCCCACCAAAACCTCTCACCACCATCATCACCATCACCAAAACCTCTCACCACCATCACCACCAAAACCTCTCACCACCATCATCAAAACCTCTCACCACCATCATCACCACCAAAACCTCTCACCACCATCACCATCACCAAAACCTCTCACCACCACCATCACCACCAAAACCTCTCACAATCACCACCAAAACCTCTCACCACCACCACCAACACCTCTCACCACCAAAACCTCTCACCACCACCACCACCAACACCTCTCACCACCACCATCACCTCTCACCACCATCACCAAAACCTCTCACCACCACCATCACCTCTCATCACCATCATCACCACCTACACCTCTCACCACCACCATCACCAAAACCTCTCACCACCACCATCACCTCTCACCACCACCAAAACCTCTCACCACCACCATCACCAAAACCTCTCACCACCACCAACACCTCTCACCACCACTATCAGTATCACCTCTCACCACCACCACCAAAACCTCTCACCACCACCATCAAAACCTCTCACCACCAAAACCTCTCGCCACCATCATCACTACCACCTACACCTCTCACCACCACCTACACCTCTCACCACCACCTACACCTCACCACCACCATCACCAAAACCTCTCACCACCATCATCATAACAAAGCCTCATCAACATCACAATCCCCCATCAGCATTCACACCTTTTGCAGTCCCCAAGGAACGAGAGACCGGAACAACAGCGAGGATTCCGAGCGTGAGGAGGCGCCAGGGAGATAACGAGGTCGCCGCCGCGTTCCGCATTCTCCCAGCAGACGACACGAGCCGATGGGGGACGGGGAGGGGGAGCGCTTGGGCTCCTCGCGCCGCCGCTTCTTCCTCCCCTTCTACCCCTTCTCTTCCCTTATCTTCCTTTGAAGCTCTTGGGATAAATTTTCCTTTGGAATGTTGGATTCCCTTTCCCGCGTGTACCTCGTTTTCACAGGCAACGCCGCGCACTCCGCCTCTCGCCGCAATGCGCTGCAGCTCTGCGCGCTGACGTCAGTACGTAACTAAAAGCAAAAACATAACCCAAACGCAGTGACGCCACACGCATAAAACTTGTGTGGCGCCGGATAACGCAGTCACGCTCTCTTTCAACGTAACGGACTCCATAAACTTTAATTTTGCACCAGGTCTTTTCTTTTATGGATCCTCAGTCGTGCCGAGCCATGTCCCTCCAGTACACTATGTCTGTGGGAAGACGCAGATCGCTAGAATTTGGGCGGACAAGGGGACATCGTGAATGAATGGGAGTCGGGTGGTCGATGCGACCTCAGAGACGTGAAAAAGAGGAAGGTCACATATAAACATCAGAAAAAGCGATCCCCATAGTGAATTTGGAACAGCTGCACGGAGGGGCAGAAAAACCTGAAGAAGGGGTTGTTTGTTACCTGCAGCTGCGGTTGCTCACACGAGGCCAAATTTTTTTTTAAGGAAATTTAAATTTAAATGGGACTTTGATTTGGAGCAGCCGTGGCGGGAGTTGGTCCCCGGGCTGCGGAAATCGGAGCAGGAGAGGTCATTGGGGTCGACTTCGTGTAAAATTTGCCCCTTTCTAAATTGGATTGTGCCAGGCAGCTGGGGTGCTGTGCTGGCGAGTTTTGGACGTGGGGTCCGACCATGGTGTCGTGGTACGACCCGGGCCCCACGAGGGGTCTGGTGGAGTGTGGCGTCTCTGGTCCATCGGGGCGCCGCCCGAGCGTGTGTCTCGGGCAGGCAGGGTCGCCGGACCCTGAGGAGGTTGAGACCTCTGGGTGGTCCGAGGTGGTGACTCATAGACGCCGAGCATGGTGTATCATGAGGACCACTAGGAGGAGGTGTTGTGGATCGCGCTTTGGTGGCGGCACCACGGACGGCTAACAAAGGGCCTGATGTGATGACCACCTCGGCATGCGGCCTGGCAGCCTCTCCCTGAGACAGCCAGCATGATTGATGATGACCCACCATTGATGGTGGGTGACCTGCCATGTTGTGCTGGTCTATGGACGCGGGTCGAACCGCATTGACAGGAACGGTATAGCCTACTGGACAACCATTGGAGCATCTGTGGAACGTGATGGTGTGAGCATGGTCTTCCACAGATGTTCCGCTGTGATTTGTGGACTCTCAGCTTGGGAAGAGAGCCCTGGGATAAATTGGAACGAGCCGAGCATACGGGGCCATGCTCGGGTGCCAAGTGTATGGAGAAGCACCCTTCTTTGGTGAAAGTAGTGAAATGTGGAAAAATTGGCATGGGTAATCTGAGGGTTAGATATAAAATTGAGGGTACTTTTGTGAGGCCAGGGTGAACACTGGAGACAGTGACACCATTATTGATCCAGGTGTGTTCGACCAAAGTGTTGGAGGCTGGGACAAAATGGATAGAGTAGTGGGACACAGCCTTCAACTGGCTACGGGGGCGACGGTGCCAATATTGGGATACGGGGTTGTGAGGACTGAGTTGGGCAGTCTGGAGGTCAATGGGGTGGTATGGGTGGTCGAGGTGTGAGACCATGTCTTCTGGGATTGAGTTTCTTGGCAACTAGACATTGGGCGAGGTCATATGTGGGTGGGCACTGAGGGGCTGCATGTGGTTGGACTGGGGGATGTGAGAGGTGCAGGGGACGTGGCTGGGGGATGCCCCTCAGATCCAAGGCCGTGGTAAAGGCGGAGTTGGCGGTAGGTGCTCACCACATTGGCCAGCTGGGGCCATCGTCCTCACAGGGGGGGCCGAAGGATTGATGGTGGGTCGCACCCTTGTGGACACTCATGGGCCGATGTTGGCGGTTCGGCTGCTGAACTTGTCCGATAGCCCTCGCACGGTAAGGGGCGGAGCTGTCGTAGTCAAGTGTTGTAGGGTAGTTGAGGTCACTGGAGGAGGCGGATCCACATCCTTGTCAGTTGTTAGGGTTAGAGTTAGGGGAAAATTGATTGGCCCCATGGGATAAATTTGGAATTCGGCAGGGTGGATGACACTCTTGGACCTGACCAACCTGCGACTACCTGCACTTAAGGTAAGGCCTTGATGTTTACTGTCCTGAATGTTTCAGTACTTGCTCATAAATTGGGACATGAGTAATTTGGAATGGGGGTGGGCGAGAGTGACCACATGGTCGGTGAGGGGATCAGAGTGTGTGCCACAAAGTGTCTTGTGGGTGGCGTTTGTTTATGTGTGAAGGTTTTGTGTTTTGTGTGGTCGTGAGAAAAGATTGAGCTGTGGTTGAAGAGTGAATGTGGGGAATTACATCGTGTAAGCAGGCCATGGCAGTACACCAACGAATACCATCTCATTCTTATAATACTGTGTTGAGAATTGAATGGCAGCGGGGGAAGAAATGTCATTGTGCATTTTGTGGGTGGGGAAGGTGTGTGTGTCCACAGGTATGGATCAAGCTCTGGAGGAGCGGTGACTGCGGCCCCTCCTGAGGTAATTTGCCCCTGGCAGCCGGTGGTGTCTGGTAATGGAAACCCGTCGGAGGGGGTCTGGTTGGGTGACCAGTGGGGAGGGAGACCCCTGGTGACCCGGAGGCTATGAAAGCCTGAGGCCGAGGGAGCCTGGTGCGGAGACCCTCCCCGGCGGGACAACAGCTAAGGAGCTGTTTGGCTGTTATGGGGCCGAGAGTTGAAGGGGGGTGGGGGGGTGAAGAGAAGTCGCAAGTCGGGCACTTGCTTTTGGACTGCGGGCACCACAGCCTGAAGTACCCCCACCATCTTTCGTGTACGGTACCTCCCCGCTGCCGAATTTAGGATCACATGTGCATAATGACATTTAAGCCATGGTCCTGCAGGGGGGTTGGAATTAGTGTTTTTGATTATTGAAATGCGTGCGACTGGTTATTGGGGTTTGTGTGAGTGAATGACGCGCCCTTAATGACGCGAAGAAAATGAAGCCCACCTCGATGTAACTAAGTCGGGAATCCGTTAGGCTGACTGTCCGTTAAGACCGTATATGTGTCTCCATATGAGGGGTGGAGCTATGCTAATTAGGTAGGGCTTAAGAATAATACCCATTGTGTAATTTTCCATGTGATTTTCCCTTATGTTTTATTTCATCTTAAAAAGGCTGCCATTACAACAACAATTACAACAACCATAATCGCCGACAGTACCCAGACATTACGACCGGCAAGTACACCCCGCCCAGCCAAACATTCCCAAAGGATGACTAGACTCCGCCTCGAAGGACCGTAATTGACAAGCCCCGCCCCCGAACATTGTCGATGGGCAGTCAAGAATGGCCGTGAGGTCACACCCTGGATGAGGATTGGTTGAGGAACAATGGAGTGATTGAATTGTGTTTGGTGATTGGTTAGAGTGTGACGTCATCGTCGACCGTTACGTTTTTTTTGTTTTTGTTGTATACAAGATCGAGGCTCGTGTAAGAGCGAACATTAATCACATAAAAACTCCATACAACCTCCAGACATTGACCTCCAAACTGCCCAACTCCATCCCGAAAACCTCGCGTTCCAATATTGGCGCCGTCACCCCCTTAGCCAGTTGAAGGCTGTGTCCTGCTACTCTATCAATTTTGTCCCAGCCTCCAACACTCTGGTCTAACACACCCTGGATCAATAATGGTGTCACTGGCCCCAGTGTCCACCATGGCCTCACAAAATTCACCTTCAATTTTACATCTAACCCTCAAATTACCCGTGCCAATTTTTCCACATTTCACTATTTTCACCAAAGAAGGGCGCTTCTCCATACACTTGCCAGCCGAGCATTGCCCCGTATGATTGGCTCATTCCAATTTCCTGATTCAATCTCATGACTCTCTTCCCAAGCCGAGAGTCCACAAATCACAACAACTCATCTGTGGAAGATCATGCTCACACCATCACATTCCACAGATGCCCAAATGGTTGACCGGCGGGCTATAATCATTCCTGTCCATGCAGTTCGACCCGCATCCATAGACCAGCACAGCATGGCAGGTCATCACATGCTGGCTGTCCCAGTGTCTCAGGGAGAGGCTGCCAGGCCGCATGCCCGGGCGGTCACAACATCAGGCCCTTAGTGGCTGTCCGTGGTGCCGGCACCAAAGCGCGGCCCACAACACCTCCCCCTAGTGGCCCTCATGGTACCCCAAGAAAGGCGTCCAAGTGGGGAAATTTCCAAGTGGGGCAATTTCCCACGAGGCCGGTCCCAATGACCTCTCCTGGTCCGAATTCCGCAGCCCGGGGACCAACTCCTCCAAGCCTGCTCCAAATTAAATTCCCATTTAAATTTAAATTCCCTTTTAAAAAGTTTGGCCTCGTCTGCCCAACTGCAGCTGCAGGTTCTTTGGGTTTTTCTGCCCCTCCTCCCTGCAGCTGTTCCAAATTCACGATGGGGACCAGTTTTCTGAGGTTCTATTTCCCGACTCCTCCATGCCTGAGTCCAGCTCGGGGCCAAAACACTCCCCACCCCCGACTGGGTATTCAATTTCGGAGCCTCTGGTGCCAAAATGTGTCTCGTGGTGAGGGTCCCCTTAATCTCGTCCTGGAGATGCTTAACGGACCGACACCTCATTTTGCAGACTCTGTTGGACCCAAGCAACCTCTCCCTTGATGGTATTGTCCCAGGTCTTCAGCCGCTCCTTGGTCAAATCTTAATCTCATCCCCAACCAATTGTGGCCCCAACAGGTCTTTATCTTTAAACACCCGCTCTGGTTCCGTTACACGGGCCTCCAATATTTTTACCTCTTGTACCTCCTGGTGCTGCACAAATTCCAATTCCTCCCACTGCTGGTGCATCCACCCACGATGTCACCCATACAAAATAAATAATACCATCTTGGTTTTCTGGGGGGCCTAAAACATTAGGCCTGTAGGCCTGTGCTGATTATACTCTGCCTGGGTTTGTTGCGTCAGATTTCCATTGGCTTTGTTTGGGTCGAGTGTTAGGATGAGGGACCCCAAAAAATCTAATCAATGTCGAATAAAAAATATCGGTAAAGTTTAATCATACCCATCAGCACGCACGGTACGCGTCTCCCTAAAAAAAAATAGCGTTAATTTTTGAACGGCCCCATATTGGGGTTAAACAATCCGTGGCCGTATGACGAATCAGATCGTTCCGATATAGCGGAAGCTGACATGGATAAAGAAGTGTCCAGTTAAATATTTAATAGCGCTTTAAATGTGTGTTTCCCAATCAGCCCGTTACCGGATTTTATCACAGGTTGCGACCACAGTGCAGTCATTCTTGTTTATTTTCGGGAGCGATTGAAGCAACAGTCTGTTGCCTATACACCGCCCAATTAAATGGATGCATCAGAAGAACGTGTTGCATGCTTGGAACAAGATTGTTGATAGGGCAGGTACTTTGTTGGTCTTAACAATTAAAAACAAAGAAAAAGTTAATCCATGAGTGAAGATCAGCAACTGCAGAGGGACTATTATGGGATGGAATTCAAAAGTAAGGGAAAGGGTAAATGTATTAAATAATAAATGCTTGGGTTTAAATAAGGAATCACTCACACAAAACGAGTAAATACGTCGCACATTTTATTAAAATATTTGCACCAAGGCTGGGAATATTGTGGGGCAATGGGACATGGTGCTTCCCCCATACCAGGGTGCTTCCCCTGTACCAGGGCACTTCCCCCGTACCAGGGTGCTTCCCCAGTGCCAGAGTGCTGCCCTCTCACCCTCCCCCTCATACCAGGACGCTTCCCCTTATCAGAACGCTCCCCCTATACCAAGGTGCTTCTGCAGTGCCAGGACGCTTTCCCCCACACCAGGACACTTCCCCCGTACCAGGGTGCTTCTCCAGTGACAGGTGCTTCCTCAGTGCCAGGGCGCTGCCCCCACCCCCACATGCCAGGGCGCTTTCCCCCACAACAGGACGCTTCCCCCGTACCAGGGTGTTTCCCCCATACCGGGATGCTTCCCCAGTACCAGGGCTCTTTCCCCCACACCAGGATGCTTCCCCAGTACCAGGGCTCTTTCCCCCACACCAGGACGCTTCCCCAGTACCAGGGCTCTTTCCCCCACACCAGGACGCTTCCCCAGTACCAGGACGCTTCCCCCGTACCAGGGTGTTTCCCCCACACCAGGGTGTTTCCCCCATACCGGGATGCTTCCCCAGTACCAGGGCTCTTTCCCCCACACCAGGACGCTTTCCCAGTACCAGGACGCTTCCCCAGTACCAGGACGCTTCCCCAGTACCAGGACGCTTCCCCAGTACCAGGACGCTTCCCCAGTACCAGGACGCTTCCCCAGTACCAGGGCTCTTTCCCCCACACCAGGACGCTTCCCCAGTACCAGGACGCTTCCCCAGTACCAGGGCTCTTTCCCCCACACCAGGGTGTTTCCCCCATACCGGGATGCTTCCCCAGTACCAGGGCTCTTTCCCCCACACCAGGACGCTTTCCCAGTACCAGGACGCTTCCCCAGTACCAGGACGCTTCCCCAGTACTAGGACGCTTCCCCAGTACTAGGACGCTTCCCCCATACCGGGATGCTTCCCCGTACCAGGGTGCTTCCCCAATGCCAGGGTGCTGCCCCCACCCCCACCCCCACATACCAGGGCGCTTTCCCAGTACCAGAGCTCTTTCCCCCACACCAGGACACTTCCCCCGTACCAGTTTGCTTCCCCTGTACAATTGTACAGTGAACTCATAATTTGTTTCATTTGCTGTGATGAAATGTCCGTTCTCAAAACAGCAATCACCAACTAATATATCCTTCAGGGCCTTATCAGCCCCGGAACCTTTTCGGACGAGACAAAACAAGAACAGTACGAAGGGCACCCTGCCCTGTGTTTAAGCAGAAGGACCCAGGCTCAAGTTCTATATCCCAGTGGACCGTTCCACACTTTTTACTCGTGCTTCCGTTGTAACAACGACTTTTAAATGAAAACATCTGCGATGCAATGAACAGCACGGCCATTTCTCCCAACTCATCCTCCACAAAATAAACGACGACTTTGGTGGAATGAACCAAAGCTTCGGAATGAGAGGCACAACAAACGAGCTTCCAATTGGACCACCATGTGCTTCCCATCGTGATAATTCAATAAGAAAAGAAATGCACTTACTTTACATTGAACGTATAATATAAAAAGCCGTAAAAAGAAATGTAAATGTTGACATTGATAATAATTACACATCTGACAGACAAACGATATACGGAGGAAACTTAAAATTCAGACAACTATAATCATGGCAAAAGGTCCAGTGGAAATGGCAAACGTGATTGATGGAGGAAGACAAAGCGAGAGCGAACTTTGTTCAGATAACAGGCACTTCCATTGGCTCGGACGCAAATCACATCACTTTTTCTCTTCGTCCGCCCCTGGCCAGTTCAGCACCATCACGTCATCATCTACCCCTGTAACGGCCAGAGATGAACGTTAATGACGGAAGCAAAGACAGACAAAACGGTGTCCTATATGCAGGAGCGAGCAGAAGCCGAAGGCACCTGTGTCGTGGCTGGCTGCTGCTGTCGCGCGAAGAAGTGCTGCGGGCGCGTACTGCTGTAGGAAACGCTCCTCCTCTGGCTTCAACTGAAGGAAAGATTGGAGGAGTCGGAGATGGAAGGGATTGGTGTTAAACAGGTACTCGGATCAAATTATCTAACCGAGGGGAATCCATGCTTTTACTGCTTCTAAAACACCCAGCGGGTGAATCGTGAGTAATCATGAGCCGTACGTCTGAGTGCATCGCAGGAAATACATCTATCTATATAATAATACCGTAAGGACTCGACTTTGTTATCCCTTTTACCCAGCACCCAGTGACCCGATGCCCACGGCACTCATGGATTTACGATCTACGAACCGCGCTCTTTGTTTATCACGTACAGCCATACTCGAAAAATCTGAATTAGCCGACGTTGGGGCCCAAAAGCATCCGATTAACTGCCGATACGACGCCATCTTACGACGCCATCGTATTGGCGTCTGCTGGGCGAAGGCGAAGCGAGCCGTCCGCTGATTGGACAGTCGAGTGGTGTGAACATGGGTGGTGTGAACCAAATGGTCTTTTT
The DNA here is from genome assembly GCF_964187855.1 of Myxine glutinosa. Classification (NCBI taxonomy): domain Eukaryota; kingdom Metazoa; phylum Chordata; class Myxini; order Myxiniformes; family Myxinidae; genus Myxine; species Myxine glutinosa. Next base: position 115,740,234 of record NC_136262.1, read on the forward strand.
ATTCCCTTGAACATTTTTAATTAGGATATATAAGGAAACGTCTTTATCGTCATTTTAATAAAGTTAAATGGAGTGACGTTGCGATACTCGGGGTGCGTTGCATAAATCCTCGTAACTCAGAGAGGTGTAGCAGGTGGCGAGACGTAAGGAAGCTTAAAGATAAAGAGCTGAAACAGACGAACGATATGTCAATCTCTTTCTACACCGAACGGAAATAAAAGTATGAGAGCGGGAAGGCATGGCCTGAGCACTTCGAGCAGAGAGGACTGATTGGACTTAACTTAAAGAGAAAAAATTGGAGCTTAACGGAAGAAGAAGATCCCATGAGCGCTCCCCTATGCCATCCATAATGGTACACTCTATCCATACACCACATCCTCCCTTCTGTGGATGTTCCACGGGTTTCGGCTAGTATATATATATTAACGTGAGTTGTCTGTGTGTGTGTCCGCGTTTTATTCAGAGATGGCTGAACGGATCTTCATCAAACTTTCAGAGGTTCATCAGTGAGTGCCTGGGAGTGTTTTAGGCCAAAAAAAAAATTTTTGAAAAAAAAAAAGTTCGTTCTTTTGGAGTTCAAAAAAAATAAATTATAATATATATTGCTCGATAGTGCCGAAGCTTTTTAAAGATTAATGACAGTTATATACAAGTACACATTTGCATAAATAAATACAAAACAATTACCAGATATTTCAATACAAATAAATCAAACAATTCCGGAAGTGTATGAAGTTGGTAGTACGGCTTCTTCTTCTTCCTGATCGGCATCACACTTAACTCAGGAAACGTGAGCCACATTCACTCAGAAATGTGAGCCACTCCCCTTCCTCTCCTGCCTCCCCCCTTCCCTCCCCTTCCCCCCAACCCTCCCCCTCCTCCACTACCCCTCCCCTCCCCCTGCTTTTCCCACCCTCCCCTCCACCTCCCCTCCTCACTCCCCCCACCCCCTCCACTTCCCGCTCCCCCCTCCACCTCCCGCTACCCCCTCCCCTTCCCCCTCTTCCCCATCCCCTCCCACCCCCCTCCCCCTTCTCCCCCCTCCCCTCCCACCCCCCTCCCTTTCCCACCCTCCCCTCCACCACCCCTCCCCCTCCTTTTCACCACCCTCTCCTGCACCTCCCCCTCCTCCTCCACCAAGCGCTACACCTCCCGCTCCCCCCTCCCCCTCCCCTCCCCCTCCCCACCACCTGGCAACGCCGGGTACTTCTGCTAGTCCAACATATACGGGTGAGTCTTCCTCCTGAATACCATGACGATGTAGGGCAATGTTAGGACCAATCTTTTTGTTTTGTATGCGGCACAAGGCTGGGGGTAGCATCATTGCCTGAGAGCGTGGCTGTGCCGCTGATGCAGTGCCCCCTGTAGGTGAGAGCAGGAATAAGTAATTTGTTCAGAGTGGTGGCGATGGCTCGCGGACTCTTCGCAAAACACACTGTGGGGTCTTTAACATCCACCAACTAATGCCGGCAGACGGGACGCCAGTTTAACGTCCATCCGAGGGACAGCACACACATTCCCGACTCGTCTTCCCTGTGGAACACCATGGTGAGAGTTGATAGCCAGGTCGGAATCCAAACCCATCTAAGAGTTGAGTGCACAAACCTCGAGAGTCCAGGCTATCTTGCCAGCCATGTTATGGAAGCCGACAGTATGCCAATGAGAACAAGACCGAAGATTCGACGATGTGGAGAATCGCTGCACTACAGAGATGGTAGCAGATATAAGAATGAATGATCTATATTAAAACAAGTGAATCCTCTTGGATTGCGCTGAGGTTCGGGCTTGGAATTTCTAGGAGGAAGTATAATTTGTATGCAATGAAAGTACATGTAATATGGGATCGAGTAAGATCGAGTAAGCTTCACCAGTGCGCGTGCGCGAATTTACGTCACGTCGGCAGCGAGAAGGCGTTCCCCAACACGAACCAATCAGGAACTGCCACGCCCACTTATATGATCTCCGAATTCCTGTGACAGGAATTAGCGTTACACTGGCTGGAAGTCAATCGCTAAAGGCGCTTCCTCAGCGCCAATACTCAGGAATGGGTCAGGCTAACAATGGTTCAGTTCAATTTAAACAATACGAGCAAAACTTTCTACATCGGGAGGCAAAGGATATTTCACACCTCAAGGCCAATGTACTGAGTTTCGCCATTTCTTCGGATCACTCTTTTCCTGGATATGGAGTCCGAACGAAGACGCCTGTGCTGGTGGCCTGAACAAGAGGATTCCATTGTAGAAAGCCCTTCCAAGGCCGGAACGCGGCCTGTAATACCCCGAATCGAGGTCTAGGTAATTGAGATGGCCAAGCCGTTTCAGAAACAATTCCTAGGTCATTACAAGTGAGGTGGTGCCAAGTAACGGGAGCAAAGGTTGGTGCTTGCTTGTCCCACGGGATAGTCAGGGCCCTTAGGGATATTTTGGTTCAAATTATTCCAAAAGCATCAAATTTGGCGCAGATGTTGCCCATGCCATACTCTTTCGATTTTTGACGGGCGCCAAGGGCGGTATGATCCGGGGACCGTACCGGTCCCTCCCGCCATGTCGCCTGACCTATGACGTCATAATTAGGCTATGCATCCAATCACATGGCGTACTATAAGTGGTCAAAGTTCAAAATGAATCGATCGAAAAATGAAGGCAGGGATCCATTTTTAAGGTTTTCATTAAATCCGATATGGCCGCCAGGTCACATGACCTATGACGTCATATTTATGACATGCATACAATCACGTATACAGGAACCCGGATCATGATCGCACAAAAATTAAACACAAGGATATGGCATACAGTTCATAAAACATCAAAATCCGTACCTTTGTAATTAGACTGATGAACTGCATATGCCTGAAAATTAGGAAATAGACATGTAAATATTTCCTCTAATTGTCAAAAATAAGGTCAGAGTTCGATTACCCAATTAGATTACGTTATCACACTCTAACAGTGCAAGTAAAAGCACATTGTGTGATCACGAAGCGCGGAGACGCGTTCCACGGAGAAACACGACACCTGTGCACAAACTCGCTCACCGTGGCTCCCATCCGGCGCAGGCTGAGGAACACGCGCACCTTCTGCTGGACGAACGACGTCGAGGGAGGCTCTGCCACCTGAGCCACGGCACCTTGTTGGTTCTGTCCTCCTCCGCTCCCCGCTCGACCATCCCAAGGTTCACCTCCACCTGGCAACCCTTTCGAGCAAGAGCCCCTGGCTCCATTCATGTCTGCATCACAAGTCAACATACGTCAATGAATCGGTATACGCCCATCTTCTCCTTCCTCTTCTAAAACAACCGTAATCCTACCTGGTCCCAACAAGGCAGGTGCCTCTCTCGTACACGGAAATATCAATATTAGAATGACCAATACCCGTGTTTTTTACCCCCATTTACCCAACCCTCTTACTTGTAGGTTACTGTGGTTTATTCCCTCCTCTCAACCCGTTCATTCACTCCCTCACTTTGTGGTCCATCTGTGACCCCAACGCCCCCACAGTTAGTACAATGTTTTCCTGCACTGTCATCTTGTTGTTCCATGAGCCAAGATATTGTATGAAAAAAAGGAATAACAGGAGATGGTGAAGAAAGAGAGACAAAGGGCAGTGGAAGGGGGGAGGAGGGGGACGAGGACAGACACGCAAGCTCAAGCACAGCGAGGAAGGGAAATCCAAGGATGAAAGAGAAAAAGGAACAAAAAATGTAAAAAGGATGAGGGAGGAGGGACAATCACCTGGAAAGGAAGAGGTAGGCTTGGGGAGGGAAGAATTTTACCAGCTGAGATTTTTATATTGAAGATTGAAGTTCATGGAAGAGCGAGGTGGCGGAGCATAGGACAATCACATGACATTGGAACTACAGTTGGACACAGGAAGTAAAGGAAGAAACAAGCATGGAGGTTAAAGAGAGATGAGGGAAGCAAACACAGGAACCTGCAAGCACGAGGGTTGGGATGACTTGTTAACCACTTGTTAACCACTTGTTAACCACTTGCCTCGATCATCTGACCTCATCTTTAAATACGTAGAACTCGATTCCCATATTTTTTCTGTCCTTGGGTTCGAATATTGTAAAGATTAACGACAGACAGAGTAGACGAGAGTTTGTTTAAGAGATTGCAGGATGGCCTGGAGGTACGCACACTCACCTCTAACCTGTCTAACCTGGGTTCTAATCTTCGCCCAGTTATGAACAATCATCCTGATATTTCACATTCCCATCTGAATCCCTGCCCTGTTCGCATCCCCATCTGAATCTCTGCCCTGTTAGCATCCCCATCTGAATCCCTGCCCTGTTAGCATCCCCATCTGAATCCCTGCCCTATTAGCATCCCCATCTGAATCCATGCCCTATTAGCATCCCCATCTGAATCCATGCCCTATTAGCATCCCCATCTGAATCCATGCCCTGTTAGCATCCCCATCTGAATCCATGCCCTGTTAGCATCCCCATCTGAACCCATGCCCTGTTAGCATCCCCATCTGAATCCATGCCCTATTAGCATCCCCATCTGAATCCATGCCCTGTTAGCATTACCATCTGAATCCCTGCCCTATTAGCATCCCCATCTGAATCCCTGCCCTACTAGCATCCCCATCTGAATCCCTGCCCTATGAGCATCCCCATCTGAATCCTTGCCCTATTAGCATCCCCATCTGAATCCCTGCCCTATTAGCATCCCCATCTGAATCCTTGCCCTATTAGCATCCCCATCTGAATCCCTGCCCTATTAGCATCCCCATCTGAATCCATGCCCTGTTAGCATCCCCATCTGAATCCATGCCCTGTTAGCATCCCCATCTGAATCCATGCCCTATTAGCATCCCCATCTGAATCCATGCCCTATTAGCATCCCTATCTGAATCCATGCCCTGTTAGCATCCCCATCTGAATCCATGCCCTGTTAGCATCCCCATCTGAATCCATGCCCTATTAGCATCCCCATCTGAATCCATGCCCTGTTAGCATTACCATCTGAATCCCTGCCCTATTAGCATCCCCATCTGAATCCCTGCCCTATTAGCATCCCCATCTGAATCCCTGCCCTATTAGCATCCCCATCTGAATCCTTGCCCTATTAGCATCCCCATCTGAATCCTTGCCCTATTAGCATTACCATCTGAATCCATGCCCTGTTAGCATTACCATCTGAATCCATGCCCTGTTAGCATCCCCATCTGAATCCATGCCCTGTTAGCATCCCCATCTGAATCCCTGCCCTGTTAGCATTACCATCTGAATCCATGCCCTGTTAGCATTACCATCTGAATCCATGCCCTGTTAGCATCCCCATCTGAATCCATGTCCTGTTAGCATTACCATCTGAATCCATGCCCTGTTAGCATTACCATTTGAATCCATGCCCTATTAGCATCCCCATCTGAATCCTTGCCCTATTAGCATCCCCATCTGAATCCTTGCCCTATTAGCATTACCATCTGAATCCATGCCCTGTTAGCATTACCATCTGAATCCATGCCCTGTTAGCATCCCCATCTGAATCCATGCCCTGTTAGCATCCCCATCTGAATCCCTGTCCTGTTAGCATTACCATCTGAATCCATGCCCTGTTAGCATTACCATCTGAATCCATGCCCTGTTAGCATCCCCATCTGAATCCATGTCCTGTTAGCATTACCATCTGAATCCATGCCCTGTTAGCATTACCATTTGAATCCATGCCCTGTTAGCATCCCCATCTGAATCCCTGCCCTGTTAGCATCCCCATCTGAATCCATGCCCTGTTAGCATTACCATCTGAATCCATGCCCTGTTAGCATCCCCATCTGAATCCATGCCCTGTTAGCATCCCCATCTGAATCCCTGCCCTGTTAGCATCCCCATCTGAATCCATGCCCTGTTAGCATTACCATCTGAATCCATGCCCTGTTCGCATTACCATCTGAATCCATGCCCAGTTAGCATTACCATCTGAATCCATGCCCAGTTAGCATTACCATCTGAATCCATGCCCAGTTAGCATTACCATCTGAATCCATGCCCAGTTAGCATCCCCATCTGAATCCCTGCCCTATTAGCATCCCCATCTGAATCCCTGCCCTATTAGCATTACCATCTGAATCCATGCCCTGTTAGCATCCCCATCTGAATCCCTGCCCTATTAGCATCCCCATCTGAATCCATGCCCTGTTAGCATTACCATCTGAATCCATGCCCATTAATCCATGCCCATGAATCTGAATTACCATCTGAATCCATGCCCTGTTAGCATTACCATCAAAAACCATCTGAATCCATGCCCATGTTAGCCCATTACCATCCCATTACCATCTGTTAGCATTACCATCTGAATCCATCTGAATCCATGTTAGCATTACCATAGCATATTAGCATCCCCATACCATCTGAATCCATGCCCTGTTAGCATCCCCATCTGAATCCCTGCCCTATTAGCATCCCCATCTGAATCCATGCCCTGTTAGCATCCCCATCTGAATCCCTGCCCGATTAGCATCCCCATCTGAATCCCTGCCCTGTTAGCATCCCCATCTGAATCCCTGCCCTGTTAGCATTACCATCTGAATCCATGCCCTGTTAGCATTACCATCTGAATCCATGCCCTGTTAGCATTACCATCTGAATCCATGCCCTGTTAGCATCCCCATCTGATTCCCTGCCCTATTAGCATCCCCATCTGAATCCATGCCCTGTTAGCATCCCCATCTGAATCCCTGCCCTATTAGCATCCCCATCTGAATCCATGCCCTGTTAGCATCCCCATCTGAATCCCTGCCCTATTAGCATCCCCATCTGAATCCCTGCCCTGTTAGCATCCCCATCTGAATCCCTGCCCTGTTAGCATTACCATCTGAATCCATGCCCTGTTAGCATTACCATCTGAATCCATGCCCTGTTAGCATTACCATCTGAATCCATGCCCTGTTAGCATCCCCATCTGAATCCCTGCCCTATTAACATCCCCATCTGAATCCCTGCCCTGTTAGCATCCCCATCTGAATCCCTGCCCTGTTAGCATTACCATCTGAATCCCTGCCCTGTTAGCATCCCCATCTGAATCCCTGCCCAATTAGCATCCCCATCTGAATCCCTGCCCTGTTAGCATCCCCATCTGAATCCCTGCCCTGTTAGCATCCCCATCTGAATCCCTGCCCTGTTAGCATCCCCATCTGAATCCCTGCCCTGTTAGCATCCCCATCTGAATCCCTGCCCTGTTAGCATTACCATCTGAATCCATGCCCTGTTAGCATCCCCATCTGAATCCCTGCCCTATTAGCATCCCCATCTGAATCCCTGCCCTGTTAGCATTCCCATCTGAATCCCTGCCCTGTTAGCATCCCCATCTGAATCCCTGCCCTGTTAGCATTACCATCTGAATCCATGCCCTGTTAGCATCCCCATCTGAATCCCTGCCCTATTAGCATCCCCATCTGAATCCATGCCCTGTTAGCATTACCATCTGAATCCATGCCCTGTTAGCATCCCCATCTGAATCCATGCCCTGTTAGCATCCCCATCTGAATCCCTGCCCTATTAGCATCCCCATCTGAATCCTTGCCCTATTAGCATTCCCATCTGAATCCATGCCCTGTTAGCATCCCCATCTGAATCCATGCCCTGTTAGCATTGCCATCTGAATCCATGCCCTGTTAGCATCCCCATCTGAATCCATGCCCTGTTAGCATCCCCATCTGAATCCTTGCCCTATTAGCATTCCCATCTGAATCCCTGCCCTGTTAGCATTACCATCTGAATCCATGCCCTGTTAGCATTCCCATCTGAATCCATGCCCTGTTAGCATTACCATCTGAATCCATGCCCTGTTACCATCCCCATCTGAATCCATGCCCTGTTAGCATTACCATCTGAATCCATGCCCTGTTACTATCCCCATCTGAATCCATGCCCTGTTAGCATCCCCATCTGAATCCTTGCCCTATTAGCATCCCCATCTGAATCCATGCCGTTAGCATCCCCATCTGAATCCTTGCCCTATTAGCATTACCATCTGAATCCATGCCCTGTTAGCATTCCCATCTGAATCCATGCCCTGTTAGCATTCCCATCTGAATCCATGCCCTGTTAGCATTACCATCTGAATCCATGCCCTATTACCATCCCCATCTGAATCCTTGCCCTATTAGCATCCCCATCTGAATCCTTGCCCTATTAGCATCCCCATCTGAATCCCTGCCCTATTAGCATCCCCATCTGAATCCTTGGGCTGTTACCATTCCCATCTGAACCTTTGGCTTATGGTGCAGGGAGTTCAGCATGAAATCCCATTTGTGTTTGGCCATTGTCGACTGATATCCTTGAATTTTTTTTTTCCCAAGTACATGGATGTCGTCGAGACTCGTGTCTGTCCTGCATCTCATACGATTGATGTCCGAAATTGCTTTGTGGCCTGGACATCATTATGTATGTATGTATATAAATTTAATAGAGAGTTGTCTGGTGTTCCGGTGTGTGCGTGTATATATATATATGTGCAGTCGTGGCCAAAAATATTATCACCCTTGCACTTTTTTCAAATAACTCACAATTTTCTCGAAAAATAAGTTGAAATTGACAAAAGTATTTGTCTCCACAATTCTTTATTTCACTGTTAATATTACAGAACCTTTGTTTTTGATTCAGAACTTAATAAATCCTTTTAAATCAGAAAAGAAAAAGAAATGGATTTGACAAAATTATTGACACCCGAGACTTCATATTTGGTAGCACAGCATTTGGACAAAATAACTGCAGTCAAGCGCTTCCTATAGCCATGAATGAGCTTCCTTCACCTCTCTACTGGCAGTTTGTCCCACTCTTCTTGTGCAAACTGCTCCACTTCTCCCAGATTTGAAGGGTACCTTCTCCCAACTGCTGTTTTCAGATTTCCCCACAGGTGTTCAATGGGACTTAGATCTGGACCCATTGCTGAACACTTCAGAACAGACCAGCATTTTGTCTTCAACCATTCCTGGGTGCTTTTTGAAGTGTGTTTGGGGTCATTATCCTGCTGCAAGACCCATGACCTTCGACAGAGACCCAGCTTTCTGACACTGGGTTGAACATTGTGCTCCAAAATTCCTTGGTAATCTCCTGGTGTTGGAGTTGGCCTAGCCTGGTGTTGGCTTAGCGGTTAGGGTGCCGGCTTGGGATCCTAGGTTTGAATCCCGATCGATCGCTGAATTAACACCAGGGGGGTTGACTCAGCCTGTCATCCTTCTGAGGTTGGCAAATTGAGTACCAGCTTGCTGGAATGAATGATCACGGTGTGTACCCCGATTTAGAATAGGTACACCTTATCCCTGCGCATCGTAAGAGGCGACCAAGGGTTGGCGTCAGGAAGGGCATCCGGCCATAAAAACATTGCCTCAAACAGGGAACCATGATTGTCCTGGGGCCTGCAAGGCTAACCCTCGCTCTAGCGGGGAAAATGGCCTTAAAACGATCATTCATTCATTCATTCAATCTCCTGATTTAATGATGCCATGCACACATTCAAGGCACCCAGTGACAGAGACAGCACAGCAACCCCAAAACATCACTGAACCTCCTCCATGTTTGACTGTAGAGAAGATGTTCTTTTCTTTGAAGTCTCCATTTTGTTTTCTGTAAACATAGAGATGATGTGCTTTACCAAAAGCTCTAATTTGGTCTCACCTGTCCACAGGACATTCTCCCAGAAGAATTTTGGTTTGTTAGGTGTGTTTTGTTTTGGAAAAACAATGTTTTCCAATGTTTTGGAAAATTCCAGTCGGGCTTTCTTATGTCTCTCTCTCTCAGCAGTGGGGTCCTCCTGGATCTCCTACCATAAAACCCCCTTTCATTGAGTAGGCGGCAGATGGTGTGAGTTGAAACTGTTGTACCTTGTGTCTGAAGGGCACCTTGAATCTGTTTGGCAGTTGATCAAGGTGTTTTCACCACCATTCGAACAATCCTCGATCAAGTTTTCTCTTGCGGCCATGTCCAGGGAGGTCGGCTACAGTGCCATGGGCTTTAAACTTCCTGATAACATTGCGTACGGTGGACACAGGAACATCAAGGTCTCTGGAGATGGACTTGTAGCCTTGAGATTGTCCATGCTTGGCTACAATCTTGTGTCTGATCTCCTCAGACAATTCTCTGGTTTTCTTGCTTTTCTCCATGCTCATTGCGGTACACACAGCGACACAAAAAAAGAGCAGAATGACTCCTTTTCTCTCTTCAAACTGGTTGAATGAGTGATTGTTATATTGCAGGCACCTGCAACTCACCATCGGTGAGTTTAATTCCAAAGTAAAGGAGAATCACCTGCTTGAAATCTAATTATTTCTTACAACTTTTAAAAGGTGCCAATAATATTGTCCGGGCCATTTTAGGCCACAGTTTAAAGCTTTTTTTTGTTGTTTTTTCCACTGCAAACCAAAGAAATACAAATGTGGATCCCAATTTTTTTTTTTTCAACATTTTTCTCGAAGAAATGGTGCATTATTTGAAAAAAAGTGCAAGGGTGCCAATATTTTTGGCCACGTGTGTGTGTGTGTGGTGTGTGTACGTGTGTGGTGTGTGTGTATATGTGTGCGTATGTATGTGTGTATGTATGTATGTACATGTGTGTATATATGTGTGTGTATATTATATGTGTGCGTATGTATGTATGTACATGTGTGTATATATGTGTGTATACTATGTGTATATTATATGTGTATACTATATGTGTATATTATATGTGTGGGTATGTATGTGTATGTATGTACATGTGTGTATATATGTGTGTATACTATATGTGTGTATATATATATATATATATATATATATATATATATATATATATATATATATATATATATATATATATATGTGTGTGTGTATATATGTGTGTGTGTATATATGTGTGTGGTGTGTGGGTGTGGTGGAGTCAATCAAGAGTCGACCCATATTAGCACATCAGCCCTGGTCACGGCAGGGATAACAATGGATCCGTGACGGACCCGCGTTTGCCCACAGGCCTTTGTGTCGGGGCGGTTAAGAATGGACCCGTGAGGGACCCGTGTTACTTAGCCCACGAACCCGATCGAGGTGAGGGAAAGAACGGACCCGTGAGGGCCCCTGTGTTCGTCCACAAAATCGAGACTGACCTTTACTGCCGAGCCTATTGGGCCAAGCAGGGCGATTCCCGCCCGGCGGAGGCACACCTGCTGTCTCTACCCACAGGGGCTGCCGGGATACCGCTTCAAATCGTCATTTCATGCATATTCAGTGACTCACACGTGACGACCTCGGGGTGCACGCCCATTACATCAAAGAAAACCAGCCCAAAAGTTAAAAGAGAGGAAGAGACATTCCTGGGCCGGATACGAGTTTAAACTTTTAAATTATAATTATGGTTATTTCTGTCGCGGCGAACGTCAGAAATGTTTTATAATATCCTGACTCGGCACATGCAAGTCGTCAAAATAAAAAAATATATACGTCTGCGATTTGCAACCAATTATACGGAAGTGCTCTTGCGCTTTATGCCGTCATGGCGATCATATAGCGCACAAACTTTAATGATAAACAAAGCGGAAAACGGCATTGAAATGTCCAAAGAAAAGGCTCTAGTCACTATAAACCTCTTGTGTTAAATGTAGAAAATATATTTCAAATCGACAATCTGGTTGAAATACACCAACGGCCACGGCTTTCCCGCCTCCAATGCAGAAGGTGCTCTCTACTCGAGTCTCGTCTGTCAGTGTCATCTGTGGCCTGAAAGTTCGAATACTTGAAACCACGCGAACAGCGCAACAGCGCAACACCCTGGGTTTGCTTTAATACCTTAAAGTTTTCACCAGAACAAGTACTAAACGATCGTCAAGGTAATCCACAATGTGCAAATCAGCGCGTGCGAACTTTGTGAAGTGGGCGGGGAGTTGTATGCAAATGAGTATGCGGATCACAATCAATTTGGACACCACGTGACCATACCGTGATCGCAATTATCTCGATATTACATATACCGGTAATATAATTATTATTTTTAATTCATCCAGTTTGTTGTAACTTTCAGTGACATCCCAGAAGGTTTTTCACCTGGCAGAGGTGTGCACTCTACTGAGTGACATCCTAATCTACACCAATGTTAACTCATCATAAGCATCATCGTCATAGTCATCAGCGTCATCATTATCATGATGATGATCATCATCATCATTGGCAGCACAAGCATCAACATAATCGTCATAATCATTATCAGCATCAGCATCATTATCATCATCATAATCATCATCATCATCATAATAGAAATCATTATCATCATCATAATAATCGGCATCATTATCATGTTCATCATTGCCAACATCATCATCATAATCATCATAACCATCATCATCATCATCATCATCGTCGTCGTCAGCATCATCATCATCATAATAGTAATCATTATCATCATCATAATAATCGGCATCATTATCATGTTCATCATCGCCATCATCATCAGCATCATCATCATCATCATAGTAATCATGCTCAGCATCATCATAATCGGCATCATTATCATGTTCATCATCGCCATCATCATCAGCATCATCATCATCATAGTAATCATTATCATCATCATAATAATCGGCATCATTATCATCGCCATCATCGCCATCATCGTCATCGACATCATCATCATCGTCGGCGTAATCGTCATCATCATCATCATTGTCATGATCATCAGGAGCGGGAATTCCTTCGGCATCTCTGCTGAAGATTTTAAAAATGAAAACCTAGTTTTGGTCAAGGTTTTCAAAACCAACACAATCTTCTTTCAATGACCGAACCGTCGCCATTTGAACCCGTTAATCGTCTCGAGTTCTGGGAATCATCTTCCATCGACCAACAAACAGATCGTCCCTCATTGATGGAGGCCGAGGAGCAACACCTCATGAGAACCTCGAAATACCTCATGAGAACCTCGAAATACCTCATGAGAACCTCGCGACATCTCATGAGAACCTCTGAATACGTCATGAGAACCTCGCGACACCTCATGAGAACCTCGCGACATCTCATGAGAACCTCTGAATACCTCATGAGAACCTCGCGACACCTCATGAGAACCTCACGACACCTGATGAGAACCTCGTTACACCTCATGAGAACCTTCCAACTCATGAGAACCTCGCGACACCTCATGAGAACCTCGTGACACCTCATGAGAACCTTGCAACACCTCATGAGAACCTCGCAACACCTCAGGAGAATCTCACAACACCTCATGAGAACCTCACGACACCTCATGAGAACCTCGTGACACCTCATGAGAACCTCGTGACACCTCATGAGAACCTTCCAACTCATGAGAACCTCGTGACACCTCATGAGAACCTCGCAACACCTCATGAGAACCTCGCAACACCTCAGGAGAATCTCACAACACCTCATGAGAACCTCGTGACACCTCATGAGAACCTCGTGACACCTCATGAGAACCTCGTGACACCTCATGAGAACCTCGTGACACCTCATGAGAACCTCGTGACACCTCATGAGAACCATGAGTCGAAACCGTGACACCTCATGAGTCGAAAGACGGGGCCATGAGGTTCACAACACCTCATGAGAACCTCGCGACTAACCGCACATGTTACAAACGTTTGGGTTTGGGTTTGCTTTAATACCTTAAAGTTTTCACCAGAACAAGTACTAAACGATCGTCAAGGTAATCCACAATGTGCAAATCAGCGCTTGCGAACTTTGTGAAGTGGGCGGGGAGTTGTATGCAAATGAGTATGCGGATCACAATCAATTTGGACACCACGTGACCATACCGTGATCGCAATTATCTCGATATTACATATACCGGTAATATAATTATTATTTTTAATTCATCCAGTTTGTTGTAACTTTCAGTGACATCCCAGAAGGTTTTTCACCTGGCAGAGGTGTGCACTCTACTGAGTGACATCCTAATCTACACCAATGTTAACTCATCATAAGCATCATCGTCATCGTCATCAGCGTCATCATTATCATGATGATGATCATCATCATCATCGCCATCATCATCATCATCATCATTGGCAGCACCAGCATCAACATAATCGTCATAATCATTATCAGCATCATTATCATCATCATAATCATCATCATCATAATAGAAATCATTATCGTGTGTGTGTGTGTGTGTGTGTGTGTGTGTGTGTGTGTGTTGTGTGTGTGTGTGTGTGTGTGTGTGTGTTGCGTGCGACTACTGTGAAGCATTTCTATGTGTTGAACCGTTGTCTATCTATACGAGTTCGGGTGTAAATGACTCCAATGCAGTATTTGGTTTTCCATTTCATGAAATAAATTGCAATTCTTTCATGCCATCTCCGTGTATGATAAGGTCACGTGAGGCAACTGCCAGCCAATAGCGGCGCGGCGCAAATCCTTCCGGGTAAAATGGCGGCCGCCGCGGAGTCGGGTGAAGACACGAGTGCTTTGGCGCGGCTCGCCTGGACGCTCGGTTCGTCTGAGCCGGCGTTGCGACTCCTTTTGTCTCTTCTTGTCGGTGGGTATGTCGATCGGGACGGGCGTGGGCGGTGTTGGGTCCAGGGAAGGCGTGGCTTGACAGGACGGACTGAAAGTTTATGTTTGGTGGTTTGCGTGGTGATGGTGGTGGTTTAGTGGTTAAAGGTGGTCGTGTTTTCGCGTCCTCTGCCGTTTATTTGTCCTTATAATTGGTGGTTTAGCCCGTCTTGAGGTGGTGACGTACCTGTCCCCGTACTCCATTCGTGCACCGCACCGTAACCCCGATTGCACTTTAGTTTATCTCCTTATCTTGGTTGAACTTTGACCTCGTTAGTAAAATTCCTGCTCATGCTCGACTTCTGCTAAATATTTACCTCAGTATATTATTTAGTGAATGCTCATTTGTACGTTTCCTCCGTTTGAATATCTCACAATATTCAAGATGTGAACGACAGAGATATTTACTTTACAATGTTCTTCATTATTATTTATTTACATGTATAAATACGAGTTTCCCATTGTGTCTGAACCAGGTAAACGTGGTAACCACAGCACCTGTAATGATGCTCAATGAAACCTCCAAGAGATCTTTACAACATCCATAATCATGCATTTTCGAGTTTTGTGCATTTTTTGTTGTGCACACAGGTGGTTGGACGCTGAGTCGTTGGTTTGCATACCGATTGGAAGTTATATATATATATATATATTTATATATATATATATATATATTTATATATATATATATATATATTTATATATATATATATATATATATATATATATATATATATATATATATATGTATATTATGTATATGTATATTATGTATATGTATATTATGTATATGTATATTATGTATATGTATATTATGTATATGTATATTATGTATATGTATATTATGTATATGTATATTATGTATATGTATATTATGTATATGTATATTATGTATATGTATATTATGTATATGTATATTATGTATATGTATATTATGTATATGTATATTATGTATATGTATATGTATATTATGTATATGTATATTATGTATATGTATATTATGTATATGTATATTATGTATATGTATATTATGTATATATATATATATGTATATTATGTATATATATATATATATGTATATATATATATATATATATATATATGTATATGTATGTATATATGTATATATATGTATATGTATATGTATATTATGTATATATATATATGTATATGTATATTATGTATATATATATATGTATATATATATATGTATATGTATATTATGTATATGTATATTATATATATGTATATATATATATGTATGTGTATATTATGTATATGTATATTATATATATGTATATATATATATGTATGTGTATATTATGTATATGTATATTATGTATATGTGTATATGTATATTATGTATATGTATATTATGTATATATATATATGTATATATATATATATATATATATATATGTATATATATATATGTATATATATATATATATATATATGTATATATATTTATGTATATATATATATGTATATATATATGTATATATATTTATGTATATGTATATTATGTATGTATATTATGTATATATATATATGTATATATATATATGTATATATATATATATGTATATATATTTATGTATATGTATATTATGTATATATATATATGTATATATGTATATATATATATATATATATATATATGTATATATATATATGTATATATATATATGTATATATATTGTTACAGACACGACTTTGATGTTAAGGTGGGCCGAGCGGAATGGCCGTCGTGTCCGCACAAATTACCCGATTGTACTCGAACGTTGACGAAGCCGCGCCACGCTGGCTCAATAAGAAAAAGAAGACACCCGGCTGGATTACAATAACACAATACGACACCAGGGGTTCAGTTCTCAAGACCTCCGGAGGAGGTTATATTAAGGCGGAAGGTTAGATTACAACTACAAGAGGGACAGCATAGAAAGACAAGCACTTAGACACAATCTTATATTATTCCCAACAGACGACAGGTAAACAGGACAACGGCTGACTCACACGGGGATTGATGCAAAGGACAGGCGGGTAGCAATGGCTCCAGGTGCACCTGGGCTCAAAGGTCAGAATCGACTCGGTCCGGTCCAGAGATGCGGGGAGGTCGCAGCGCTCGGATGGCGTCTTGTCTGCTCAAGCTGGGGGCGCATCTGACTCAGCGCTCGCAGGTGGCTTTCCTTCTCCAAGCTGGGTGCGCATCTGACGTCACATCCGGCGCGGGGCCGCGTATATCCGGCGGGGAGTGACACGCCCTCGGCTCGTTAGCTCCGCCTCGTGGAATCGGCACGTTGCTTCTCATTGGGTGCGTGCGGGGGGTTTACCAGGCTCCGCCCTTGACGAGGAGCTGACAAGGAGCCCCTTCGTGGTAACCCCGTGGAGCGCATGGTCTATGGCGCTAATCGAGCCGGTGTGAGGACGCATCCTCCCCCGCTCCGCCGCCATCTCCTCTGTTGTTGTTGTAATTGTTGGGGAAGAAGATGGAAGGAGGTATGGGAAAGGTCCTAAACTCACTACTGATGCCATATAATCACATTCTGGTGCAACGAAGAGTCATAATTAATGGAGACGAGGCCTTAACTGACATAGAATAAGAATAACTAGGAAGATGTCCGAAAGTTGTCTACGTGTGGTGCGGTGGACCTGGGCACGACATTTAATGGGGGAATAAGGGGAAGGTCGGCTCTACTGATTGTTATTTACATGCAATGGGACTAGGGAATGGGGGATCGGGGAAAGTTGGGGAGTATTGGAGAAAATAGGGGAATATTTACAAGCGGATATGGAGGCCAAATTCCATATTCGCAACATTGCACCCTTCTCTACCCTCGGGGCGTCCCGACCCGATAAATTTTTACCTACTTTAGTGTGGCACGCAATGTAGTTCCCTCTACTATTAACTCTACCCTGAGTGCGACAGTTTTACAGATATTCACAAATGAGTAAATATGTCCCCCTGCGACGTTGCACCCTTCTCCTCACAGAAACACACCCACAGGATAACCGAATCCGGAAAGAATTCTCAAACTAAACATACAGCCGGTAGGGAGCATTATTTACAAGACTACGCTGCTATTTACACTACGATCCAGGACCTGTTTTTGGAGGAACACATGCAGATGTTATGCATAGAGAGAGCGCGCTTGCCAACATCGATACACCAACCCACGAGTGCTCTGTGGCCGACGGCCTTTAATAACGTGCAGAGCACCCTTCCCGAGCATCAACAGCACCACCCCACCACCAATCGGTGCAGTCACCATTGTTCATTGGAATAAAAATAAATTCGACAACCCCTAACCCTGCAGGTGTCTCTTGCTCTTCTTGTGGTGCACTTGGTGGTGTTAACTATTAGTGGTTCACCTGTATGGCATAGGTGCCACGTTGATCCATAGGTCCATCCCCGGGTGGTGCTTGGCCGCAAACGAACTGCGGTCCATTGTGGGTGGCCACAAACATTGCGGTCCATATGGTGTATCGATCCCGGCAGCAAACAGCGAAAGTGCAGGCCCACAACTGCGCAGCCAGCACCTCTCTCCCCTCTCTCTCTACCCCAAAGCCAGATCCTCGGAGGTGGGAGACAAAAGAAGAAACAAGTGAGTAAGGTGGTAAGGGCGCAAAAGTGCACGCAATGTAAGGTGATGCACACTGGGGGCACATGGGAACCAGGTGAGACAGGTACGTTCCTATCGTACGCCCCCCCCCCCCACCAGGTAACCTACATGGCCCCTCCCTTACCCCTTACTGCATCCACAAAACACAACACTACCCATAAACATCTACTTTACAAATCAACAAACATCCCTACTGTCTTCCCCGTTCCTCCCATATACCAAATTCGTCTTCTCTCCCTCCTAACCAATCAAATTTGCCATTTTCAACTCTCATCAAAATTTGCCATTTTCAACTCAACATCAAAATTTGCCATTACCAATTCAACATCAGTCCCTCCTAGGGAGGGAGAGATGGAATCACCCCAATGTCTCATCCACGTCGTGATGCGTCTCACAAATCCTCACAGCAATTCTCATTTTCTGCAACAAAACAAAGAAAACACAGGTGTGGAGTCATCATCATCACCACAGGTAAGTGGCTGCGTATGGTGCGACAGGTTCATCAATCCTAACTATTTCCTAAGTGACTTTAACAACTTTACACTACCCGGGGTCTTTCTCCGGCCAAACCATTGGCCCTCTTACACTATGGGTTCTAAAAACCAATTCCCATTGGCCAAACTGTGGTGCTCTTCAATTTGGGGTCTCACTCCCCCGATTCATCTCCCGGTGCCCTCGCACAATTTCTGGGCTGTGGCGTGTACCTCTCCCAGTGGGTCTACCCACCTGCACACCTCCACCACTGCAGTTGCCTCCGAGCTTACCTGCTCCTTGCCCTAACCTAACTACCTGGGGAAGGCCCTCTGGCACTCTCCCCACTCGGTGCCCTCTCTGGCACTGGGCTACCCGGGTCCGTCCTCCGGATCCTCGGGCCCCATCCACAACTCTACCGGCTCCCAGAGCCCACCTGCGGCCTCACCTGGCCGACATCCTCACAGTGGTGGAGTGCTCAACCAACTACACACACTAACAGGCTACACGCCCAGCCATTTCCACAACACTAATGCACCCATTCACAACACCATTCTGCAACCGCACCACAGATGCCAATATCCAACCACAATTTACCTGCACCCTCTACCTAACACTTACACTACCCGCCCCGGGTATCCGTGATGGGGGTCCACTCTTCCCCCATCCACACCTTCGCACCATGCACACCACTCCATACCACTTACTCCAACTTTCTCCACACACCTGTACTTGCACACCTGTGCTCTCACACCTGGTGCCACCTGCACCCTTCTCTCCCCAAGCGCATTCGCGCTGATCCACAACACTCACTACTCATACACTGCTCCACACACCTGTCCAGTTGCACACCTGTGCAATCACACCTGTTCAATTCTCACAAACACGGCATCATCTCAGCTAACTACTCCCTTCTGAAACTTGCGCTTCCCAGTCGTCCCTTTAAACTATTGCGCTCCCTCGTCATTATTATCCACACTAATCTACCTGCGTCCCCACTACAGGTATCAGTCACTAACTAACCTTAACGTTACCTAAGGTCATCTTCTCTAGATCCCTACACACAATATCCTAACCCACCCGGGCTAGTTTTCACTGCCATACACCCCATAAGCTATTGCTCCTTTGCCCCCCATTGGAAGGATGGTGGATTTGCCATCCCACCACATCGGGGGTCTCTCACTATCAATTTTGCACGTCAAATTTCAACAAATCAAAAATTTGCCAATCCTACTCATCATCTGCCAATCACTACTGCCAATCCTTTGCCCATCACCAAATTTTGTTTTTCTCCAATTTTGGGTCCAAAACACTAACCTCATCACCCAGTCGACTCACTAATACCTCTCGGTGCGCCAATCCCTGTCCAAAGCCCGGCTTCGTAAAGCCAAGCAATGGATGCTGGTTGTTTTGTGCCAGCGGCTGGATGCGTCCGGCACTCGGTGCAGGGACGGGGGCTTACCCGGGCCGAGATCCCACGCATCACCTCGGCACGGAGCCATCCAATGCCCCGATCTCGACCTGCCGGCACGTCTCAACAAAACGTGGTCGCCATAACGACCCTTCCTATCGGGCTGCCAGCTCCACCTAGTGGAGCCTGGACGCGGCCGTTCAAAGCGAGGCCCGGCACGCACCGAGGGCCTGCTTCGGCTATAAGTCGTTCTAAACTCTACCCCGTCTAACGTCGATGCTTCACCTGGACGCTTACACCCCGCAGCCCGTTCCTTGCTCACACATCCAGCCGTGCCCATGCTCCTCGTACCTTCCCTTACACACCCAGGTACCCTCATTCCACTCACAGCCTTGGTCACACACCTGACCACCGAACACTTTGGCACACATTCGTCGCTCGCACACCTCACCAATACACCGCTTCGCGCCCCCTCCTCGGTCACCTCCTCTGTGACAATCACAGGTGTGCTCTCATTCGCACACCCAACCACGTGCCTCACCACCAACTCCAGCGTGCATTCCCACTCACGCTCTACCATTCCAGGTGTGCATCCTTCCATCCCAGGTGTACATCCTCGCTCACCTGTCACAACTAACTCACGCTCCATGTCACTCTCACTACTTTCACCTCCATTCCTGACAACGCACTCACCCTTACTCTTGACAGCACACTCTTTCCTCATGCACCTGTCCGTCACACACCTTTCTCGCGCACACTCTCCCGTTACACCCTCTGTAACACTCACCACCGGTGGACACTCTTCCTTACTTCTGACAGCGCACTCTTTCCTCATGCACCTGTCCGTCACACACCTTTCTCGCGCACACTCTCCCATTACACCCTCTGTAACACTCACCACAGGTGGACACTCTTCCTTACTTCTGACAGCGCACTCTTTCCTCATGCACCTGTCCGTCACACACCTTTCTCGCGCACACTCTCCCGTTACACCCTCTGTAACACTCACCACAGGTGGACACTCTTCCTTACTTCTGACAGCGCACTCTTTCCTCATGCACCTGTCCGTCACACACCTTTCTCGCGCACACTCTTGCGCACACTCTCCGGTCACACCCTCTGTAACACTCACCACACCGCGCTTCCACGTGCTCCCTCGCACACGCGCTACGACCGACTCACTCTCGCCAGCACACTCACTCCTTGGCACGCACTTTTTCCTCACACACCCCAGAGTCGGACTTTCTCGCACACCTCCTCTTTCGCACACCAGACCTGTCGCACACTTCACCCACGGCCTCTCACGAACACCCGGGTCTATCTCGACCCCCAAGCTTCTTAAATCCCCTGGCGCATCATACGCACGACCATATTGGTCACCACTTACACCGGGTCCTCTTCCTCTTCGCTTCTCCTCCATCACCTGCGAATCCCTCATCCGGTTAATGAGCACATCATCACGATCCAAACACAGACTTTGGACCAATTCTTTTATCTCCTCTTTTATCTCTTTCTTATCCCCTCTCCGTCGCTTCTTAATTTCGCTCATCCCTTCTTCCACTTCTTCTAATTTGTGCTTCACCTCTTTTATTCCCCGGTACGTCTCCTCAAGCTCATCCTCTAAGGCTACCTTGACCGTTTCCAGGTGCGTCCTCACCTGCCGGTCCTTCGTCTCCATTACCTCTATCACCTCGTCCAACCTCGTTGTCAGTCCCTCACGTACCATCTGACATTCCCTCTTTGTCGCTATCAAGTCGTTTTTTATGTCGTTTTGTGTCGCTTTTAAACCTCCTAATACCGCAGTGTTCCTTTGAACCTGCTCCACTAACTCCGTCTGTCCCACCGTCAGCTGCTCCACCTCCTGCGTCAGGTCCTCTATGCCCCCTTGTAACTTTACAGTCCCCTTTCTCACCTCCTTCTCCATGTGCTCCTTACAGTGCCTCACCTCCTCGTGCACTCCTCCGACCTCCTCACTCACTCCTCTTCTGATCTCTTCTCCCATCACTTGCATCTCCTGCCCAGATGCCACCCTCATCTGCTCCATTTCCTCCCTGTGAGCATCCAGTTTGGTTTCTACCCCCATTCTGACCCCCTCTATCTGCTGCTCCATTTGTTTAACTTCCCTTTCCGCTTGGTCCCTCATGTCCCTCAATTTGCCTTCCATACTGTTTTCTAACCCCTCTAACCCATTTTTCACTCCCTCTATTTGATTCTCTTGAGCGGCCATTCTGTTTTCTACCCCCGTTAACCCATGTTTCACTCCCTCTATCTGATTCTCTTGAGCGGCCATTCTGTTTTCTACCCCCGTTAACCCATTCTTTACTTCTTTTATCCCGTTGTCTAACTCCTCAAATTTCTTTTCTAATCCCTTAAAATTATTGTCTAACCCCTCACCGGTACCCCTCATTTGGCCCTCTAATCGCCCACTATCAACCCTCATTTGGCCCTCCATCCTATCCATTTTTGCATTCAGTTGGGTCAAGAATAATCTGAGGTCAAACCCGGTTTGCCCAGCATCCCCAGCCGCCACCGCAGGCTCGCCCTCCGCGGCGCCGCTATTTTGGGACCCTTCAACCACGTGAGCGAGC
This sequence comes from Myxine glutinosa, assembly GCF_964187855.1. Taxonomy (NCBI): domain Eukaryota; kingdom Metazoa; phylum Chordata; class Myxini; order Myxiniformes; family Myxinidae; genus Myxine; species Myxine glutinosa. The sequence goes on from NC_136262.1 coordinate 115,762,811, forward strand.
GCGCCATTTTGCGCGCCCGCTACTTCGTGCGTGACGGCGCTATTTTGCGAACCTGCCGCCCTCACTGCTTCGCTCTCCTCATGTCCCTCAATTTGGTCCTGGACCGACCCTGCTTCACTCTCCCCTACCGGACCCCAGCCGTCTTGATCCGCCATAGCGCGACTTTCAAAATTCGAGTTTCGTAACACCAATCCAAATTTTGCTGTTATAATTTCGTCGAGCGCAGTAACCGCGGGACCGCGCTCCGGATCGATTTGGTCGAGCGCCGTACGCGCTCCGGCTCGATTTTCCCTCCCAAAATTTGGGCCTAACTAATTTAGTCCCGGGTCCGAATCTCACTCCTCGACACCAATTGTTACAGACGTGGCTTGGATGTTATTTACCGAGCGGTTTTATGGTATGACCACGTCTGCACAAGTTACCCGATTGTACTCGAACGTTGACGAAGCCGCGCCACGCTGGCTCAATAAGAAAAAGAAGACACCCGGCTGGATTACAATA